>NC_061509.1:130912143-130952458 GCF_022539505.1 Lolium rigidum | reverse complement strand
GCCTACAAGATGAAATTTTGGTAATTCAACAAAATATTTGCTCTCTTAAATTCTTGGTTTGAACAAGTCATGCAACAATAAAATCTCTGCTTATCTTCCAAGCATAAGCCAACAAAACAGGACACCGAACCTTAACTGGAAATGTAGAATCGGTCCGGCCGTCTGCAGGCTAGAACTAACCAACAAAAAATGTAACAAAAACAAAGTGTCCCGGCCGGCAGGATGATGGAAAGAAACACTTAACAAAAGAAACAAACACATCAGCACACAGTAATGTGTACTAAACATACAATTGCGTTTCTCTATCCTCCTTGACCATAGCTACATTGGGCGTCTTGTAGACTAGGCTAGTCGATCTAGCTTCATTCTAAGGCATAAACCCTAGCTAGCTCCAGCCAAGCTCGATCAATCTCAGGCATGGAGCTGGGTGATCATGGCACCAAGGGCGAAGGTGGAAGAAGGACCCTGAGCGGCGACGACGACAAGCAGCAGCGCCCCAACGACGACAGCGACGATGAGGGGACGAGGCAGCCGTACAACTGCACCTTCTGCAGAAGGGGGTTCCCCACGGCGCAGGCGCTCGGCGGGCACATGAACATCCACCGGAAGGACCGAGGGAGGGCATCGACGCCGCCGAAGGTCCCAGAGATAACCTTGCTCCAAGCCCAACGGGGGGCGCTGCCGCAGCTGGAGCTGCGGCTGTTCGAATCCGGCCATGTCGCCGACGCCACCGACCGTGGCAAAGAACAAGGCAGCGCCAGATATCGACGGAAGCACTACATCGCCATGAACTCTGAGCGACGACAAGAAGAGGAGGATGAGGAGCTGGATTTGGAGCTCAGACTTGGTTGGTAGTGCGGGTCAGTGAATAATCTTGTTATATAGTCATATGTCGGATCTACTTGTACGATCCATCCGTCGATCTCTAGCTAATCTCTCAGTGTATATATGTTTCACCATTTTTGCAAAGATTATACATATATACCTGTTGAAGAAATATCCGCCGGGTTCTTGATTTTAGTTGAAATTTAGATGGGGAAGATCTGGTTTCTATGACAACAACTGTTTTTGTTCGGATTAGTGATGATCGTATTATCTAGATCTTTTGCAGTAATGGATTAGATAGGAACACACGAACTGTTGTGCATTGTTCTTGATTAACTGATCGAGCTTCATGTATAGCTATTCGGAATTCCCAGAAATATTACTCATTGCAAATATTCTTACAGAGTAGACTCCCTCAAGTTGTTGTTCATTTCGAACCAGGCTATATATCACCCTTCACATTAATTCCTCAACGGAAGAATTACATTCATTCATCAGAAGGAGGCGAAGAAGGCAAGAGTGAGTCCGCGCACGGTTAGGAAACCCACTACGACATGCTCGATCTAGAGGCATACATCAAGTTGTGTTTCATAGTGTTAGTGCAGTCCCTTGATTATTCTACCGAAATAGTTATGTATGCAGACAACTAGAGCTCCTTCTCTATGCAAATGCAAGCAACAAGTGTTGAATTTTGACCATAATGGTTAATTAGTCAGATTGTTTTTTGCTACAAATGTCATTTCTTGATGCTGACAAATGTCAGATTGTTTTTGCTACATAGAGCTTGGAAGTCTCTTTGGGACATGAAAATGTGGATGAATAAGATAGTAGGTATGGTCTCAATGGTCATGGTCTTTTAATAATTATGTGGAATATCTGCTAAACCTAGCTACTTAGATCATTATGTGCATCAACCGAGGCAGATCCCAAGGGTCAACTTCCTTTTAGCAAAAAAATAACTAGCTAATTCCTTGCATTGGAGAATATATGCATTGTAATTTGCAGAAAATGCATTGCAAATTTTTAATGTCATGAATAATGATCTATGGATAACCATTTTGTTCACTTCTACACCGTATTATATTTCCGTGCACACTGCAATGTAGGTGAACAATTTGTTCGGCACGAGTTACTTAACTTTTTTGCTAATTTTCTACTCCCTCTGCCTGGAATTCTAGGTTTAGCCAAAGTCATACTTTTTAAACTTTAACTAAGCGTATAAGAGAAAATATCAACATCCACAATATAAATAAATATTATATAAATTATTATAAACTGTATTTTCATATTGTATATATTGGTTTTACAGATGTTGATATTTCTATCTGTATGATTGGTCAAACTTTTTGTGCCTAAAATGCAAGGTAATTATGGTCATAGGAAGTATGACAAACATGGTCATAAAGGTGTTAGGAAAGTGTGCCGGCAAACCAAACACCAGTGGTTGAATATGTCCGCCCGGCGCATTTGAGAAAGTGTGACTATGGAGCTCCTTTGTGCATCTAGCATCTCAACATCTCATTTGTTTTTATTTTCTTTTTCCTAATATACAGGTATATATGTCCATTACATGCCGTGGGTCGTTCTTAGACATATCAATTGCGCTATTGGTTGCAAGAAACAGGCCGCTGCAGGTCCTAAAATAACAGCAAGTTACTTTAATCTTGTGTACTGCCGGCCGGGTTGGCGTTTAGCTAGCCTAAATTGGCTTCCTCCCTTTTAGGGTTGTCTAAATTTGCTAATATAACATATATTCATTTCTCTCACGTACAACCTCGGCTGAAATAGAAAATTGGAATCACAGAGGTTCTAGCAGCGTTTTGCGAGTGACATGTGTGTCCCGTGTTTAGCGCGTTGCGGAAGGAAACCGACCTTCCTAGAGATCGGCCTCTAGGAAGTGGTAGGCAGAAGACAACCAATCGATGAGACAGCATCAAGGAAATCAATCTTTGGGCTCAAATTCGCCCATAAACAACATAGAAAGCCACTCTAAAAAGACAGTACAGAAAGCCCAATACTGTAACCTTGTAAAAAAATGTATAAAGCGGTGTTTTCTCCAACAAAAAAAAGGAACGGATCTGAAGATTTGAGCGAAGCTCGATCGGATTATGCGGCCCTCGTGCTTACCTTTCTCTCATAACCACCTCGATCCCCCCAGGTTAGCACGTGCTGGAGCACGTTCTTCTGATCCCTAACTCGAGATTAATGTCTGCCGATCTACTATTCTCAGGTCAACCGTCTCACCTGCCCTGATCCCATCTCCATTGCATGCGTGCAGCTGCAGCTAAATCAAGGCTACCACCTGACACTACATAAATTCTGATCCTGGTAGATACCATTAAATATGTCTGATAACACAATCTTTCTTCTGAATTTGAAGTTTCATTTTTGTATTTATCTATGGCCTACGTACAGTTTCTGAAATTACAATCATCAGAAAACATCTTCTGTTCCTCTATGAAAGAAGAACAATACTGTCTAGTGACTAGAAAGCATGTAAAATGGCTGGAGGTGCATTCCTGATCACGACATCATTCTTTAATATCCATACACTGGGTAACTATTTATCTATGCTTAGAGCGACCACTGAAGAGCATCAACCATCTTTTCTTTGTATCTGAGGGAAGAATGTAAGAAATCAAATCATTTACTTGTTCGAGCTCAGAAAAAGAAATGAAGCACAGCGGTTGTGCAACCAATTCTCGGTGGTCCTCAGAATAATCCATTATCTTTGAACTTGTCTGAATACGACATGCTCTGTTGCCACATTACATACCTACATTCAATCCAGTGATAAAGGAAACTTATGCTTCCTCACTGAACCATCAATATATTTTCCTAAATACACCTCTGATGAATCTTTTCTTCTACTTCATCTTCTGTCAGAATAATCAGTCTTCCGGTTCCAGCCGCCTCCATCCTTACGATAATCCTGTTCGGCGCCACAAAATCTTGTTGCTACCACTGACCATCACATATCATCCTAGATCTCTATGAAGAATCAAAGTAACAGGCGCCTTCCTCAGGTGTACCTCCGATCTTACTGATGGTATATGGCACAAATGACATGGCCACAGAGCTCCTGGCTGGAGGGCAACAGGCAATACTGCACAACAGTAAACTGAAAAAGAAATCCTGAACGGCAAATGTGCATTTGCTCCATCAAAGAAGACTTCTTTTAATCAAAGATTTCCAGGTTCTTTCTCCGGATGCCAGACGGCAGGGCCCCTGGTCTGTCAGCGGTCACAGCGATGGCGATTTTCACCATTTTGGACCAGAGCTCTTCGCAACAAGCCTGCAGACATCATGCGCTCTGAAGAATTCGAGTGAGCTCTTCTTTCATTTCCAGCATGACGACCGGCTTCCTGAGGATGCCGTTGATCCCGGATTGCGCGCACTTCTCCCACACGCTCTGCTCGGACGTCATGGCCATCACGAAGGGCCAGCGGCCGCTCCTGTACTGCCGGACCCTGGCGGCGACGTCCAACGCGTTCACCCTTGTCATCTCAAGGTTCACCATGACGACCTGATACACGGACGAGGAGGGGCCGACCGAGTTCAGGAACCCTGATCCTGAGGGGAGCGAGGAGACAACACAACCAAGCTTCTCCAGGAGCTTCCGGGCAACGACCATGTTTATGTCGTCATCGTCGATGAGCAGGACTTTCAGCCCTGTTAGCTGGCACGACGGCGATGTGTATTGCTGCTCGAATGATCCTCCAGTACTGGATGGCGCAAGGGGTGGTTGCAGCTGGAATCTCAGGACCAGGGTCATGCTCTCCGGCACTCCTTGCCCATCAAGAACTGCCCATATGTTCCCTTGCATCATCTGAAGGTATTGCCAAATCAAGAGCAACAAGACAACAGTTACTTGTATGCTCTCAGATTGAAATGAATTTGAATGCGCTTATTAAGAAGACAATGTGGCAATACCTGCACAAGCTTTCTGCACATGCTGAAGCTAAGCCTGAGATCAAAACCCTCACCAATTGGCTTCCGTAAGAACTGTCCCTGGGATGACATCGAGTCGGCGCTCTGCTGGCTCTTCACCCCGATAACAAACTTAACCGAAGAGTAGCCACTTGAGTAGCTTGGCCTCCAGGGATCCCACCTCTGCCCAAGGGTATCCTCGGTGACCTCGTCATCGGCACGCACCCGGAACGTGACATGCCCCGAGTCGATCCGACTAATGAGATTGCCTACCATGTGGAGGAGGACATGGAAGATCCTCCTCTCATCACCTATGACAAGGTTCGGCAGCGTATTCTCGACGTGCACCGCAAAGCCGAACCCCCTGAAGTCACAGAGACACCTCGAAACGCAGGCGGCATCCCTGATCATCGAGTGCAAGGGGAATGGCCGTGTCTCCAGGGGGAAGCGTTCCCGGTTGGTGGCGGACATCTCCATCACGTCGTTGATGAGCGTCGAGACGACGGTGGCCGTCCTCCCCATGGTGTCGACGACAAGCTTCTGCTCGGGCGTGAGGTTGTCCTCCTGCACCACGGACACGAGGCCGAGGATGGTGTGGATCGGCTGCCGCATTCCCTGGCTCATGACATGCTGGAACGCATCCCGGGCCTCATTCGCCATGAGCGTGTCCCGCCTCGCCTGCAGCAGCTCACGGTTCTGCTCGGCGAGCCGGTCTCGCATCGCCTGGGATTCTTCGAGTAAAGACGCGTGCGAGAGAGCGACGGCAACCTGGTCAGCGACCACCTCGACGATCTCCAGCTCGTGAGCGCCCCAATTCTTGCCGCTGGGAGGCACAAGCACCAGCACAGCGTAGCTAGTCTGGATCACCTCCGGCGTGCCGCCCTTGAAATCCGACACCTTGAGCATGGGCATCCGTATGGCCGCCACGGTGCCGGTGTCCTCCTTACCCCCGCCGCTCGCGGAAGCAAGCGCGGAGTCCGGGCCGAGCAGCTTTACGTCATCACTCCTCCTGACCTCGACAACATCGGCATCGTCCACCGCAATGGCGACGAGGCCATCGACATTGCCGCCGCGCCGGAGCTCGTGCGTGAGGTGCATGGCGGCCTTGTCCTGGGGGGCGGGCATCCAGACGGCGCAGTTGCTGAGGCCGAGCACCCTGGAGAGCTCGATGAGGGTGGTGTAGAGCACGGTGTGGCGGTCGAGCGACTTGCGGATCTCCTGGGTGAGCATCCGGACGTGCCAGCTGGCCTCCTCCTGCTGCTTCATGAGGTCGACCTCGCGGTCGAGCTCGCGGGCCTTGATCCAGAGCAGGCTCTCGCGGACCTTGACCCGGAGCAGCTGCGGGATGAGCGTGAGCAGCGTGATGGCGGTGAGGAAGGAGACGAGCGCGGTGAGGAACTTGGCGGCGGTGAGCAGGAGGACCAGCGCGAAGGCGTGCGGCTCGTAGGTGAAGGCGGTGAGCAGGTGGGTGAGGCCGCAGAGCACGATGAAGGCGCCGAACTGGACGAGCACCCAGCGGAACGGGAGCAGGTGGCGGAGGCCGGCGACGAAGTAGAGGATCTCGAGCGGGATGGAGAAGTAGGCGGCCGCGATGAGCAGGTCGCTCACCTTCTGCCACTTGAAGATGTTCTCGATGCTCCAGAACCCGCCGCCGCCGCCGCCGTCGCAGTTGCAGTGCGCGTACTCCGCGTCGTCGTCGCCGGCCGCCACGGCTG
Source organism: Lolium rigidum (assembly GCF_022539505.1). Taxonomy (NCBI): domain Eukaryota; kingdom Viridiplantae; phylum Streptophyta; class Magnoliopsida; order Poales; family Poaceae; genus Lolium; species Lolium rigidum. Next base: position 130,945,988 of record NC_061509.1, on the reverse strand, counting down.
GCGCGAGGAGGGCCAGGAGCAGGAGCAGCGGCACCAGCCACCGCCGCCGGCGAGAAGGACGGCGGCCTCCTCCTCCTCCGCATCTGAATCTCGGAGGCACCATCCGGTCCAGCTGGACCAACAGAAACACAAGCAGGCAATCTCGTCAGAAACAGAGGTGCAATCTTGTCAGAAACAGAGCTGCAACTGCAAGCTGGGCCAGGTTGCCGAGGAAGAATGCAAAATCGGAGACCATACCATGTGGCGAGCAACTTCCTATTGCAATCTTGGCCGCATTGCAGCTGCTGCAGGGGTAGCCCGCGTCCAGGTGGAAGATTAATTAGCGCCGCCTAATGAGCTTAGTCTGAAATGGCGGCGGCAACGGCGCCGGCTCTGACGACCAAGTGGACCAAGTGAGGAGAAGAGATCCAGGCAGGGCGGCTTCCAGAGCATCAGCAACCTCGCATCATCTGCATGAACCAGAAGAGCCAAACCAATTCAGTTTGTGCAGAAGGAGCCAAGATTCAAGCAAGACGGGACAAGATGAGCAACCCATCCATGGATTGGTCCCGGGCTGGACACTTGTCCAGACTAACAGAAGCAGATACTAATCAAGTATACTCAATCCAACTCCATTCCTATCTATCCTCCTAGAACCCAACAAATTTGGAACTTGAGATCAGTCACGGGCTGGAGATACGAAAGGGTACCTCGAGTTCAACGCGATCGATTCCGGCGAAAGAATAGCCGCCAGCCCTTGAGCAGCAGCAGCCGGAGGAGTCCGCAAGAAGAGCAGCCAGACCTCGAGACGGGAAGCGAATCTATCCACCAAAGAACCGACGGAGGAATCGATCGATCAATCAATCAGAGCAGCCACGTCTTCGTAAGGAAGAAGAAGCGGCGCACCCGAAGGGAAGAAGAGGGGTAGAGTGAGAGGGATCGACCTGGTGAGCTCGGCTGGCGACGGTGGGAAAGAAGAAGAAGAAGGGGTGAGGCAGGGGGACGTACTGGAGGAACTAGCCGCGGAAGAAACCGAAGAAGCATCGGCAAGTGGGAGCGGAAAAGAGAGCGAGCATCGGATGGACGGATGGGTGCGGGATCGATCGATTTCCCACTAAATTTTAATCACAAATCAGACTCGCTCGCTTGCTTGGCAATTCCAACTGCTGCTGACTGCTCGTGCACAAGAAACTGAGCAGAGACCGCTGCAGCTGCAAGGAAAAGATCCATTTTTTCCCTCTCTCTCTCTCTTGAAACGGGGGATGTATCTCCCGCAGGTGGACCGCAAGCGTGAGTAGTACGGGTGGAGTAGGATGCAGTGCAAGTGACCGGCTCACCACTTTTCAGAAATATACTTTCGTTTTCAGAGCTGCACAAGGGAGAAAATACCGTCGAGATACTTTTCAGATATCGTTGCACAAAACGTTAAGATCTGGTGGAAAGCATAACAAACAATTTTGAGCATTGGATGTAGTATTCATCTGGTGGAGGTGACAATAGCACTTCTTTTTTGGGCACCACTTTTAAGAAATACTTTTATTTTTGTACACGAGAAGAAATACGAGTGTCAAGATAGATGTCCATGGTGACCATATATGCTTCCAGAACAATAATGTTATGTACTGAGAAAATTACGCAATACCAGCAGACATACACGCACAATAAAAACACACGAGGCAGGATTTTTTTCTCATCAAATACTCCCTCCGTCCTAGAGTGTAAGTCATATTCCTAAAAACTATTTGTCCCATAACCCCACCTCTAAAGCATAATTTTATTTAATGAGGAAGAGAAAGGGGTTGCATGCACCAATGAGGGAGAGAAAGAGAATGCATGCACCAATGAGAGAGAGAAATGGGCTGCATGCACCAATAAGAGAGAGAGAAAATGAGACCCAATCAACTAGTACCTTGGGCCAAGATATTCAAAAATTATGACTTACAAACTAGGACGGAGGGAGTATCTTTTTGGAGGAATGAATGGGCAGTTAATTTTCCATTCAATTCAATTAAATACCGAGAGTTTTAATTATAAATAGAATGGAACAAACCCAGAAGGCAATGTCCCAAAAAACTGCAAGCACGACGCAAAGAAAATGAACTACGGCCTACGAGGCTCGTGCTGCTGCTCAATGCCATCCTTGACCCTTGAGCCACATGGCGACGTTCTTGAAGACACGCCTGTTATATTCCTTCCAAACCCGGAGACCCAATAGATTATCGTCATGTTGGACGCTCTCCGCTTTCTAGAATGTATTAATACATTAATATTAATATGTAAAGTACATGTCAATGTGTTAACAGACAATGCTAATACTTGGACGATGAATATAGAACCAAATAAGAATGAGTTCAAAATAGAACATGACAACAAATTTTTCCGTACTGAATGAGCCTTCGTATCCAAACATGACATCTTGGTGTTTACATGATTTTGGTATAAACTTTGATCCCTTCACTAATACCCTTTTAGATGAAAATTAAAACCTTTATCATAAATTTTATAACTATTGCCAAATTTTGGTTGAATTGATTTTTAAAGTTCGGATAGTAGGGAAATCTCTCTCTAATTTTTGTTTAATTAAAATATTGACATGAAAACAAAAGGATCAAAAGAAAAAAAAACATTATTGAATACTTCGCCAATCATGGAATTGCTGAGTATATTTCCTTCGAGCTCTACAAACATGCAAAGCTAGGTCATGCAACTATATAGATTTCAATTTCTGAAAACATGGAGTTCTACATATCCGGAAACCTTATCATCGATGACTAATTAACCAGATAGCCCATGTTGTTAAGATGATGATCTCGTGTGCAAAAGGCACATTCAACTTCTCTTCATACTATCCAAAGCTTCTAAAATTGAGTGCTCTACCTTCTTCTCTAGGAGGGCAAACAAAAGTCCCACCGTCTGCATCAAACGGACAAGCGCAAAAAATATGAACAAAGGTTTCTTCCTCTTGGCATATCATAGTGGCACAAAGATAACTTCGAAGGTGGAAATTTCCCCTTTACAAAAGATTATTACTGTTTATTCTCCCATGAACTAGTAATCACAAACAAGTACTTTATGTTTTGGCTGACACAAACTTTCTTGAATCCATGTAAATGGCAAGGAGTTAGAGAGTGTCCAATGAGGACATTGCATGCTTTGATAGAAGAGAATCGTTAGTTACCCAAATATATGACTAGTATGTAGATTTTCATCATGTCAAGGTTAATTTGTTCACATATAACCCTCAATGGCAAGGAATTCTTGATAAGCGTGGGCAGAAGAAGCACTTGATGGACCGTCACACTTGTGTCCTTTACAGATAATCAGGTGGGGAAACTTGCTATGCCTGCAAGAATCGTGCCAAATAGCAATCTTGAAATAAGAAGATTTACCACCTCTGTTGTTATATTTTTCCATAGATTTGAACAAACAAGTTGTAAATTTGATCTACACCAGGATTGATTTATTACATTCCACTCGTGAAATGTTCACCATAAAGTTGATATTCACTGGAAAGTCCGCATGACTTCATGGTGACGAGATTGCTACATTTGAATTTTGAACCTATATATGGTTTTTAATATAGCCAAGGTGGCAAGAGGACGAGGCTTGGCATAGAAAGTTCACGGGGATCTCAAAGGATCCTGCTTTACAAGATTTTTTTTCTGCATATAAGTGCATGTGTTGTTTCCAATATTGTAAATAAGGTGGGAGGACGATCAACTAGTGGCACCGGGTACGAAAACTCATCGGCCAAGACAAATATTATATATGCATACAAATAGATTGTATGATAAAAAAAATCACTTTAAAATGCCCTATATTTTAGAAAACATAAAAATGACAAATTTCTGACAAAATTCTAGAATTTTTTCTATAGCTAAAACAATAACAAGTTTTCTACCGAAACTTCTCACGGATATACGGACCATGTATTCCTATTTTCAGTTTTTAATTTTTAAAAACCTCAAAAACACAATTTTCATAATTTTCAAAACAAAGGCACACTAGTGTCGGGTTTACCAAGTTGGATATTTCGGTGTCCTTTACCGATGCGATGTAGACACCAAAATATCGTCGGCCCTAAAAAATATTTTACCTTTATAAGACACCAAAATATCAAATTTATGATTTAAACTTTAGTGAGGTGGAGGTCTACTATAGTTGTTATTTCGTACCGTCATCGCATTTGGACGAGGTAGGCAACTGGAACACAAAATTAGTGTGAAACAAAACGTAAGAGCATCTCCAGCCGTGTCCCTTAAAAAGCATCCGGCAAAAATGATTTGGGGCACGTTTGGGACCGAGCCGGACAAAAAGAGACCAAAAATCTGTACAAAAAAGAGGCCATTTCCAGCCGCGTCCCTCAAACAGCGTCCGGATGCATGCATTTTAATAGAGGGAACCACCCCATGTGGGAAAAGTAGGTGAGAGAAAGTGTGGGGAAAGAGAATGACATGTGGGGACTAGGGGCTGCATGCATGTGGACGCTATTTCTGTGTTCGGCGTCCCCGGTAGAGACTCTGTGCATAGAGTCTCTACCGGGGACGCCGGACGTAAAATGAGGCGCTAATTAGCTTTGGGGGACGCGACTGGACAGTTTTTTTTTCTTATTTGTTGTTCGCGGTCCCCCAAACCTCATTTGGGAGACGCGACTGGAGATGCTGTAAGGGCATCTCCAGCGGCGCGACGCAAACGGACGCTGAGCGACCGTTTGTGTCCGCCGTGACCGAAAATGCGTCGTGCACCACCTCCGGCGGCGCGACGCAAAGTGACCGGGCCGTCGCGAGACGCAAACCCGGCCCAAATATGCGCCGGGTTTGCGTCTCGGCGGACGCTGCGCGGACGCGCAAAGTGACCGCTTGGTCCTAGCACGGGCCCGCCCGCGGCGGCACAACCGCTTCGTCTTCGGCGGCATTACTTGCGGGCGGCGCGCCGCAGCCTTTGCGGGGCCGCGTTAATGGCGTGCCTCGGCTTCCGCGAGCGTGCGCGGCCTAGTAGACGTGGGCGGCTAGCGGACGCGGCGTCGATGCGTCTTCTCCGCCGATGCGCGGCGAGGCGTCGCTTCGGCGGTCGCGGGCTGCCTCGCGTGCCGCGCGTAGTAATGGTGATGCCCCGCGTGGCGCGGCCGTCGCCGTGCCTCCGACCTATATAAACAGGGGCGCCAGCATCTCATCTCCTCCGCATTAAACCCTAGCCGCCGCTGCCGTAGCGCCACTCAGTAGATCCACCATGAGCAGCGCCGGGCGCGGCCAGGCTGCCGTGCCTCCACCTCCACCTTCACCTCCCACTCCACCTCCCCCGGCCTCGAGCTCCGACGACGGGTTCGACTCCGACGACGAGCACCGACCTCCTCCACCCCGGTCGGGGACGCCGCGGACTCGGGCCGAAGCGGAGAAGGAAGCGAGAGGAGGAGCGGGCGGCCCATGCGGCTGTCGACGCCGAGCTGGAACAGCGCAGGCTGGCGGCCGCCGCTGCAACCGAGGACTCTGACTCAGAGATTTCATGGTCATCCGATGACCCTGATGCGCCGACGCCGGAGGAGAAGGCGGCGGAGCAGCGGGCCCTCGTTACGTCTTTCGAGACGCTCAAGGACGAGGCCGCCAACGCGAGGCTGGAGCAGGCACTGCAAGAGGACGCGGCGGCGCACCGAGCCATAGCGGCCGCGCGGGAGGCGGCGGAGAAGCAGGCCACGGAGCGACGCAACGACGGTGCCGGCCCCTCAGGAACCAAGTAGTCTAGGTCTTGTATAGTTTTTATGTACTTTCTATGTTTGGTTTTCATATGAATCAATCGCTCGTGGTAGAAAACCAAAGGAATTGTATGAAGATCAAACTATGTTGCAATTCAAAAATGGGTCGCCCCGGTGGGAGCACACCCAGACGCAAACGGACGCGCGGTCAAAATATGTCTGCTGGGTGACGCAAACGAACACTGCCGACCACTTTTGGGCGTCCGAAATGCGTCGCGCCGCTGGAGATGCCTAACGAAATAAAAGTGTGACGGGAGCATCCACGGGCACTTTGCTGCGGTGGGTCCCACAGCGAGATCAGGTGAAGAGAACCTAGACCTCCCTCTGCCCTCGCCCGGATCCTCTCTGACAGCTACCTGCCTACCTACAACGGGCAACTAGTACAGCCAGCAAGCAATACACAACTTGCATCAAAATCTTCCAAAATACAGTATAAAATACATCTCCCAGAAAACAACACTAGAATTAAAATAAGAAAAAAAATCGTGACCGATCGCATGTATACAAACAAAAATGTCAAGTACTTCTACTACTCGCTAGTGTACTTGTCCATGCGTATAGCGGTGTATCTTTGCCAAAAAAAAAAAACTTGCAAAAGGAAGATCTAGCTAGGATCGGGGCAAGAGCAGAGTGAGTGTGATCATCACTAGCTCACCACACCAGGTTCGGTTCATCTCCCCTGCTTGGTCTCTGTGCAATAAATTATATTTAGCGTGTACGACGATTACGTATTAGTATATAGATTCGTACATGGTTGCTTGCCGGCGTTCGTTTCCGCCATCCGCTCCGTCCACATCGCATATGCCAGTCACTACGCCATCGCTGATTCAAAAAAGAACAGAGATTTTCCACCTAGTAATAAAAGATAATACTGTTACAAAATTTCTAGTTATCGATGTTTTTAGAAACCGTCCATCGACCCAAACCGACGGTGATAAAATTCTCCCTCGGTCCACAAATAAGTGTATATCTATCTCTAAACTTTGTCCATAAAAGAGTGTACTCCTATCTTCCCAATTCATTTTAATTATTTCTCTCTCATCGCATGGAAATCAAACCCAATAGTATTAACCACATGCTCTTCTTGTTTTCTACATGCATTTAGCTTATTGGAGGTGAAAAATTAAAGAGGAGAGATGCATGTTTCCAATGTATTTTTCACTCCACTCCATAATTTATCTTAGAAACCCTGCATGTATATTTATTTGTGGACGAAGGGAGTAGGCGGTACCGTCCATGTCACCATTTTGCAGTCTCATCTCATAGTGTTGTTCAATAGTAATGTCCCATGCCAATCAGTCACGTCGCATCGTGGGTGGGTTACTGACTACTACCACCGTTCTTATGAACAAGATGCACATGCATTTCAGGAAGAACTTCGACCGAAAGATCTGAACAACAATATCTTGATTACATAGTAAATAATTGATGTTGTTAGATTCGTATTGAAAAATGTGTCGTCAATTTTATATCAAAAGTATTATATACATGGATTAATTTTTAGTTAAAGATTTTTTTTGAAAAACATACATGCCATATTCATTGAAAAATATTCGTGATCAAACCAAGATATTTACAGTATGAGCCAAAAAAAAGGCGCCGAATGGATCTCGGAAAAACTAGAAAAATGTCCCACCTCATCACCCGTTATCCCATAGAACCAGTTTTTGGTACACATTTGAGGCGAGTCGGAAGTGAGTCAACACTCCCGTTGGCACAGGCACCAGCGACCCCTGAACTCGATTCCACGATGAGGAGACTCGTTTTTTACAGCAATCTTCCATTCCATACGAGGATATATGTTCGATTGTGACCAAATTCCGGGCCAAACAGAGATGAATTCGAAGCTCCATCTGTCTTGGAACTCGCCAAAAATTTGGAGCCAGCCAGCTGCGAGCAGGAAGGTGATAAGCGCAGGGCGAGCCAGGCGGGCGCGCGCCACAGCGCGAGGTGCGGGCTAGCGACGGCGGCGCATGCAGGAGGCGGCCAGGGGAAAGAAGATAAAAGGGAAAAAGATGAGCTGACATGTGTATCCATGTGATTTTGTGTGGGATTTCCGGCATCTGTTATGCCCGGAAATATTTTTCTAATACCATTTTTTTTTCCAAAAACTGCTAGAGATGCTCTAATAAGTTGCTTCGCCGAGCTGCATAGCACCTGTAGATAGCTTGTAGCCTTTACTCATTTATTTGTCCAACCTCCTCTTTACCAAAAAAAAAAGAAGTTCTCCAACTCCATAGCTCACTGGATATGGATCGTTTTTCCTCCCATGCACTTCTTCATTTAAATCTTAAAATTATAGTTAAATTATTTGTCTATGTACTTGTGCTTGGGTAAATTGGACCGATCTACATGCATGAATGGTCTTGATCTGAAGAAATTTATGGTTTGGCCTATTTTGGTTATCAATCATCAATCTGCCACCCATGTACATAGGTGGCAGTCTGAGACTCGTACGTGATCCATGGGTTGTTTGACCTACTCCCTCGGTTGACAATTATCTCTTGTTTTAGATTTTGTTAAAATCAAAATTAGTAAAATTTAACCAAATATTTAAGAAAAAATATTAACATTAACAATAATATATTATATTAGAATCGTCATGAAATATACGGAAATATTTTTATACTTACACACGTCCATTTTATTTTGAGATTCGGATAAAAGGTGGAAAGAGAGTGCTAATTTTCCATCTACCATGACGAGCGGGAATCTCGATGAATAAATAGACGGTGATGGATCACCCACAACCATGCTTGCGTGTACAAATCCATTCTCTAAAATATATTTTCAAATTATATGCAGTTGATATTATGAATATTGATATTTTTCCTTCTATTCTTGGTCAAACTTTATAACTTTTGACTTTGACAAACGCACAACACGAGGCATTTATGAATGGAGGGAGTACAGATGGAGCATCGACTGGGCAGTCAGGATGCTCATGCACGCTTGACGAGAAAGAAGGTGACCTAGACTTGGAACGGCCATAAGGGGGTGGTGGAGGTCAGCTGATCCAAAGCAATGTATTGGAGGAAAAAGACTATGGTGCTTTGAGATTTGTGTTGACACATTTTTTCAATAAAAGAAATATATTAATATCGAGAGATACCAATTACACCTAGCCTCCGTAACTATGCAATACCCTAATGACAGTCAAATGCACATAGCAAACGAAAGAAAAAGAAACTAAGAAAATAAAATCTTCAGCCCTAGCAGCAACAATACAATCACCACCAAGTCAACACCTGAATTCCAGACTCTCCAATTGTGTTGACACATTTAGAAGAATCGTGGAATGGTGGAACCATCATGGACAATTTACCTATCTAACATTTCTCAATAAACCAAATTAAAGTCCATCAATTTTACTAACCAAAGACTAAAACAATTCATACTGAACGGTATATTGTGTGGTTCCTGTACCATTCCAATCATTGTAAAAGAGCTCAAATATATTCCATTTGAGACTTTTGAGTTCATAAAAATATCAAATCCATGTAACGACAAATTGCTTTATAAAAAAAGCTGATGCACCACTATAGTTAATGGCAACACATTAATAAGAAAAGGTATATTTTATCATCTATGTCACTGTTAGCTTAGCTGTAGCTGATGGATTCAAGCATCGTCAAGCTAGCGACTGGTGGTCAAAGGCATCACAGTCCATGCACGTAGGCGAAACAGACACGTGATTTTTTCCCCTCCGCTATTGTATAATTTTTCTGTTTCTGTTTTCAGATATTCCAGCCGTCCAATCAATGAGGATACGATCGTCGATGGCTGCGTATAAGGGAAAGAACATGAGGTGATAAATAAAAGAGTGTTCATCAGTTCATGGGCTGATGGCGAAATACAGTTGGAATAAATGATGAAAATGAAAAAAAAAAAAGAGGAGCTAGCTCGGGCTACAGGTCTGACGAAGTGCTCACTTGGGCTGGATAGCTCGCGAGCTGGGCATGGCGGAAGATAGGACGAAGCTAGATATGGGCCTGAACGGCAGTCCTCTTGCAAGCTCTAGCACGATGTAGGTACATCTTGGCCCATCTCAATTCAAGGCCCATTGTAGCCACATTGGTGTGCACTCCACATTTACATTCAGTCATAACATTTGTATCCCAACAAATAAATGTACTTATGCAAAAAAAAGAGGGAGGGGGCAATACGAGGGTATGTGAGCCAGAGGTCGAGGTCGAGACGCTGCTCCATTGGCAAACGAGCATGCCACTAGGCCACATCATCTTGGCAACTCTTCCAAGCAAGAAGAGGAGACAGAGCATCGAGGCAGAGAAGCCCGAGGTGGCCAAGGCGGGAAGAGGGCAGCTCGCGGCCTCACCGACGCCGTGCACCACAACAACTGCCACACTTCTAGAGGTTTTCTTAATTCGTCGCTTGATCTTTGATGTCCAAAAAAAAGTTCAGTTTTGGAGACAATGGTGAACCCATGCAAAGATCGCTCGAGGCGGTGCCAGTTTATTTTTCTTAATCTGCTCGATCACTAAAGAAAATCAATTTTTTATTATTTAAGTTAGGATCAGACAAACGATCAACAAACTACACTGCAAGATTCTATAGTGTCAATTGCCATGCATGTAATGAATGGACGTGACTATATCACAAACACAAGTTTTAGGTTTGTTGATCGTTTGTCCGATCCTAAACCCTAAACCCTGACAAATGATCAACAAATGTTATCGTATGAGGGTTTGGAGGAACTGGCTCGACGCTCTGGGGCGTGGCCTATCTCATATATATAGGGGTACCAAAGGGTACGTACAGGGTTACAAATACAAATACAAAATATACAGTCTAACACCCTCCCTCAATCTTAACTGTGGCCTGAAGTATTCAGTAAGTTAAGATTGCGTCTGCATCTAAGGAACAGTGGAAGCGGAAGCGGTTTGGTGAAGATGTCAGCAAGCTAGTCCTTAGACGAGATGAACTTTATCCGTAGTCGTTTCCGAGCAACTCGCTCTCTCACAAAGTGGTAATCAACCTCTATGTGTTTGGTGCGAGCATGGAACACTCGGATTGAGCGACGGATATGTGGCGCCAATGTTGTCACACCACGAACGGGCGGCTGCTTAGGAGTCATCTTCAATTCTCGAAGTAAAGACTGCACCCAAATAATCTCGGCGGTGGTATCTCGCAATGGCTTTATACTCCGCTTCGGTCTTGCTACGAGAGACCGTGACTTGCTTGCGTGCACTCCGGGCGATCAAGTTAGAACCCGGAAATACGAGCATAGCCCCCTGTTGATCGCCGGTCATCGGGGTTGCCAGCCCAGTCCACATCATCGAAGGCGAGAAAGCACAGCCGTAGGCGCCGGCCGAAGGTGAAGACCATGTGTGAGAGAGGAACTCACATAGCGCAAGATGCGCTTGACAGCGATCCAATGAGTATCCCGTGGCGCATGCGAGTGCCGACGGACACGGTTTACCGCATAGGAAATATCGGGACGAGTGATGGTAAGGTGCCGGAGACCTCCAACAATGCGGCGGTACTCGGTAGCATCATCGGCGGACAGACAAAAGACCACCATCATCGGATAGAATCTCGGTAGAGGACATCGGTGTAAGCGCAGCCTTGCAAGCAAGCATACCGAGCACGGCGCAAGAGATCCCGTGAGTACTTCGCTGAGAAAGAGTGAGCCCATCGCGGAATAGGTAACCTCCAAGCCAAGAAAGTAATGTAGCTTGCCAAGATCCTTGAGAGCAAACTCGGACCCAAGAGCGACAATCAACTCTGTCCGTAGCGACAACGAGATGAGCTGACCAAGATAATATCATCAACATAGACCAGCAAATACATGGTGAGTTGGGGACGCTGAAAAATGAACAGTGAGGTGTCGGCAGTGGAGGGAACAAATCCATGAGCGCGAAGAGCTGCACCAAGCCGGGCATGCCAGGCGCGAGACGCCTGTTTCAGGCCATAGAGAGCTTTCACCAATCGACAAAGATGTCGTGGACGAGCGGGATCAACAAAACCGGGGGTTGGCGCATGTACACCTCTTCCTCCAAAACGCCATGAAGGAAAGCATTCCGAACATCCAAGCGACGAAGAGTCCAGCCCCGAGTAACGACAAGTGACAATAGCAGCCGAATAGTGGTAGGTTTAACAATAGGACTCGAATGTATCCTCGTAGTCAAGCCCATACCTTTGCTTGAACCCTTTGGCAACCAGACGAGCCTTGTAGCGCTCAATGGAACCATCGGCATGCTTCTTCACCTTGAATATCCATTTGGAGTCAATTATGTTGACACCCGAGCGGGGAGGAACGAGCTGCCACGTGCCATTGTTCTGAAGAGCTTGATATTCTAGATCCATGGCAGCACGCCAATGTGGAATGCTCATAGCGGCCTGATAGTGTCGTGGTTCAGCAGACGGGTCCGCTTGCGCTTGAGCAAGGCAAGAGGCAATCCATGCAACAGTGCCATCGGTGCCCTCCTTGGGGCGATGAATCCCGCTGCGACTGCGTGTATGTGGACGCAGGCGGGCGGAGGCGGCGGTGGTGGTGGAGGTGGCGGTGTTGGCGAGGATGACACGGGCGAGTCGACACTCGCGGTCGAGGGCGACGTACAGGGGGTCGCCGGTCCAGTGGAGAAGGCCGGCTCAGCAGGAGCCGACCGCGCGGGCGACGTACAGGGAGGCGACGCCGGCCTGCTTGGACCGAGCGACACCGCGGGAGATGGCGGTGGGCTGGGCACCGGCCCATCGGCAGATGGCGAGGCGGACGCCTCGGGACGCGACGCCGCTGCATGTCCCATGCAGCGATCGACGTCGGTGGCAACAGGCGGCGCGGCGGGCGCATCCAGGAGCTCAAGGCGGGCTCCGCGACCGGTACCTGCACCATGGTTAGGCAGTAACACAGGCGAATATGCAACATCATCAAATTGGCCAAGACTAACTGGAGAGTTATTTGTGGGTGGTGAAACAGATGAAGATGATGGCATATCGGAAAAGGGAAACACGTTTTCATCAAAGACAACGTCGCGAGATATGTAGACACGGTTTGTGGGAACATGGAGGCACTTATAGGCTTTGTGAAGGGCACTATAACCGAGGAAAACACACTTTTTCGAACGAAACTCAAGCTTTCGACTGTTGTAGGGCCTAAGGTGAGGCCAACACGCACAACCAAAAACCTTGAAGAACGTGTAACCGGGGAGTTCCTTGAACAAGATCTCAAGGGGTGTCTTCATATTTAGGAGCCGAGTGAGAGTTCTATTGATCAAAAAACACGCGAGTGGAAAAGGCATCACTCCAAAAGCGAAAAGGCACGGATGCATGAGCAAGAAGTGTGAGGCCGGTTTCAACGATGTGGCGGTGCTTGCGCTCAACCGCACCGTTTTGCTGATGTGTGTGTGGGCAAGAAACGCGATGCGAGATCCCAAGTTTGCTAAAGAAGGTGTTGAGGTTGCGATATTCACCACCCCAATCCGATCGAACATGAATAATTTTGTGGCTAAGGAGTCGCTCGACATGAAGCTGGAATTGCACAAACACATTAAACACATCAGCTTTGCTTTTAAGTAAATAGAGCCACGTAAAGCGACTGTACGCATCAATGAAACTGACATAATAAGTATGACCACTAACAGAGGTTTGGGCGGGGCCCCATACATCTGAATAAATGAGTTCAAGAGGTTTATGAATAACTCTAGTAGAGGAAACAAACGGTTGCTGATGACTCTTTCCCTGCTGACAAGCATCACACACTGCTAGTTTATTACTAGATAACGTAGGGAGCTCATGGCGACGAAGAACATGGCTCACTACCGTGTAGGATAACGTTGCATAGAAAACAAAAATTTTCCTACCGCGAACACGCAATCCAAGCCAAGATGCAATCTAGAAGACGGTAGCAACGAGGGGGTATCGAGTCTCACCCTTGAAGAGATTCCAAAGCCTACAAGATGAGGCTCTTGTTGCTGCGGTAGACGTTCACTTGCCGCTTGCAAAAGCGCGTAGAAGATCTTGATCACGATCGGTTCCGGCGCCACGAACGGGCAGCACCTCCGTACTCGGTCACACGTTCGGTTGTTGATGAAGACGACGTCCACCTCCCCGTTCCGGCGGGCAGCGGAAGTAGTAGCTCCTCTTGAATCCGACAGCACGACGGCGTGGTGTCGGTGGCGGTGTAGAAGTCCGGCGGAGCTTCGCTAAGCTATGCGGGATGTGGAGGAGCGGGCGGCTAGGGTTTGGGGAGAGGGGGGCGCCGGCCACTAAGGGGTGCGGCCACCTTGGTGGTTCTTGGGTGGCCGGCCCCCTCCCCTTGGTCCCTCATTATATAGGTGGAACCCCAAGAGGTGGTGTCCAAGTCTTCGAATAAGACCCGAACCAAATCCTTCCATAGGAGGGGGCAATCCTAGCCCAACTAGGACTCCCACCCAAAGGTGGGATTCCCACCTCCCATGTGGGGGTGGCCGGCCCCTAAGGGGGAGTCCACTTGGGACTCCTCCCCCACTAGGGTTGGCCGGCCATGGAGGTGGAGTCCCTTGTGGACTCCACCTTCCTTGGTGGTTTCTTCCGGACTTTTCTAGAACCTTCTAGAACCTTCCATAGAACCTTCCGCGACATTTTATTCACATAAAATGACATCCTATATATGAATCTTATTCTCCGGACCATTCCGGAACTCCTCGTGATGTCCGGGATCACATCCGGGACTTCGAACAAATATTCCAACTCCATTCCATATTCAAGAACTACCATTTCAACATCCAACTTTAAGTGTGTCACCCTACGGTTCGTGAACTATGCGGACATGGTTGAGTACTCACTCCGACCAATAACCAATAGCGGGATCCGGAGATCCATAATGGCTCCCACATATTCAACGATGACTTTAGTGATCGAATGAACCATTCACATACTATACCAATTCCCTTTGTCTCGCGATATTTTACTTGTCCGAGGTTTGATCTTCGGTATCACTCTATACCTTGTTCAACCTCGTCTCCCGACAAGTACTCTTTACTCGTACCGTGGTATGTGGTCTCTTATGAACTCATTCATATGCTTGCAAGACATTAGACGACATTCCACCGAGAGGGCCCGGAGTATATCTATCCGTCATCGGGATGGACAAATCCCACCGTTGATCCATATGCCTCAACTCATACTTTCCGGATACTTAATCCCACCTTTATAGCCACCCATTTACGCAGTGGTGTTTGGTGTAATCAAAGTACCTTTCCGGTATAAGTGATTTACATGATCTCATGGTCATAAGGACTAGGTAACTATGTATTGAAAGCTTATAGCAAATAACTTAATGACGAGATCTTATGCTACGCTTAATTGGGTGTGTCCATTACATCATTCATATAATGATATAACCTTGTTATTAATAACATCCAATGTTCATGATTATGAAACTAATCATCCATTAATCAACAAGCTAGTTTAAGAGGCATACTAGGGACTTCTTGTTGTCTACATATCACACATGTACTAATGTTTCGGTTAATACAATTATAGCATGACATATAAACATTTATCATAAACATAGAGATATAAATAATAACCACTTTTATTATTGCCTCTAGGGCATATCTCCTTCAGCCTCCCACTTGCACTAGAGTCAATAATCTAGATTACATTGTAATATACCTAACACCCATGGCATTCCGGTGTTGGTCATGCTTTGCCCTAGGGAGAGCTTTAGTCAACGGATCTGCTACATTCGGATCGGTGTGTACTTTGCAAATCTTTACTTCTCCATCTTCGATGTACTCGCGAATCGAGTGGTAACGCAGCTTGATATGCTTCAGCCTCTTGTGTGACCTTGGCTCTTGTGCATTGGCGATGGCACCCATGTTATCACAGTAAATGATTAATGGGTCCAATGCACTAGGAACCACACCGAGCTCTACAATGAACCTCTTCATCCATACCGCTTCTGATGAAGCCTCCGAAGCCGCTATGTACTCGATTCCGTTGAAGACTTCGCCACCGTGCACCGCTTCGAGCTTGCCCAGCTTACTCGCAGCACCATTCAATATAAACACGTACCCGGATCGTGACTTAGAGTCATCGGGATCAGTGTTCCAACTTGCATCGGTGTAACCATTTACAACGAGCTCTTGGTCACCTCCATAACAAAGAAACATATCCTTAGTTCTTTTCAAGTACTTTAGGATATTCTTGACCGCTGTCCAGTGTTCCATTCCTGGATCACTTTGATATCTGCTAGTCAAACTAACAGCGATGTGCTATATCCGGTCTAGTACATAGCATGGCATACATGATAGATCCTACCGCCGAGGCATAGGGGATATTACTCATCCTTTCTCTTTCTTCCGCCGTAGCCGGTCCTTGAGTCTTACTCAAGACCTTGCCCGGTAACATAGGTAAGAACCCTTTCTTACTTTCGTCCATTCTAAATTTCTTTAGAATCTTGTCCAGATATGTACTCTGCGATAGCCCTATTAGGCGTCTTGATCTATCTCTATAAATCTTGATGCCTAATATATACGATGCTTCACCAAGGTCTTTCATTGAAAAACTATTATTCAAATAACCTTTTACACTGCTTAATAGTTCTATATCATTCCCAATTAATAATATGTCATCTACATATAATATCAGGAATGCTACAGAGCTCCCACTCACTTTCTTGTAAATACAGGCCTCTCCATGACACTGTATAAACCCAAAGTCTTTGATCACCTTATCAAAGCGTCGGTTCCAACTTCTTGATGCTTGCTTCAGTCCATAGATTGAACGCTGAAGTTTGCATACTTTGTCAGCATTTTTAGGATCGACAAAACCTTTGGGTTGTACCATATACAACTCTTCCTCAATGTCTCCATTAAGGAACGCCGTTTTGACATCCATCCGCCAAATCTCATAATCGAAAAATGCAGCTATTGCTAACAAAATCCTCACAGATTTTAGCTTCGCTACAGGTGAGAAAGTCTCATCGTAGTCAACTCCTTGAATTTGTCGGAAACCCTTTGCGACAAGTCGAGCTTTATAGACAGTAATATTACCATCAGCATCTGTTTTTCTCTTGAAGATCCATTTATTCTCGACAGCCTTTCGGCTATCATGTAAGTCTACCAAAGTCCATACTTTGTTATCATACATGGATCCCATTTCGGATTTCATGGCTTCTTGCCATTTGTTGGAATCTGGGCTCATCATCGCTTCTTCATACGTCGCAGGGTCCTCATCATTGTTATCCACAATCATGACATTTAGACAAGGATCATACCAATCAGGAGTGGCACGTTCCCTTGTCGATCCGCGAGGTTCAGTAGTTTCCTCGTTCGAAGTTTCATGATCATTATCATTAGCTTCCTCTCGTTGCCGGTGTAGGCGGTACAGGTACAACTTCCGGTATCGCGCTACTCCGATCAACGAGTATAGATTCATCAATCTCATCGAGTTCTACTTTTCTTCCAGTCACTTCTTTAGTGAGAAATTCTTTCTCAAGAAAGGTTCCGTTCTTTGCAACAAATATTTTGCCTTCGGATTTGTGATAGAAAGTATACCCTATAGTTTCCTTAGGGTATCCTATGAAGACGCATTTCTCCGCTTTGGGTTCTAGCTTGTCCGGTTGTAACTTCTTTACATAGGCTTCGCAACCCCAAACTTTCGAGAACGACAGCTTAGGTTTCTTATTAAACCATAATTCATACGGTGTCGTTTCTACGGATTTTGATGGTGCTCTATTTAAAGTGAATGCGGCTGTCTCTAATGCATAACTCCAAAATGATAATGGCAAATCAGTAAGAGACATCATAGAACGAACCATATCTAAGAGAGTTCGATTACGACGTTCGGATACACCGTTTCGTTGTGGTGTTCCCGGCGGTGTCAATTGTGAAAGTATTCCGCATTTCTTTAAATGCATGCCAAACTCATAACTCAGATATTCACCTCCACGATCAGATCGTAGAAATTTTATCTTCTTGTTACGTTGATTTTCTACTTCACTTTGAAATTCCTTAAACTTCTCGAAAGTTTCGGATTTATGTTTCATGAAATAGATATACCCATATCTACTCGCATCATCCGTGAAGGTTAGAACATAACGATAACCACCGCGCGATGCTACACTCATTGGTCCGCACACATCGGTATGTATGATTTCCAATAAGTCAGTAGCTCGCTCCATCATACCGTAAAATGGAGTCTTAGTCATTTTTCCCATTAGACATGCTTCGCATCTATCAAGTGACTCAAAGTCAAGTGATTCAAGTAATCCATCAGTATGGAGTTTCTTCATGCGCTTCACTCCAATATGACCAAGACGACAAGTGCCACATATAAGTAGAATTATCATTCAATTTAATTCGCTTAGCATCAATGTTATGTATATGCGTATCACTACTATCGAGATCTAACGTAAATAAGCCATTCTTTTGTGGTGCTCGACCATAAAAGATATTATTCATAAAAATAGAACAACCATTATTCTCAGACTTGAATGAATAACCGTCTTGCATTAAACAAGATCCAGATATAATGTTCATGCTCAACGCGGGTACAAAATAACAATTATTTAGGCTTAAAACTAATCCCGAAGGTAGATGTAGAGGAAGTGTGCCGACAGCGATCACATCGACTTTGGATCCATTTCCAACGCGCATTGTCACTTCATCTTTCAGTAGTCTTCGTTTATTCTTTAGTTCCCGTTTCGAGTTACAAATATGAGCAACCGAACCAAGTATCAAATACCCAGTGTACTAGAACGAGAACCAGTGAGATAAACATCTATAACATGTATATCAGATATACCTTCTTTCTTCTTCTTGACAAGGCCGCTCTTCAGATCAGCCAGATACTTGGAGCAATTACGCTTCCAGTGTCCCTTCTCCTTGCAGTAATAGCACTCAGCATCAGGCTTAGGGCCGTTCTTAGGTTTCATAGGAGGCGTGGCAGCTTTCTTGCCACCCTTCTTGAATTTTCCCTTAGACTTGCCCCGTTTCTTGAAACTAGTGGTCTTGTTGACCATCAACACTTGGTGCTCTTTCTTGATCTCAATCTCAGCAGCTTTTAGCATGCCAAAGAGTTCAGGTAACTCCTTGTTCATGTTCTGCATATTGTAGTTCATCACAAAGTTCTTGTAACTTGGTGGCAGTGATTGAAGGACACGATTAATCCCCAATCTGTTAGGAATCACTATTCCCAAGTCACTGAGTTTCTTCGCATGCCCGGTCATGGCGAGCATGTGCTCACTAATGGAGCTGCCTTCTTCCATCATACAGCTGAAGAAATGTTTCGATGCTTCATAGCATTCCACGGCCGCATGAGTCTCGAAAATAGTCTTCAACTCTTTCATCAACTCATGAGGATCGTGGTGCTCAAAACGTTTTTGAAGATCGGATTCCAGCATCGCACAGATGGCACACCGAACTTGAGAGTACCGAGTTTTCCGAGTCTCGTAAACAGCTTTTACTTCATCGGTTTCAGTTTCGCAGGAGGGTCACCTAGCGGTGCATCAAGCACATATTGCAGATTTCCGCCGCAGAGGAAGATCCTCACATGACGGAACCGGTCGGTGAAGTTGCTACCGTTGCTCTTAAGCTTTTCTTTCTCTAGGAACCGGTTAAAATTGATTGGGGACGCCATCTCTACAACATATATTTGCAATAGTTTAGACTAAGTTTATGACAAATTGAGTTCAAATTTTAATTCAATATAATTAAAAATCTAGGTGAACTCCCACTCAAAACAATATCCCTCGCATTGTCTTAGTGATCACACGAACCAAATCCACCACACCATAGTCCGATCATCACGAGACAAGGTGTAATTTCAATGGCGAACACTCAAAGTGTTCATCATATCAATCATATGATTCATGCTCTACCTTTCGGTATCACGTGTTCCGAGACCATGTCCGTACATGCTAGGCTCGTCAAGGCCACCTTAGTATCCGCATGTGCAAAACCGGCTTGCACCCGTTGTATGCACTTGTTGATTCTATCACACCCGATCATCACGAGATGCTTCGAAACGACAAGTCTTGGCAACGGTGCTACTAAGGATGAACACTTTATTATCTTGAGATTTTAGTGAGGGATCATCTTATAATGCTACCGTCGCGATCTAAGCAAAATAAGATGCATAAAAGGATTAACATCACATGCAGTTCATATGTGATATGATATGGCCCTTTTGTCTTTGCGCCTTTGATCTTCATCTCCAAAGCACGGACATGATCTCCATCATCTTCGGGCATGATCTCCATCATCGTCGGCGAAGCACCAAGGTCAATGGCGCCGTCTTCATGATTGTCCTCCATGTAGCAACTATTACAACTACTTTGAAATACTACTCAACATGAAATTTAAAGACAACCATAAGGCTCCCGCCGGTTGCCACAATACAATAATGATCATCTCATACATATTCATCATCACATTATGGCCATATCACATCACCAAACCCTGCAAAAACAAGTTAGACGCTCTCTAATTTGGTTTGCATATTTTACGTGGTTTAGGGTTTTCGATATAGATCTAATCTACCTACGAACATGAACCACAACGTTGATACTAATGTTGTCAATAGAAGAGTAAATTGAATCTTTACTATAGTAGGAGAGACAGACACCCGCAAAGCCTCTTATGCAATACAAGTTGCATGTCGAACGAGGAACAAGTCTCATGAACGCGGTCATGTAAAGTTAGTCCGAGCCGCTTCATCCCACTATGCCATAAAGATGCAAAGTACTCAACTAAAGATAACAAGAGCATCAACGCCCACAAACCATTGTGTTCTACTCGTGCAACCATCTATGCATAGACACGGCTCGATACCACCGTAGGATAACGTTGCATAGAAAACAAAAATTTTCCTACCGCGAACACGCAATCCAAGCCAAGATGCAATCTAGAAGACGGTAGCAACGAGGGGGTATCGAGTCTCACCCTTGAAGAGATTCCAAAGCCTACAAGATGAGGCTCTTGTTGCTGCGGTAGACGTTCACTTGCCGCTTGCAAAAGCGCGTAGAAGATCTTGATCACGATCGGTTCCGGCGCCACGAACGGGCAGCACCTCCGTACTCGGTCACACGTTCGGTTGTTGATGAAGACGACGTCCACCTCCCCGTTCCAGCGGGCAGCGGAAGTAGTAGCTCCTCTTGAATCCGACAGCACGACGGCGTGGTGT
This sequence comes from Lolium rigidum, assembly GCF_022539505.1. Classification (NCBI taxonomy): domain Eukaryota; kingdom Viridiplantae; phylum Streptophyta; class Magnoliopsida; order Poales; family Poaceae; genus Lolium; species Lolium rigidum. Next base: position 130,925,131 of record NC_061509.1, on the reverse strand, counting down.
CGGTGGCGGTGTAGAAGTCCGGCGGAGCTTCGCTAAGCTATGCGGGATGTGGAGGAGCGGGCGGCTAGGGTTTGGGGAGAGGGGGGCGCCGGCCACTAAGGGGTGCGGCCACCTTGGTGGTTCTTGGGTGGCCGGCCCCCTCCCCTTGGTCCCTCATTATATAGGTGGAACCCCAAGAGGTGGTGTCCAAGTCTTCGAATAAGACCCGAACCAAATCCTTCCATAGGAGGGGGCAATCCTAGCCCAACTAGGACTCCCACCCAAAGGTGGGATTCCCACCTCCCATGTGGGGGGGTGGCCGGCCCCTAAGGGGGAGTCCACTTGGGACTCCTCCCCCACTAGGGTTGGCCGGCCATGGAGGTGGAGTCCCTTGTGGACTCCACCTTCCTTGGTGGTTTCTTCCGGACTTTTCTAGAACCTTCTAGAACCTTCCATAGAACCTTCCGCGACATTTTATTCACATAAAATGACATCCTATATATGAATCTTATTCTCCGGACCATTCCGAACTCCTCGTGATGTCCGGGATCACATCCGGGACTTCGAACAAATATTCCAACTCCATTCCATATTCAAGAACTACCATTTCAACATCCAACTTTAAGTGTGTCACCCTACGGTTCGTGAACTATGCGGACATGGTTGAGTACTCACTCCGACCAATAACCAATAGCGGGATCCGGAGATCCATAATGGCTCCCACATATTCAACGATGACTTTAGTGATCGAATGAACCATTCACATACGATACCAATTCCCTTTGTCTCGCGATATTTTACTTGTCCGAGGTTTGATCTTCGGTATCACTCTATACCTTGTTCAACCTCGTCTCCTGACAAGTACTCTTTACTCGTACCGTGGTATGTGGTCTCTTATGAACTCATTCATATGCTTGCAAGACATTAGACGACATTCCACCGAGAGGGCCCAGAGTATATCTATCCGTCATCGGGATGGACAAATCCCACCGTTGATCCATATGCCTCAACTCATACTTTCCGGATACTTAATCCCACCTTTATAGCCACCCATTTACGCAGTGGTGTTTGGTGTAATCAAAGTACCTTTCCGGTATAAGTGATTTACATGATCTCATGGTCATAAGGACTAGGTAACTATGTATTGAAAGCTTATAGCAAATAACTTAATGACGAGATCTTATGCTACGCTTAATTGGGTGTGTCCATTACATCATTCATATAATGATATAACCTTGTTATTAATAACATCCAATGTTCATGATTATGAAACTAATCATCCATTAATCAACAAGCTAGTTTAAGAGGCATACTAGGGACTTCTTGTTGTCTACATATCACACATGTACTAATGTTTCGGTTAATACAATTATAGCATGACATATAAACATTTATCATAAACATAGAGATATAAATAATAACCACTTTTATTATTGCCTCTAGGGCATATCTCCTTCATACCGGAGACGCAGGATGACCAAGGCGCGCATGCCAATGTGCAGTCGACACACGCACCCCACTGAAGACCTCCGGGCCCGACGGCGCCTCCAACGCGTACAAGCCCTGGTGAACTCGACCTCTAAGCAGAACCTCCCGCGTGACTCGGTCCTTTATGAGAAGATGAAACGGATGAAACTCACAGAAAACATCATTATCATAAGTAAACTTACGAACGAGAAAGAAGGTTGCGAGTTACTAGGGGAACACGGAGGACATTGCGAAGATGTAAGCGGCGGGAGGTGTTAGAGAGAAGAGATGCTTGGCCAACATGAGTGATGGGCATACCTGAACCGTCAGCGGTGCGTACCTTGTCTTGGCCACGGTAGGGCTCGTTGGAGTTGAGCTTACCCATCTCGCTTGTCATGTGATCCGTTGCCCCGGTGTCGAAGTACCAGGTGGGATCAATGGCGAAGGAGGGGGTGTAGCCGGAGTAGCTGTCGGTGATGGCGGCCTGCTTCTCGTTACCGCGACCGTCATTGCCGATGCTGAGGAAGTCGCGCTTCAAGCGACAGTGGCACCTGGATGCAAGGTGGCCGTCGATGCCGCACAGTTGGCAAGTGGGGCGAGGGCGCCCACCAGAGGATGGCGGAGCTGGTGGGCGAGGCTGCCATTGGCCAGGTGGGCGAGGCTGCCACGGACCTCCAGCAGGCGGGCCACCAGGGGGCGGAGGGGCGCCGCGACCACGACCACCACTAGGGGCGCCACGGTAGGCCGCATGTGCGGCGAAGTCGTGGACGACGGAGGCCTCTTGCCGACGCGCCTCAACACGCCGCTCGGTGGCCAGTAAGCGCGTGTACAGCTCATGAGGAAGGATCGGTGTGATTCGATCCTCCACATGCTCCACCAGATTGTCATACTCCTTGTCAAGCCCATGTAGGACATGCTCAATGAACTCGGAGTCCCGAAGAGGCTGGCCGATAGAGGTCAGTGTGTCCGAGATCGTTTTGATCTTGTTGAAGTAGTCGTGTGCAGAGGAGTTCAGCTTCTTGCAGTCGCCGAGTTGGCGACGAAGATCATTGCCTCGGGCCACGGACTGCTGAGCATAGCTCTGCTCGAACGTGCGCCAGATGTCGTAGGAGGTGGCGGCAAACAACACAAGGCCGGCGACGCCCTCCGTGAGCGAGGACTGCAGTGCCGAGACGATAGCCTGGTCTTGGGCGATCCAGGCGGCGTAGAGGGGGTTTTCCGCCTCCACCCTCGTGCCGTTCGCCGTCAGTGCAGCGATCGTACGAGACGGATAGGGGAGACTCCCATCGACGAACCCATCGAGTCGACGGCTGCGAAGAAGAGGCAAGATCTGCACGCGCCAGTACAGATAATTATCAGGTTTAAGACGCACAGTAATCAGATTGGTTAGCTGATACGGAGTTGGGGCAGCGCCATCCGCAGAGGCCGGAGCGTCGGTGATGGCGGGCGATGCAGCGGGGGCCGTCAACAACGGGATCGGCGGCCCGGACAGGTTGGTGCCGGCAAGGGGCGATGCAGCAGCGATGGTGGACGCCATCGTCGCGAAGTTGGGCGGTGGCGGCTGGAACGCACCACTTGAGAAGCTGGAGAAGGAGCCCGCCTCTAGGTGTAGCGGGCGGGTCGTGCTGTACGATGCCATCTGACTCGTGGCGCTCGTGGCAAGGAGCCGAGCGAGCGACGGCGGAACGGCGAGGGCAATGGAGGCCGTGGAGGACGGCGGGACGGCGAGGGCCGTGGAGGCAGGATCGGTGGCGGGGAGGGCACCCGAGGCGCTTGAAGCGGCTGCACCAGTCGTCATGGCGGCGGCGGCGCGATCGGAGAGATCGGTGGCGGCGGCCAAGAGAGAAAGAGAGGTGCGGCGGCTGGGGGTAACCCTAATTGCGGTGCTCTGATACCATGTTATCGTATGAGGGTTTGGGAGGAACTGGCTCGACGCTCTGGGGCGTGGCCTATCTCATATATATAGGGGTACCAAAGGGTACGTACAGGGTTACAAATACAAATACAGAATATACAGTCTAACAACAAAGTACACATTTTTTTAAGTTAAAAAAAACATTTTTAGAAACAAATTCAAAGAAGGAACGAGGGGAGAACACAAGTAGGTTCATTTATACCATGGAACACGGTCGAGAGATATATACTGATCACCTAGAATCCAACTGAGCATTGCATGCATATATCTGAGCTACTAGCATTTATGTAGACAATGAACACGGCTAATTAAATCCTAATTAAGCGGCGGAGATTGTGTCACGGAAGCTTTTCCAAACGTCAATCTGCGGCGTGGCGCGCAGCTCCGTTCCCACGAGTTTGGCCGCGAGGGGCGAGCTCTTGAGCTTGGCGGCGATGCCGGCCCCGATGAACTCGAGTATACCCCGGTCCCGCTCGTCCACGCCGTCGTCCGCCGGAAGCGCGTAGTGCATGAACAGGCGAGCAAACACGTCGTCGTCGAGGTCGCGGATCGCGAGGCAGCTGGATATCTCGGCGCCGAGAACCAGCAGCGCGTCGACGGAGCGGGCGGTAAGGAGGACCTTGCTGCCGGCTCCCACCACGTCGAGCGGCGAGAGGATCTCCTTCAAGCCCGCGCCGTTGCCATTGCCGTTGGAGTCGACGTCGTCGAGCACCAGGAGGATCCGCTTTCCGCGCAGCTCGTCCTGGAGCAGGGCGACGGTGTCGGTGTCGCGGTCCGAGAGGGGAGGAGAGGCCGGCGGTCGCCCCGTGGCCGCCTCCAGCATGTCGTACAAGACCTTGCGCAGGGTGAAGCGGCGGCCGACATGGACCCACATGAAGATGTCGAAGGAGCCGGAGCGGTCCTCGTCCTGTGCTTGCGCGCGGGCGTAGACGCACTGGGCGAGGGCCGTCTTCCCGGACCCGGCGGCGCCATGGATGCCCAACACGGAGTAAGGTCGGCCGTCGTCCTCGTCCACGTCCACGTCCACGGGGTAAAGCGCGGCCACGATCTTCCTGCACTCCGCGTCACGGCCGAACACCATGGGCGGAGCACTTTTCAGGTCGGGCGGGAAGCTGGTGGTGAAGTGCTTGTCTGCCTCCTCTATCAAGCCCTGCACCTTGTGGACTTTCTTCGCCAGATTCTTCAACTCCGGCGCGGAAGAGTGGGCATGGCCCGCGTGGAAGACGGTGGAGAGCACGGTGTGGAGCTTCTTCCCCGCCCAGCTCGGCTCGAAGAAGGGGTTGGTGTCCGCCGGGAGATCCACGATCCGCCGCTGGCGCTCCACGACGTCGTCCAGCATGTCCTCCGCTTGCGTGAGCGTAGGCTTGACGATCTCCAGGCTGCTCGTGTGGGGGCGAAGGGCGACAGCGAGCGACTCGTGCTCGGCCACCAGCTCCTCTATCTCCGCGGCGGCAAGCTCGAGCCGCCGCAGCCTCTGCAGATCGTCGGCGGTGAGGAGGGAGCCGCCCTTGGCGATCAGCCTGGCGACGATGGACGAGACGGCGCCGCCCCCCTTCTCTTCCTGCGACGACCGCGGCATCATCATCACGCTCTTCGTCTTCATCGTACTCGATGTCGTCGTTCTCTGTGTATCCCTCTCAGGTTTCTTCCGCTTGTGCGCATATATATCGATGCCGAGAGGAGTCGATGTCGAATTCTTTTCGGGCCAGACTCCGTCTCTTCTCCAATCGTCGTTACATACCATACTTGTTCATCGAATCCGAGTCAAATATAAGGTGGTCTATTCTTACCTTAACTCGAAATTATTTTCCTTTCTTGCTGAAACATTAGCGGATTTTTATCTTCTCCGAAGTCCGAACCGAATTTGCTTAGGCAAATAACATTTTGCTAGACCACCTATAAAAATGTGTATCACTAAAAAAATACCTATAAAATTTGCACTTCCAGGCATCGTGTTGCGAATGCATAAATCAAAAAGAACTTTACAGTTTCCATCGATGGCTCAAACTAAATGGGCCAGAAAAAAGCTACATATAAAAATATGATAAGTAACAAAAAATGAGTAATCACTAATCAGCAGTTTACCGTGTTTCGTCCAAAAAAAAGAAGAAAAAAGATTTTTTTTTTTTTTTGAGAAACAGAAGAAAAAAGATCTGAAAGGTTACAAGGGAATGAAGCGGCCCATTTCTACTACTGGGCTGACTAGTCACAGGTGTAGTTACATTCTAGTCCATCTTCATAAAAAACTCATCGTCGCCATATTGGTGACTGGTGTGCAGCCACTTAGAGCTAGCCCGCGACGAGCAACGTCAATTAATTTATTTGCTGAACAAACGTCGATTAATCTTGTAGCTAATGATAAAACGAAAAAAATATTTTCTCCGTTGTGTTTTGGTAAGCTAAATTGTTTTGCCAAAACATCTTATATTAGTGAATATAGGAAGTTAGTAAGCGAAATGTCCTTTTGGATCTCTCATTATACTCCATCCGATCTCTTTTAATTGACTCGAATTTAGTATAACTTTGTACCAAATCTGAGTCAATTAAAAAGAATTAGAGAAAGTATTTAAAAAATTGAAAACTATATTTTATAATTCCAAAAATTATGTAACAAAATTCTGAAAGTAGCTAATGATGTATTCCACAAACATGACAAAGTCTGATTTTTTTTTTGGAGATTTTGAATCACTATACTTAGATCCACGTATCTTTTATTTTTGTGCAGCCCAAAATACACATAATTTTCAGTTGAAAATTTACATGTTTGTGGGATACAATACTGACTACATCATTATTTATTTTTAATTTTTTTCTAAAACTTAAAAATATGATTTTAATTACTTTTCTGAAAAGGGATCACTAGTGCTCACGTGCATCAAATCTCTATCCGTAAGTAAGTAATCAAACTCATGGTCCCGTGGATCCCAAACTCCATCTGCATCAAATCTCTATCCGTAAGTAAGTAATCAAACTCATGGTCCCCTGGATCCCAAACTCCATCTGACGGTTCTAGCCACAAAGCATCTAGGGACGGGCTTCGCCACAACATTCTCGAGGGGAAGAGGGTTGCAAGTGGAGTCATCGCCTACATCATTGGATCTCGAGAATGTATCCTATGAAACAGCCTAACTCGTGCACCAGCTGCACCCACACACAAACTCGTGCACCAGCTACCGTTGATTTTGGGGAGTGTGGAAGGAGATAAACCGGAGAGAGTATTTTGTATTGCCCTTGTAAGATGCTGTGAATAATCTAATAAAAAAGCCGTGTGCATCTCTTGGATGCAGAAGCTGAGCTGATTTTTCCTCATTTCGAAAAAAAACCAATACCGCTCTTCCTTTGTTGGACGTTGTACACTTTGTGCGCACTAAGATAGTAAGGGCTTTTGCCTTCAGAGATGACCCTGGGAGCGGTTTGATCACGGAGGAGGAGTGTGTTTTCCTTTTTGTTTTTATCGATTTCTTATGAAATCTTCGGACGTCCTCATGTAAATAACATTGCTTCCACATAATCGAATCACAGTACGACTACCTTTAACCCTAAAAAACAATCTGATGAAAGCACATGTAGGAAATACATAGAAATAATGGATCTTTAAATTGATATTTCAAAAAAGAAAAATTTATAAGAACCAAGCATGCAAATATCAATTATATTGATTTTTTTGACAATAAATATCAATTATATTGATGGTTTCTCTACTTCTAATTAAGTAACAGTAAAATGGGTCTAGCTAGGAGTCCCCACAGTGATTTAACATTCTTAGCCGTCCGATGCTATCATTCAAAGGTTCTGGATTTGTTGGTCGTTCCACCGATCGTTGCTAGGCCGCTTTTTGCCTCTCCGTGTCCGTGACAGCGAGCTCAACGAACAGAGCTGGGTGCCTTGTGGTCAACTGGGCCTGCAACAAATAGCATAGCTGTTTTAGGACGGGCTTCTGCAGGACTGGGCATAACGAGCCCGCGGCAGGAGCAAGTCGGGATGGCATGGCCAGCTGGCCACAAAGTGAAGGCAAAGCCGCAGCAGGCAATGGGACGGCCATGGTGGCGCCGCCACCGTTTATTGCTTCAATTGATGGTGTAGAAGGTGCGTCTCCTTCAGTTCCCTTTCCTTCCGGTGATGGTGGGCAGCCGTTTAATTCCGGCGTGCCCCTCTTCTAGGTTCCTTATATACGTCGTGCATGGCAATCGTCACTTCTCCTCGTCTCGCCTTCCACCTCCTGTCATAGTGTCGTTCTGCTGTCGTGCCCTTCGGTCAGAGTAGCATACACACCAAGGGCGCGTTTGGCAGCTTGGGCCTGAGTCGTGGCTCACTGGCGCAGCCATGCAAGCACACTTGCGCGTCCAGAACGAGCCACGGGTCGAAATTGGCCTGTTGTTTGGTAGGTCGGCTGCATCGGCTGGGCTAAAAAGGACTTTCTGTTTGTTTGCCTGCAGCCAAACCCAAATCTCGATGTAGATGATATTAGGCCTGTTTGGTACCATCTAGGCATGTCTACGGTTACCTCTTCTCTACGACGGGTAGCCTTACCATGCTCTCACCTCCCATCACACATAAATCACAGTTCATGATAGCTGCAATCAGTTCACGAAATTATCCCTAGCTACTACGAATGGTAGTTCATAACACGAGCCTCCGTAGCTACTACGAATTGCAGTTTATCATAACGGGGTCGTTCAACATAGGGGGATCGAAAAGGGTTCGAGAAACAGGGGATCATAGGGGTTCTTCTTCTTCTTCTTCTTCTTCTTCACTTCTTCTTCTTCACTTCTTCTTCACTTCTTAACTTCTTCACTTCTTCTTCACTTCTTCTCAGATGGTGGTGTTGCCTCTGCCTTCCCACATTGCGTCTGCTCACTCTTGCCTCTTCACCTTCCAGGCATCATTGTAGCATGCTTCCACGCCATGGCCGGTCTCTACTTCATCAAAACTGACAACCTCTTCGAAGAACTCATCCTCGCCCCAACCTAGGATCCAGTTGTGAAGAATGCCGCAAGCAAGGACCAGCTTTACCTGAGTGTCAAACGTGTGGAACGGTTTCTGGTCAAGGACCTTGAACCTGTTCTTCAATGCAGCAAAGGCCCTCTCAATGGTGAATCTAAGGCTTGAGTGTCTGAGATTGAACAACTCTCTCGCATTCAGAGGTCGGTGCTTCGCAGAGAACTCGTTCAGGTGGTACCTTGTTTTCATGAAGGGAGGTAGAATTCCAGGTCGATGATACGTCTCAAACGTATCTATAATTTCTTATGTTCCATGCTACTTTTATGATGATACTCACATGTTTTATACACATTATATGTCATATTTATGCATTTTCCGGCACTAACCTATTGACGAGATGCCGAAGAGCCGCTTGTCGTTTTCTGCTGTTTTTGGTTTCGTAAATCCTAGTAAGGAAATATTCTCGGAATTGGACGAAATTAACGCCCGTGGTCCTATTTTTGCACGAAGCTTCCAGAAGTCCGAAGAGGAACCGAAGTGGGGCCACGAGGTGGCGACACACCAGGGCGGCGCGGCCTGGGCCCTGGCCGCGCGGCCCTGTTGTGTGGGCCCCTCGTGACGCCCCTTGACCTGCCCTTCCGCCTACATATAGTCTTCATCGCGAAACCCCCAGTACCGAGAGCCACGATGCGGAAAACCTTCCAGAGACGCCGCCGCCGCCAATCCCATCTCGTGGGATTCAGGAGATCGCCTCCGGCACCCTGCCGGAGAGGGGATTCATCTCCCGGAGGTCTCTTCATCGCCATGATCGCCTCCGAATCGATGTGTGAGTAGTTCACCCCTGGACTATGGGTCCATAGCAGTAGCTAGATGGTTGTCTTCTCCTCATTGTGCTATCATGTCAGATCTTGTGAGCTGCCTATCATGATCAAGATCATCTATTTGTAATCCTTCATGTTGTGTTTGTTGGGATCCGATGAATATTGAATACTATGTCAAGTTGATTATCAATCTATCATATATGTTATTTATGTTCTTGCATGCTCTCCGTTGCTAGTAGAGGCTCGGCCAAGTTGATACTTGTGACTCCAAGAGGGAGTATTTATGCTCGATAGTGGGTTCATGCCTCCATTAAATCTGGGACAAGTGACGTAAAGTTCTAAGGTTGTGGATGTGTCGTTGCCACTAGGGATAAAACATCGATGCTTTGTCTAAGGATATTTGTGTTGATTACATTACGCACCATACTTAATGCAATTGTCTCGTTGTTTGCAACTTAATACCGGAGGGGGTTCGGATGATAACCTGAAGGTGGACTTTTTAGGCATAGATGCATGCTGGATAGCGGTCTATGTACTTTGTCGTAATGCCCTGATTGAATCTCATAGTACTCATCATGATATATGTATGTGCATTGTTATGCCTTCTTTATTTGTCAATTGCTCAACTGTAATTTGTTCACCCAACATCTATTTATCTTATGGGAGAGACACCGCTAGTGAACTGTGGACCCCGGTCCTATTCTTTACATCTGAAATACAATCTACTGCAATTGTTCTTTACTGTTTTTCGCAAACAATCATCATCTTCCACACAATACGTTTAATCCTTTGTTTACAGCAAGCCGGTGAGATTGACAACCTCGCTGTTACGTTGGGGCAAAGTTCTGTGATTGTGTTGTGCAGGTTCCACGTTGGCGCCGGAATCCCTGGTGTTGCGCCGCACTACACTCCGCCACCAACAACCTTCAACGTGCTTCTTGACTCCTACTGGTTCGATTAAACCTTGGTTTCTTACTGAGGGAAGCTTGCTACTGTGCGCATCACACCTTCCTCTTGGGATTCCCAACGGACGTGTCAACTACACGCATCAGTCGACATGCATATCCAACCTCTCCAAGGTAGAACTTACCGTCAGGGATTTGCAACCCATCAGGCATTGATAAGCTGTCGGCCAGGATGCTCGCATCATGAGCTGAACCCTCCCACCCAGCAAGCACGTAGGTGAACCTCATATCGAAATCCACAGTTGCTAGAATGTTCTGGTTGGTGTAGTGCTTCCTCCCGCGGAATGCTGCAGACATTGATCTCGGTACCTTTGCAGTGACATGAGTACCATCAATAGCCCCAATGCAATCATGTAAAAAGATTAGCACACAATCATGTTTCTGACAGTAGCACGCATCAGATAGGTAGAAGGAACATGATTTTGTACTCACCCTGAAATAGGGGAACCACCTGTAGCTGTTCTTGATCTTGGTTGGTGTGTTCATTGATGCTGGCTTGATCATTTCACCTCTGAGCTCCCCAATTGCGTACAACACCTGCTGGAAGTACCTAGAGATAGTCTCTGTGGATCGTCTGAATGTGTTATTGTAAGGGTATTTTACCCTTATCCATTATTTTGGTAACAATGACACCGTGCTAGAGTATTTGGCCTAATACATGTTTATAAGGATAATCTCAGGTATTAGCCAAAGAGGCATAAATGGTGTATCAAAGGAACAAGAAGGCTAAAGGAGACCCCCCCACTTCGACAACAATCAAAAGGGGGTCTACAACAGGAATCCGGTCTCAGGCCCGGTTGGACCGGACCGTGCGCCGGACTGGCTCCGGCCTGCCGCCCGGTCGGCCGGGCGCACGGCCGGGCGCTCCGGCGCCGACCGGCTCCTGCGCTGATGGCAACCGGATGACCTATTGGAAGACACAGATTTGCCCCCGGTCGAGGTCCCGTCTGCCGCCCGGTTTGGACCGGCGGGTCCGGTCCCTGGCCCGGTCTGACCGGACTCTCGACCGGGCGCCCCGGCGCCAACCGAGCTCTACGCTGACTGCAACCGGAGGGAGTACTGCGCGACATTTCAAGGGTCCGGTCGTGGTCCGGCCTGCCGCCCGGTTTGTGTAGCGATACGTTGCATAGAAAACAAAAAATTTCCTACCGCGAGAACGCAAACCAAGCCAAGATGCAATCTAGAAGATGGGAGCAACGAGGAGATGATCGAGACTCACCCTTGAAGATTTCCAAAGCCTACAAGATGAGGCTCTTGTTGCTGCGGTAGACGATCACTTGCCGCTTGCAAAAGCGCGTAGAAGATCTTGATCACGGTGCCACGATCGGGCAGCACCTCCGTACTCGGTCACACGTTCGGTGTTGATGAAGACGACGTCCTTCTCCCCGTTCCAGCGGGCAGCGGAAGTAGTAGCTCCTTCTTGACTCCGGCAGCACGACGGCGTGGTGGCGGTGGCGATGGAGAACTCCGACGGAGCTTCGCTAAGCGTTGCGGGAGAGGTGGAGGAGGTGGGGCGGCTAGGGTTTGGGAGAGGGGGTGGCCGGCCTCCTTGGGGTGCGGCCAAGGTGGTGGTGTTGTGGTGGCCGGCCCCTCCCCTATGCCCCTCATTATATAGGTGGAACCCCAAGTGTTGGACTACAAGTCTTCGAATAAGACCCCAACCCAAAACCTTCCATGTAGTAGGGAAACCTACCCAAGGTGGGACTCCCACCCAAGTGGGATTCCCACCCTTCCATGAAGGGGGGTGGCCGGCCCCCTTGATGGAGTCCACCTTGGACTCCCCCCTCTAGGGTTGGCCGGCCATGGGGAGGTGGAGTCCCTCCAGGACTCCTCCTTCCTTAGTGATTTCTTCCGGACTTTTCTAGAACCTTCTAGAACCTTCCATAAATGCACCGGATCATTTCCAAACATGGAATATGACTTCCTATATATGAATCTTATTCTCCGACCATTCCGAACTCCTCGTGATGTCCGGGATCCCATCCGAGACTTCAAACAATACTTCGAACTCCATTCCATATTCAAGTTCTACTATTACAACATCAAACCTTAAGTGTGTCACCCTACGGTTCGTGAACTATGTGGACATGGGTGAGAACTCTCTCCGACCAATAACCAATAGCGGGATCCGGAGATCCATAATGGCTCCCACACATTCAACGATGACTTAGTGATCGAATGAACCATTCACATACGATACCAATTCCCTTTGTCACGCGATATTTTACTTGTCCGAGGTTTGATCATCGGTATCATTCTATACCTTGTTCAACCTCGTCTCCTGACAAGTACTCTTTACTCGTACCGTGGTATGTGGTCTCTTATGAACTTTATTCATATGCTTGCAAGACATTAGACGACATTCCACCGAGAGGGCCCGCAGTATATCTATCCGTCATCGGGATGGACAAATCTCACTGTTGATCCATATGCCTCAACTCATACTTTCCGGGTACTTAATCCCACCTTTATAACCACCCATTTACGCAGTGGCGTTTGATGTAATCAAAGTACCTTTCCGGTATAAGTGATTTACATGATCTCATGGTCGAAAGGACTAGGTAACTATGTATCAAAAGCTTATAGCAAATAACTTAATGACGTGATCTTATGCTACGCTTAATTGGGTGTGTCCATTACATCATTCATATAATGATATAACCTTGTTATTAATAACATCCAATGTTCATGATTATGAAACTAATCATCTATTAATCAACAAGCTAGTTAAGAGGCTTACTAGGGACTTCATTGTTGTTTACATAACACACATGTATCAATGTTTCGGTTAATACAATTATAGCATGGTATATAAACATTTATCATAAACATAAAGATATATATAATAACCACTTTTATTATTGCCTCTTGGGCATATCTCCAACAGTTTGGACCGGCGG
>NC_061509.1:130854022-130912043 GCF_022539505.1 Lolium rigidum | reverse complement strand
TCAAAGCAGGGCATTGATGGCGTGTAACTCACACGTTCGTTGGGAACCCCAAGAGGAAGGTATGATGCGCACAGAAGCAAGTTTTCCCTCAGAAAGAAACCAAGGTTTATCGAACCAGGAGGAGCCAAGAAGCACGTTGAAGGTTGATGGCGGCGGGATGTAGTGCGGCGCAACACCGGGGATTCCGGCGCCAACGTGGAACCTGCACAACACAATCCAAAGTACTTTGCCCCAACGAAACAGTGAGGTTGTCAATCTCACCGGCTTGCTGTAACAAAGGATTAACCGTATTGTGTGGAAGATGATTGTTTGCAGAGAAAACGAGTAGAAACAAGTATTGCAGACAGATTTGTATTTCGAGTATTAAAGAATGGACCGGGGTCCACGGTTCACTAGAGGTGTCTCTCCCATAAGATAAAAGCATGTTGGGTGAACAAATTACGGTCGGGCAATTGACAAATAGAGAGGGCATAACAATGCACATACATGTCATGATAAGTATAGTGAGATTTAATTGGGCATTACGACAAAGTACATAGACCGCCATCCAATCGCATCTATGCCTAAAAAGTCCACCTTCGGGTTATCATCCGAACCCCTTCCGGTATTAAGTTGCAAAGCAACGGACAATTGCATTAAGTATGGTGCGTAATGTAATCAATAACTACATCCTCGGACATAGCATCAATGTTTTATCCCTAGTGGCAACAACACAACACAACCTTAGAACTTTACGTCACATCGTCCCAGGTGTCAATGCAGGCATGAACCCACTATCGAGCATAAATACTCCCTCTTGGAGTTAAGAGCAAAAACTTGGCCAGAGCCTCTACTAATAACGGAGAGCATGCAAGATCATAAACAACACATATGTAATAACTTGATAATTAACATAACATGGTATTCTCTATCCATCGGATCCCGACAAACACAACATAGAGTATTACGGATAGATGATCTTGATCATGTTAGGCAGCTCACAAGATCCAACAATGAAGCACAATGAGGAGAAGACAACCATCTAGCTACTGCTATGGACCCATAGTCCAGGGGTGAACTACTCACTCATCACTCCGGAGGCGACCATGGCGGTGTAGAGTCCTCCGGGAGATGAATCCCCTCTCCGGCAGGGTGCCGGAGGAGATCTCCAGAATCCCCCGAGATGGGATTGGCGGCGGCGGCGTCTGCGGAAGGTTTTCCGTATCGTGGTTTTTCGCATCAGGGGTTTCGCGACGGAGGCTTTAAGTAGGCGGAAGGGCAACGTGGGGGCCACACGGGGGCCCCACACTACAGGTCGGCGCGGCCAAGACCTGGGCCGCGCCGCCCTATAGTGGCGGCCCCTCGTGGCCCCACATCGACTCCTCTTCGGTCTTCCGGAAGCTTCGTGGCAAAATAGGACCCTGGGTCTTGATTTCGTCCAATTCCGAGAATATTTCGTTACTAGGATTTCTGAAACCAAAAACAGCGAGAAAATAGCAACTGGCTCTTCGGCATCTTGTTAATAGGTTAGTTCCAGAAAATGCACGAATATGACATAAAGTGTGCATAAAACATGTAGGTATCATCAATAATATGGCATGGATCATAAGAAATTATCGATACGTTGGAGACGTATCAGCATCCCTAAGCTTAGTTCCGCTCGTCCCGAGCAGGTAAAACGATAACAAAGATAATTTCTGAAGTGACATGCCATCATAACCTTGATCATACTATTTGTAAACATATGTAATGAATGCAGCGATCAAAACAATGGTAATGACATGTGTAAACAAGTGAATCATAAAGCAAAAACTTTTCATGAATAGTACTTCAAGACAAGCATCAATAAGTCTTGCATAAGAGTTAACTCATAAAGCAATAAATCAAAGTAAAGGTATTGAAGCAACACAAAGGAAGATTAAGTTTCAGCGGTTGCTTTCAACTTGTAACATGTATATCTCATGGATAATTGTCAACATAGAGTAATATAATAAGTGCAATATGCAAGTATGTAGGAATCAATGCACAGTTCACACAAGTGTTTGCTTCTTGAGGTGGAGAGAGATAGGTGAACTGACTCAACATAAAAGTAAAAAAGAATGGTCCTTCAAAGAGGAAAGCATCGATTGCTATATTTGTGCTAGAGCTTTTATTTTGAAAACATGAAACAATTTTGTCAACGGTAGTAATAAAGCATATGAGTTATGCGGAAATTCAATTCGGCTCCCGGGTGCGTATGCACCCTCTACCAAAAAATCATATTTCGAAATGTCGAAAATTTTTAACAAAATTTTTTACATGTACATTTTCATAATATATGTTCGTTCGTCAAGTTTCACGAAAAACCAATATTTTTTGTGGTCTATATAAAAAAGAGAAAACTTATCTTCTGAAAAGCATTAGTTTTAGCACTAATTTTTGTCTTTTTTACACACGTCACATGATAAGTCGATTTTTTATGAAACAACTTTGTAAGCGTGTAGCACGAGAAGATTTACATGCGAATTTTTGGTTTCAATTTTTTTGAAATTCAAAATATATGTAAGATGAATTTCAAAATAGAGGGAGCATATGCTCCCATGTTCCAAAACGCCACTCCAATGAGTTATGTAAATTATATCTTACAAGTTGCAAGTCTCATGCATAGTATACTAATAGTGCCCGCACCTTGTCCTAATTAGCTTGGACTACCGGATCATCGCAATGCACATGTTTTAACCAAGTGTCACAATGGGGTACCTCCATGCCGCCTGTACAAAGGTCTAAGGAGAAAGCTCGCATTTTGGATTTCTCGCTTTTGATTATTCTCAACTTAGACATCCATGCCGGGACAACATGGACAACAGATAATGGACTCCTCTTAAATGCATAAGCATGTGGCAACAATTATTATTCTCATATGAGATTGAGGATATATGTCCAAAACTGAAACTTCCACCATGAATCATGGCTTTAGTTAGCGGCCCAATGTTCTTCTCTAACAATATGCATGCTCCAACCATTAAGGTGGTAGATCTCTCTTACTTCAGACAAGACGGACATGCATAGCAACTCACATGATATTCAACAAAGAATAGTTGATGGCGTCCCCAGAAGCATGGTTATCGCACAACAAGCAATTAATAAGAGATAAAGTGCATAAGTACATATTCAATACCACAATAGTTTTTGAGCTATTTGTCCCATGAGCTATATATTGCAAAGGTGAATGATGGAATTTTAAAGGTAGCACTCAAGCAATTTACTTTGGAATGGCGGATAAATACCATGTAGTAGGTAGGTATGGTGGACACAAATGGCATAGTGGTTGGCTCAAGGATTTTGGATGCATGAGAAGTATTCCCTCTCGATACAAGGTTTAGGCTAGCAAGGTTATTTGAAACAAACACAAGGATGAACGGTGCAGCAAAACTCACATAAAAGACATATTGTAAACATTATAAGACTCTACACCGTCTTCCTCGTTGTTCAAAACTCAATACTAGATATTATCTAGACTCTAGAGAAACCAAATATGCAAACCAAATTAGCAAGCTCTAAGTGTTTCTTCATTAATGGGTGCAAAGTATATGATGCAAGAGCTTAAACATGAGCACAACAATTGCCAAGTATCAAATTATCCAAGACATTTTAGAGTTACTACATGTAGTATTTCCAATTCCAACCATATAACAATTTAACGAAGAAGAAACTTCGCCATGAATACTATGAGTAGAGCCTAAGGACATACTTGTCCATATGCTACAGCGGAGCGTGTCTCTCTCCCACAAAGTGAATGCTAGGATCCATTTTATTCAAACAAAACAAAAACAAAAACAAACCGACGCTCCAAGTAAAGTGCATAAGATGTGACGGAATAAAAATATAGTTTCAGGGGAGGAACCTGATAATGTTGTCGATGAAGAAGGGGATTCCTTGGGCATCCCCAAGCTTAGACGCTTGAGTCTTCTTAAAATATGCAGGGGTGAACCACCGGGGCATCCCCAAGCTTAGAGCTTTCACTCTCCTTGATCATATTGCATCATACTCCTCTCTTGATCCTTGAAAACTTCCTCCACACCAAACTCGAAACAACTCATTAGAGGGTTAGTGCACAATAAAAATTAACATGTTCAGAGGTGACACAATCATTCTTAACACTTCTGGACATTGCATAAAGCTACTGGACATTAATGGATCAAAGAAATTCATCCAACATAGCAAAAGAGGCAATGCAAAATAAAAGGCAGAATCTGTCAAAACAGAACAGTCCGTAAAGATGGATTTTATTAGGGCAGCAGACTTGCTCAAATGAAAATGCCCAAATTGAATGAAAGTTGCGTACATATCTGCGGATCATGCACGTAAATTGGCTTAATTTTCTGAGCTACCTACAGGGAGGTAGACCCAGATTCGTGACAGCAAAGAAATCTGGAACTGCGCAGTAATCCAAATCTAGTAATTACTTTACTATCAAAACTTTACTTGGCACAACAAAACTCAAAACTAAGATAAGGAGAGGTTGCTACAGTAGTAAACAACTTCCAAGACTCAAATATAAAACAAAAATACTGTAGTAAAAACATGGGTTGTCTCCCATAAGCGCTTTTCTTTAACGTCTTTCAGCTAGGCGCAGAAAGTGTATATCAAGTAACATCAAGAGACGAAGCATCAACATCATAATTTGTTCTAATAATAGAATCATAAGGTAACTTCATTCTCTTTCTAGGGAAGTGTTCCATACCTTTTTTGAGAGGAAATTGATATTTAATATTACCTTCCTTCATATCAATAGTAGCACCAACGGTTCGAAGAAAAGGTCTTCCCAATATGATGGGGCAAGATGCATTGCATTCAATATCCAAGACAACAAAATCAACGGGGACAAGGTTATTGTTAACCATAATATGAACATTATCAACTCTACCCAAAGGTTTCTTTTTAGCATTATCAGCGAGATTAACATCCAGATAACAGTTTTTCAATGGTGGCAAGTCAAGCATATCATAGACTTTTTTTGGCATAACAGAAATACTTGCACCAAGATCACATAAAGCATTACAATCAAAATCTTTGACTCTCATTTTAATGATGGGCTCCCAACCATCCTCTAGCTTTCTAGGAATAGAAGTTTCAAGTTTTAGTTTATCTTCTCTAGCTTTTATGAGAGCATTTGTAATATGTTTTGTGAAAGCCAAATTTACAGCGCTAGCATTGGGACTCTTAGAAAGTTTTTGTAAGAACTTTATAACTTCAGAGATGTGGCAATCATCAAAATCTAAATCATTACAATCTAAAGCAATGGGATTATCATCCCCAAGGTTGGAAAAAATTTCAGCAGTTTTATCACGAGCGGTTTCAGCAGTTTTAGCAGTTTCAGGTAATTTTGCGCGCTTTGCACTAGGAGTAGAAGCATTGCCAACACCAATTATTTTACCATTAATAGTAGGAGGTGCAGCAACATGTGAATCATTAACATTGCTAGTGGTGGTAATAGTCCAAACTTTAGCTACATTTTTCTCTTTAACTAGTTTTTCATTTTCTTCTCTATCCCACCTAGCACGCAGTTCAGCCATTAATCTTATATTCTCATTAATTCTAACTTGGATGAAATTTGCTGTAGTAACAATTTTATTTTCAATATCCTCAGGTTTAGCAGCCATTTTATTAATTAAGGAAGATTGTGACGCAGACATGTATGAGATTCGGGTTTCAGCATTTGCAAGTTTAGTTTGCAACCCAGAAATCTCCATATTCAGATTTTCAAGTTGATTTCCTATATTCTTCAACAAGGTAGATTGTTCATTCATAGTTTTAGTAAACAATTTATTTTGCTCATATTGTGATTGCATAAAGCTCTTGGTGGATCTTTCAATTTCTAACATCTTTTCCTCATTAGGTGAAACATATCTACCATAAGAATTACCATTAGCAGGATATGGCCTAGAATTTAGAGCAACCAATGAAGCTAACGGAACATTATTAGAATCAACATTAGTCCTACCATTCACAAGCATAGCCATAATAGCATCAATCTTATCACTCAAGGAAGAGGATTCTTCAACAGAATTTACCTTCTTACCTTGTGGAGCTCTTTCCGTGTGCCATTCAGAGTAATTAACCATCATATTATCAAGGAGCTTTGTTGCTTCACCAAGAGTGATGGACATAAAGGTACCTCCAGCAGCTGAATCCAATAAATTCCGCGAAGAAAAATTTAGTCCTGCATAGAAGGTTTGGATGATCATCCAAGTAGTCGATCCATGGGTTGGGCAATTTTTAACCAAAGATTTCATTCTTTCCCAAGCTTGAGCAACATGTTCATTATCCAATTGTTTAAAATTCATTATGCTACTCCTCAAAGATATAATTTTAGCAGGGGGATAATATCTACCAATAAAAGCATCCTTGCATTTAGTCCAGGAATCAATACTATTCTTAGGCGAGAGATAGCAACCAATCTTTAGCTCTTCCTCTTAATGAGAAAGGAAACAATTTTAATTTTATAATGTCACCATCTACATCTTTATACTTTTGCATTTCACATAGTTCAACAAAATTATTGAGATGGGCAGCAGCATCATCGGAACTAACACTGGAAAATTGCTCTCGCATAACAAGATTTAGTAAAGCAGGTTTAATTTCAAAGAATTCTCTCGTAGTAGCGAGGTGGAGCAATAGGTGTGCATAGGAAATCATTATTATTTGTGCTAGTGAAATCACACAACTTAGTATTTTCAGGGGTGGCCATTTTAGCAGTAGTAAATAAAGCAAACTAGATAAAGTAAATGCAAGTAAACTAATTTTTTGTGTTTTTGATATAGAGTGCAAGACAGTAAATAAAGTAAAGCTAGCAACTAATTTTTTTGTGTTTTGATATAAGTGCAGCAAACAAAGTAGTAAATAAAATAAAGCAAGACAAAAACAAAGTAAAGAGATTGAGAAGTGGAGACTCCCCTTGCGGCGTGTCTTGATCTCCCGGCAACGGCGCCGGAAAAAGAGCTTGATGGCGTGTAACTCACACGTTCGTTGGGAACCCCAAGAGGAAGGTATGATGCGCACGGCAGCAAGTTTTCCCTCGGAAAGAAACCAAGGTTTATCGAACCGGGAGGAGCCAAGAAGCACGTTGAAGGTTGATGGCGGCGGGATGTAGTGCGGCGCAACACCGGGGATTCCGGCGCCAACGTGGAACCTGCACAACACAATCCAAAGTACTTTGCCCCAACGAAACAGTGAGGTTGTCAATCTCACCGGCTTGCTGTAACAAAGGATTAACCGTATTGTGTGGAAGATGATTGTTTGCAGAGAAAAGAGTAGAAACAAGTATTGCAGCAGATTTGTATTTCAGTATTAAAGAATGGACCGGGGTCCACAGTTCACTAGAGGTGTCTCTCCCATAAGATAAAAGCATGTTGGGTGAACAAATTACGGTCGGGCAATTGACAAATAGAGAGGGCATAACAATGCACATACATGTCATGATAAGTATAGTGAGATTTAATTGGGCATTACGACAAAGTACATAGACCGCCATCCAACCGCATCTATGCCTAAAAAGTCCACCTTCAGAGTTATCATCCGAACCCCTTCCAGTATTAAGTTGCAAAGCAACGGACAATTGCATTAAGTATGGTGCGTAATGTAATCAATAACTACATCCTCGGACATAGCATCAATGTTTTATCCCTAGTGGCAACAGACACAACACAACCTTAGAACTTTCGTCACTCGTCCCGGTGTCAATGCGAGGCATGAACCCACTATCGAGCATAAATACTCCCTCTTGGAGTTAAGAGCAAAAACTTGGCCGAGCCTCTACTAATAACGGAGAGCATGCAAGATCATAAACAACACATATGTAATAACTTGATAATTAACATAACATGGTATTCTCTATCCATCGGATCCCGACAAACACAACATAGAGTATTATAGATAGATGATCTTGATCATGTTAGGCAGCTCACAAGATCCAACAATGAAGCACAATGAGGAGAAGACAACCATCTAGCTACCGCTATGGACCCATAGTCCAGGGGTGAACTACTCACTCATCACTCCGGAGGCGACCATGGCGGTGTAGAGTCCTCCGGGAGATGAATCCCCTCTCCGGCAGGGTGCCGGAGGAGATCTCCAGAATCCCCCGAGATGGGATTGGCGGTGGCGGCGTCTCTGGAAGGTTTTCCGTATCGTGGTTTTTCGCATCAGGGGTTTCGCGACGGAGGCTTTAAGTAGGCGGAAGGGCAACGTGGGGGGCCACACGGGGGCCCCACACTACAGGTCGGCGCGGCCAAGACCTGGGCCGCGCCGCCCTATAGTGGCGGCCCCTCGTGGCCCCACTTCGACTCCTCTTCGGTCTTCCGGAAGCTTCGTGGCAAAATAGGACCCTGGGTCTTGATTTCGTCCAATTCCGAGAATATTTCGTTACTAGGATTTCTGAAACCAAAAACAGCAGAAAACATCAACTGGCTCTTCGGCATCTTGTTAATAGGTTAGTTCCAGAAAATGCACGAATATGACATAAAGTGTGCATAAAACATGTAGGAATCATCAATAATATGGCATGGATCATAAGAAATTATCGATACGTTGGAGACGTATCAGGCATTTGCAGATAATAATAAAGCGGTATCCAAGTACTAATCAATCAATAGGCATGTGTTCCATATATAGTCGTACGTGCTCGCAATGAGAAACTTGCACAACATCTTTTGTCCTACCAGCCGGTGGCAGCCGGGCCTCTAGGGAATCTACTGGAAATTAAGGCACTCCTTTTAATAGAGCACCGGAGCAAAGCATTAACACTCCGTGAACACATGTGATCCTCATATCACCGCCATCCCCTTCGGTTGTCCCAATTTCGTCACTTTGGGGCCTCCGGTTCCGGACAACAATACGTGTATACAACTTGCAGGTAAGATCATAAAGCAATGAATATCATAATGAATTGATAACATGTTCAGATCTGAGATCATGGCACTCGGGCCCTAGTGACAAGCATTAAGCATAACAAGTTGCAACAATATCATAAAAGTACCAATTACGGACACTAGGCACTATGCCCTAACAATCTTATGCTATTACATGACCAATCTCATCCAATCCCTACCATCCCCTTCAGCCTACAGCGGGGGAATTACTCACACATGGATGAGGGAAACATGGCTGGTCGATGGAGAGGGGTCGGTGGTGATGATGGCGATGATCTCCTCCAATTCCCCGTCCCGGTGGAGTGCCAGAACGGAGTTTCTGGCCAGTCCCGAGACGGAGTTTCGCGACGGTGGCGGCGTACTGGAAGGTTTCTGGCGATTTCCGACTTCTCCCCGTGCGTTTTTAGGTCGAAGGCAATAAGTAGTCCGAAGGAGGGCGTCGGGGGCCAGCCGAGGCCGCCACACACTAGGGCCGCGCGGGCCCCTCCTGGGCCGCGCCGGCCTAGTGTGTGGGGCCCTCGGGCCCCCACCTGGCTCGCCCTTCTGGCTCCGCCAATATTCCGGGAAAATAGGACCTTCGCATAAATTCCGAGGATTTTCCCGAAAGTTGGATTTCCGCACAAAAACGAGACACCAGAACAGTTCTGCTGAAAACAGCGTTAGTCCGTGTTAGTTGCATCCAAAATACACAAATTAGAGGCAAAACAATAGCAAAAGTGTTCGGGAAAGTAGATACATTTTGGACGTATCAGCCATCAACCCTGACGAGCTTGCCTTGCATGAAGCCACAAGGTATCGCTTTGTGGTTGATACTTTGAAGGGTTTGGGACTATATGATCTTGTGTGCCTGAAGCCCGATGATGACCAACCAGAAAGCATCTATTGTCCCCTTCTAGTCCATCAATTCCATTGCACCGTATTCTTCCATGATGATGAGGATCGCACTATGACTTGGATGACTGGCAAGGAGAAGTACTCCTGTACCTACACTCAGTTCTATGCAGCCATGGGTTTTGGTGGTGGCCTTGCTCAAGGGTTCAAGATTCATTCTCGGCCTAAGATCACTAAAGGTGACATCTCCTTTTGCTATCCTCCGAACCCTACAGCTGGGCCACCCACTATCTCTGGGATGTACTACTCTTATCTTGTCCTTGCCAAGATGTTCCATGTGAGTCTCATCAGCAAGTCAGGCGATTCCAGTGAAGTCAGGAACTACCACCTGAATCTGATGTACTATTGCCACCCTGACAGGATAAGGAAAATTGATGGCTGTGATCTCATTCACTATGAACTGAAGCGTTCAGTTTTGAGCCGCATGACTCCCAACTATGCTCAGTATGTTCAGCGGCTCATCAACCACATGGTACCTCCTCCTCTCAACACACTTGATCAAAGAGTCATCATGGAACCATTCAAGTTCCCCACTCAGGACACTCGTCCGGACGTCCCTGCCATGATGCCTTCTGAGCGCCGTTCCAAGGAACGATGATCATGCAGCTAGCTCCAGCTACTCTCGGCGCCCCAAGCGCGGTGCCGCTCGCTTCTTCTCCAACATGTGGCAAATGTGCAAGAACACCAATGATGTGGCACATCAGAGTCTTGCTTTGAACCAGGAGACAAGGAGGCGACATAATGAGTTCATGGCTGCAAGGAATGCCCCTGTTCCTCCTTCTGGACCTGAGATGGAGCCTGTGGTTGCACCTCAGTGGGAGATGCCTCACATTACCGATGAGATGATCCAGAACTTCGACCTCTCCATGTATGCTCATGGTGGTCTTCCTCCTAGGACTACTCGTGCCCCTGCTGATGATGATGAAGAGGAAGAGGATGAAGGTGATGCGAATGAGGATGAGGATGATGATGGCGAGGGATCATATTCCACTGGACATGAGTTCTACTGATGGGAGCGCTAGCATCTCTCCTCTTTTCTTCGCCTTTTTGGTGTTCCGATGCCAAAGGGGGAGAAGAGAGTAGAGTCTAGGACCACGGGGTTCTTTGGTTGTCACAAGCCATGGGTGTTGCTTTATTTGATTCTTATATGGCTTGTGCTTATTTGCTTTGATTTCTCAAGAACCATTTGCTACTTTGAATAATTCATGTATGGACGACTATTTGTATGCTTAATCACTCTATTAGGATGATCATGCTTTATGCTTATATATCTTGATATACTTGTCCATACCATGCTTGTTTCCTCAAGATATTGGGGGAGCTTCTCATATTCCACAAATGGTGCACTTTGTATTCAAACGCAAATTCTCCAAGTGCACACATTGTGGGGGAGCTGTCGTAATATCTTTTATGGAATCAAAGTTTAGAGCTTATCATAATATCCATATGAGACTCTAGCTCGGTTTGTCATCGTATACCAAAAAGGGGGAGATTGTAAGGGTATTTTACCCTTATTCATTATTTTGGTAACAATGACACCGTGCTAGAGTATTTGGCCTAATACATGTTTATAAGGATAATCTCAGGTATTAGCCAAAGAGGCATAAATGGTGTATCAAAGGAACAAGAAGGCTAAAGGAGACCCCCCCCCCCAATTCGACAACAATCAAAAGGGGGTCTACAGCAGGAATCCGGTCTCAGGCCCGGTTGGACCGGACCGTGCGCCGGACTGGCTCCGGCCTGCCGCCCGGTCGGCCGGGCGCACGGCCGGGCTCTCCGGCGCCGACCGGCTCCTACGCTGATGGCAACCGGATGACCTACTGGAAGACACGGATTTGCCCCCGGTCGAGGTCCGGTCTGCCGCCCGGTTTGGACCGGCGGGTCCGGTCCCTGGCCCGGTCTGACCGGACTCTCGACCGGGCGCCCCGGCGCCAACCGAGCTCTGCGCTGACTGCAACCGGAGGGAGTACTGCGCGACATTTCAAGGTTCCGATCGTGGTCCGGCCTGCCGCCCGGTTTGGACCGGCGGGTCCGGTCCCTGGTCCGGTCCGACCGGCCCCTGCACCGGACACTCCGGTCTGTGGTCCGGTTGACCGGGTTTCTCGGGAGAAAGCTGATGTGTCAAGTGAGCAACGGCCATATTTCAAGTGACACTATAAATAGCCCTTCTCCTACCTCTGAATAGTTAGGCACTACACTACAAGCTGTTCTTGAGCTCTCTCTCTCATACTCCATTGCTAGAAACACCAAAAGCCTCAGATCTCCCTCCTCCTCCACCCAAACTCAAATCCCTCCGGGGAAACGATAGAGGAGGACCCGATCTACTGTTCTACCAAGCCAAATCTCATTCCCCCTTGTATTCATCAAGTAGCTTGCTCTCTAGGGTTCCTTGGAAACCCTAGGTGGGCAAGAGTGGCTCGGAAGCATCCGGGCTGTGGATTTGCTCCGGACAAGATTGTGAAGGTTTGGAGGCTACCTCAAAGTCTACCACAAGTGAGTGAGCTATTCCTTCGTGGGATAGGCTCCGGAGAATAGGGTGAGCCTTCGTGGCGTGGGGAATCCTTCGTGGGACCTCCACCCCTCCAAACGTGACGTACCTTCTTGCAAAGGAAGGGAACACGGGAATACATCCTCGTCTCCGCGTGCTATCGGTTATCTCTAACCGAACTCCTTACTTGTGATTTAATCGCCTGTGAGAGCCTTCGTGCTCGAGTTAGTTGTATCCTCATATAGGTTGTTTCACCTAGTTTGCATTAGGCTCACCTTTATATTCCGCAAAGCCTAATATTGCAAAGAAAGAATTAAAATCTGTAGAAATCTATTCACCCCCCTCTAGGTTTACCATCTCTGAACTTTTAGTTATGGATGACTCTGAACATCTGGTTATGACCGACGACATGAAGAAACATTGCGACTTGTTCTTTGATAGAGGTGTGGATGCTATCAGTCAGAAGTCCTCTTTTCCTGAACGTTTTCACAAGTGCATAGAAAGGGGCTCTTCTCATCCGTAGCATCTAGATGGCCTCTACATCGTTGCAGTTGTAGATGTTGTTTAGGTTGACAATCCTCTCCTGATCTCGTTGTATCATAGGTCCATAAGTCACACGAGGAAAAGCAGCATGCCTAACTGCTCTCTTGTGCACCATTAGGATCCAGGCTTGTACGCAAATGATGAGTGTTGCGGCGTGATGCACAAGCTGGAGCTGGTCGGTCTACGCAAACAAGATCTATGCATTACGAACGGTCTTATCAAACCCAACTAGTTCTACCAACATGAATCTAACACTACAGTAGAGCAGAGGAGTTTCCACTTACCTCCGTCATGGTGGACGAAGGACAGGGCCGAAAGCTGCCGCAAATGTGCGCAGGCTCCGCCGCGGCTGGAGAAGAGGACCCTTGTCCGACGGCGGAGACCGAAGGGAGATGCGCGCTGCCAGATCTGGGTCGCCGCTGCCGCCGGTGCGAAATTTGGGGGAAGGGAAAATTTGGGAGGGGGCTAATGGAGAGGGTAATCGAAGAGGGAGGTTACCCCTATCTTTGCCGCGCAACGCCGCTGGGATTTCGGCTTCTCCCGCCATGCCGAGGCGGAGCTCCCGCGCGAACGGCATTGTCGATTTTCGTCTCGTCAGGGTCTGACCCTGGAGAAACTGTCAAACCGGACGTTCCTCCGGAGCCTGTCCCAGGGGTGCTTTAAAACCCGTGCTATGCAAGAACGCGACTGCGCCCAGGGAACCAAACGGTCCGAAATATGCTGGGCCGATGCGAGCCAAGGGGCACCCAGGCTACCAAACGTGCCCCAAGTCACCAACCAGCACTTTTTTCGAAATGAGGAATGGAACCCCGGCTTCTGCATCATGATGATGCACACGGCCTTTTATTAAAGGTATAAGAGTAAAAAAGTTAAAACATCTCAGGCATCGCCTAGAATTGATACTGATGGGATTCGTAGCAAAGAAAACAAAAAAATTCTACCGCAAGAACGAATAACAAGCCAAGATCCAATCTAGAAGATGGTAGTAACGAGAAGATCATGAGACTAACCCTCGACGATTTCCAAATCCTACGAGATTAGATCTCGTTGTTGCATAAGATGATCACTTGCCGCTTTCAAAAGTGCGTAGAAGATCTTGACGGTGCCACAGTCGGGCAGCACCTCCGTACTCGATCACACGTTCGGTGTTGATGACGACGTCCTTCTCCCCGTTCCAGCGGGCAGCGGATGTAGTAGTTCCTCCTCGGAATCCCGCCAGCACGACGGCGTGGTGACGGTGGTGGTGGAGATCTCCGGCAGGGCTTCGCCGTAAGCGCTGCATAAGAAGAAGGAGGAGGTAGAAGCTAGGGTTTGGGAGAGAGGGAGGGACTTGGGGCGCCGGCCAGGGTGCCCCCTTTGGTGGTTCGGCCAAGAGTGGCTACCCCTCCCCTCTCCTCCCCTTTAAATAGGTGGAAATCCCTAGGGTTTGCCCCAAAACCACATTGGAGTCCAACTCCAAAACTTACCAAATTGGCGAAACATAGGTCAAGTGGGATTGCTCCCTTTCCTTGCCTCCTTGGCCGGCCAACAAGGTGGAGTCCACCATGGACTCCACCTTCCCACTTGGTGGGTTGGCTAGGGTTGGTGGAGTCCCTCCGGGAGTCCTCATACCATAGTGATTTATTCTGGATGATTCCAAAAACAACCTTCCATAAATTCACCGGACCATTCCCAAACTTAGAAAGTGACTTCCTATATATGAATCTTATTCTCCGGACCATTCCGGACCTCCTCGTGATGTCCTGGATCCCATCCGATACTCCAAACAAAATTCGAACTCCATTCCATATTCCATATCTACTTAAAACGACATCAAACCTTAAGTGTGTCACCCTACGGTTCGTGAACTATGCAGACATGGTTGAGACTTCTCTCCGACCAATAACCAATAGCGGGATCTGGAGATCCATAATGGCTCCCACATATTCAAAGATAACTTAGTGATCGATTGAACCATTTACATACGATACTGATTCCTTTTGTCACGCGATATTTTACTTGTCCGAGGTTCGATCATCAGTATCACGATACCTTGTTCAACCTCGTCACTGACAAGTACTCTTTACTCGTACCGTGGCATATCATCTCTTGTGAACCAGTCACATGCTTGCAAGCCAATCAGACGATATTCCACCGAGAGGGCCCAGAGTATATCTATCCGTCATCGGGACGGACAAATCCCACTCTTGATCCATATGCCTCAACTCACACTTTCCGAATACTTAATCCCATCTTTATAACCACCCATTTACGCAGTGGCGTTTGATGTAATCAAAGTACCCTTCCGGTATAAGTGATTTACATGATCTCATGGTCGAAGGACTAGGTAACTATGTATCGGAAGCTTATAGCAAGTTGAACTTAATGACGTGATCTTATGCTACGCTTATTTGGGTGTGTGTCCATTATATCATTCATCTAATGACATAACCTTGTTATTAATAACATCCAATGTTCACGATCACGAAACCATGATCATCTATTAATCAACAAGCTAGTTATACAAGAGGCTTACTAGGGACTCCTTGTTGTTTACATAACACACATGTATCAATGTTTCGGTTAACACAATTATAGCATGGTATGCAAACATTTATCATAAACACAAAGATATATTATAATAATCATTTTATTATTGCCTGTTGGGCATATCTCCAACAGATACAAGAATCAACCAGCGAAAGAAAACAAAATAAAACAAACTACACATCATTGTATCCGTCTATTGTGCCGCCAGCCAGCCTGACACAAGATATCCTGAGCAACCATCTGGAGCCGTGTGCATCCAATAGCCATAGCATTCCGATGTCCCTCCGGTGACAGAAGATCCCACAACTGGACCCAATGTGACACCATATGGATAACCTGCAAAAAGTGAAAAGAATGTTTTTTGTTAAAAATAATATCATTCCTTGTCCTCCAGATAGACCAACATAAGGCAGAAACCCCAAATACGGATGAAAGCCTTTGATTGTCTATCAACTCCATTTAGCCAATTACCAAACATATTGGTAATATTGGTTGGAGGTGGGAGAGCAAAAGTAAAATTAATCGTACGCCAAAGAATTTTAGCTAAAGGACAAGTGATGAACAAATGCTCAATAGTCTCCTGCTCACCACAAAAAACACATTTTGTACAACCATTCCATCTTCTTTTGGCTAAATTGTCTTTAGTAAGTAAAACCTTATTGCTTAAGAACCACATAAATATTTTTATCTTTAAAGGAACTTTAACTTTTCAAAGATACTTTCGCAAAAAAAGGGGTATGGTCATTCATAAGATCCTCATACATAGATTTCACTGTAAACACGCAATTTGTTGTCAATTTCCAAACAAACTGATCATTCTCATCAGATAAATTAATCCTCATAAGTCTTCGGCATAACTGCAACCATAAAGACCATTTTTTTCCCACCAACAGCCTTCTGAAACTGATATTCAGAGGCGTTTGAGCCAACACATGAGCTATTGTTACATTCTTGTGATGCACAATGTTATATAAGGATGGATATTGTTGTGCTAATGGTACGGTGTATTACCTAACCAGGTATCTTCCCAGAAACTGATACTCTTACCATTACCTATCTTGAAAAATCCTCTTCTAAAAAAATCGTCCTTAACCTTCATCAATCCCTTCCAAAAGGGAGAGTCTGTTGGTTTAGCTTGTACCTCGGATAAGGTCTTTTGTCTTAGGTATTTATTCTGCAGCAACTCCTGCCACACCCCATCCTCGTTAAGAAGTTTATAAAGCCACTTACTCAATAAACATCTATTTTTAATTCAAGGACCTCAATACCTAGACCCCCTTGATCCTTGGTCTGCAGACGATATTCCAGTTGGTGAGCCTATATTTTCTTTTATTTTCCTCAGATTGCCAAAAGAAACGAGACCTATAAAAATCCAATCTTTTCCTTACCCCGACAGGTATTTCTAGAAAAGATAGCATGAACATCGGTAAGCTTGTTAAAACTGAATTGATAAGGACCAGTCTGTCCCCATAGGACAATAATTTGCCTTTCCAGCATCCCAGTTTGCTCTCAAATCGGGTCTCCACTGGATACCAATCAGAAATTCGAATCTTTCTAAAGTGAATAGGAATACCTAAGTATTTAAAAGGTAGAGAACCAGCATCACATCCAAAGATCTGTTTATACTGGTCCAATTCATCATTTGCCTTCCCAAAACAAAAAATCTCGCTCTTGTGGAAATTAATTTTAAGCCCTAAGAGCTCTTCAAAAAGACATAGGATTAGTTTCATATTTACTGCTTTCTGGAGATCATGTTCCAAGAAAAGGATAGTATCATCAGCATATTGTAGGATAGAGATCCCCCCTTCAACAAGGTGAGGAATAAGCCCCCTACCTGATCATCATTTTTTGCTCTATCAATTATGATAGCAAGCATGTCCACCACAATATTAAAAAGAATAGGAGACAATGGATCACCTTGTCTCAAACATTTTTTTGTCTGGAAATAATGACCAATGTCATCATTTACCTTTACTCCAACACTACCCCCTTGGACATATTGACTGATCATCCTACACCATTCAGGAGCAAACCCTTTCATCCTCAAAGTCTATTGTAAGAATGACCATTTCACTCAGCACTTGCAATGATGTTCGTCTCATGTACGTATCTCAGTCATAGTTTTATCAGATTTCTCGTATGGTTGGATTGGTTGACCTGTACCTGTGATGGCTGGACCAGCGGATGCTGAACATAATCCTGCTTCAGGGTGAGAAGAATCCAAACTGCTGCCCACAAGTCATACAAGTGCAGAGGTGCAGATTCACAATTATAAATACCCCCTCCAAAATCCAGCTGTTGGGGGAATTTGGGGCCCGGATTATCCGGCTTAAGTAAGGGCCAGATTATCCGGGCCCCCAGATTTTACGGCCTCTGGAAAAATCCGGGAAAAGTCCGGCCTGGATCTAGGGTACTACTGAGCCGCTCGTCAAAAAAGTCCTTAGCCGATTTTCAGGGCGCGGATATTTTGCAAATATCCGGCCCGGATTATCCTGCCTGGTGAAGTTTTTCCTGCTTCCTTTTGTCTTGTTTTTCCACACAAAAACAACCATATACATATATATATATTATCTGCACCATCTCATCAAACATTAGTGTATCACATATATATATATATTGACATCAAATATTCAAAATTTAAACCGAGAGATGTTCTTTCACTTAGGTCCATGGATTCCATTGCTCTAGCTACAGCACATGACAACTCGCCCGGGTCGGCTAGATCTTTGTGTCACTCTCCAACTTTCCTAAACTTTAACGTACTAATGCTAGTCGGTTCAACATCTCCATGCTCTACGAGACCTAGTCGTCTCACCGACTTACACATGAGCCTCAATAGTGTGTGTCCAGCATAATCTCAATCGGCCAAGGCAAACATAGATAAATTATTAAGCACAAGTCCAACATCCAACTTGAAGGCAATAATTCATACATGGACAAGTAACATTATAGCTACCGACTCATAAAGTGGAGCATCTAGGGCACCATTCCTAACAGAAAGTAGGTTCATATGTGCAATAACATCAACGCATGCTTCAATAGCGCAGTATCTTAACAAGTTTGAGCTCCATCTTCGATAGAACGACTATTTAAGTGAGCTATTATTTAAACGGACGAACTCGACAACCCACTAACAACTGAATATGTTTTATTAGCTTCGGCGTTTCAGATGAAAATTGGATTATTTGGATAAAACTCATCGGATAACCTAAAATTTATTTGGATACGGATATCCGGGTGCTATTTGGCGTACCTAGTTTAGGGTTGTGATTTGGCTTAGAAGCCGACTTTGTAATGTGTAGAGGTGTCCAAAACTTGTACGGAAAGTACAATTGATGGCCGATTCAAATTGAGCAAACAATCAAAAAACATAAATATACTTTTATCCTCTCAAACCCTTGTCATTTTTTCTGTTTCTTTGGCGACTCTGCACATGTTTCGTTCGTCAAACCGATAACCAAGTTAGGGGTGGTTAGACCAACTTAGTTCAGCCCATAGTCATCGGGAACTCCAATGGGGTATCTCCTGAATAATTGAGGCTTTGGGCTAAAAGAGGCGCCATCTAGATGCCTTGTGTATCACGCTATTAGCCTCTGCAAGGTGAGTTCTGGTGTATATCATTCGGTGCCACGGATACACCCTGACGTTTTCGTGTGACACATTTCATGCCCAACAACTTGATAATAAATGCTGCATCCACTAGAAAGGAAATTTGGACCAAGGCGCCACCATTTTTTAACGCATGATCGATCATTGTCAATTTTATCGGAAAAGGAAACTTTCGAATTTTTGCATAGGAAAGTACGAACAATACGCCTTCATCGATCAGATGGACGCACATGTAATCAATAGATAAAAAGTAATAGACTAATATTACATCTCTGAAAATGATTAGTTTCAAACAACTAAGAATGTAATTATCAGTTATATTAATGGTTTTGCTATTTGTAAGGCAACTTAGAAATTCATATTTGCAAGTCTATGCTAAAACCATATATATGATCACTAAGATTCATGTAAGTACAAAGGGACAAGATCATCATCTCATGGCTACGAAGGTAGTATTTGAGGAATAACTACTTCCCGGTGGACTGGGAAATAGTTACACCTTTATATTTCTGGCTTAACAGTTAACACTATCTTTTGTGAGCACAATATGTATATATTGGTGTCCAATTAAGTGTGGACATATTAGCTAAATCAGTTCGATTGAGCATAAAAACAGATATGCATGATTACACACGCATGTTGCATTACAAAAATCCATTGTATTTAACCATTTTGAATGCCAAAAGATGATGTGTTAGTCAATAATGCTTAGTCAAATAGATACTCAATCTGATCTATAATACGTGTCGGAAATTTATTTCAAATTTTGATCGGAGGGAGTAGATAACATTATATTTTGGAGAAAAAAGTAACTTTCAAATATCTGTGTTAATATCTTGTTCTATTAACAAACGATTTTTTTGTGGCTGATAAATTAGCATCCCTACAAAAACTAAGGATCCGATATAACCCATCGACTCAATGGAATTGCCTTGGAGATAATATTATACGCAAATATTTGATCAATTTTAACAATTCTAACCATTTTGAAGTTGGACTTTTTTCTTCACTAACTAATAGTTATAACTAGTACATCCAGTGAAATGTATTGTTTTGTTTACATTAGTTATGATAATCAGCCTCAACAATGGAAGTCATCTTATTTTTGTTCCATTGTCGAATGATAGCTGAACCCCTCCTAGATATGATCATAACGGTAAAAATATGAATACATATTACACGTATTAGTAGTAATATACATACATGATGAAAAATTATCTGTTGTTACTCCAATTTCAGTTGGTTTCGTGTTGTATTTGATCCACACACATGCATCAACTATGCCAAAGTGAACATTAATCCCCTTCCAACAAACATTGTAATGTATGTGGGTGCATATACTAGCTTGCAATTATTGGAGCCTTAGTAGTGCGAAATCCCAAAAGACATCATATATATTGGTATTGAGTATATATTTGGTTCGAAAAGAAGGTCCAAGGTGTTGACTATGCATCATGGAAAAGTTTAATTGCGTAGCTGGTAGCTAGAATTTGAACTGATGAACATTAATTTAAAGAATTCAAAGTAATGAAAATGATATCTACAAACAAATAGGAGCTGGATTGTACATACTAATAAGGTTTGATATCGAAGTCGCTGGAGTTACACGACGTGCATGTACACTACTAGAGGAGAAACAAAACCATCTAGTGTCCAGCTAGAATAGCGTGGAACGATCTGCGCATGCATATTGCATGCAAGTTAACCACTGTTCAAAATTAATTAATGGTTAATGATATAGTCACATGGCACTAGAACTAGCTAGAGTGTGCATAGTTCGGTTAACTGAAACCTCTCCGGGCTCTCCCAACTTAAATTCAATGATCTAAAACATTGTGTAGATGCATAGTCCTAAATTCACCACTTGATCTGAGATTCCTAAACAAAGTTCAAGTTCAGAAACGTTGGGGGACCAAACAGTGTCAATATGGGACCAACTGAAACCATGCTCTACTTTTGACTATTCAAGCTAGGATCGGGAAATGATCATGAAACTTAAATAAATGTATGCATTTGTTTTGTTAATTATCATCATGAATGTATGAACATGAGTTCCTTTGGAGTAATATGATCGATCACATGTACACAAGTTATAATTTTTTTAATTAATTCACGTTCTTTGCTTTGCCCGGCCTGCCTTCGCTTCGTGGAGCCGAGGAGAAGAT
This sequence comes from Lolium rigidum, assembly GCF_022539505.1. Taxonomy (NCBI): domain Eukaryota; kingdom Viridiplantae; phylum Streptophyta; class Magnoliopsida; order Poales; family Poaceae; genus Lolium; species Lolium rigidum. Next base: position 130,890,930 of record NC_061509.1, on the reverse strand, counting down.
CAATTGAAAGGGACGAGGGAAGAGAGAACCAAACAACTAAGTTTTCACCGTAAATGGTAGGGAAAATTTGATCACCCAGATAGAAACCAAATAACATAAAGCATATGATCGATCAAGAAGCAAACATTGTTGCATGAATTGATCCGAGCTAGCTAGCAATATGGTCCATCCCTAGCTCAATTAATTAAGTACATAATAGACACAACGATATTATTTCACCTTAACAATGCAGTAGTAGGAGTACGCAGAAACCTAATTAATCACCATTTGATCATCATATGTACCACAGTACTAACCTAGCTAATGGCGCCAATCCATGCATGGATCCATCTCGACCTCCAATGGAACAGTAACCATGCACGCATATGCCGCCATTGCCACTTCAGTAACCGGTCGCCATTGCCATCAGTAGGGAGCGCGAGAGTGCGGCGCCCAAGGGAACCCGTCGCCGCCGCCGCCGAGGTGCCCGTTGTTCGGCGGCAAGTTGAACATCGACGGGTCGTGCATCCCGTGCCCGCCGCCGCTGGCCATGAGAGACGGCGGCGGCTCGACCCCGCCGTGCATCGGCGGGCCCGACCCCTCCTCCTCCTCCTCGAGCGGCAGGCGTTCGTAGGTGGCGTTGGCGAACGTGGACGCGATCACCATGACCGGGCCCGCGGCGACCAGCGGGCCCACGACGCTGCCGCCGACCACCTGTCCCTGCCCGCCAGCCAGGTACACGGTGAGCCCTGTGGATCCCGGCGGCGCGGGCCCCGGGAGGAAGGTGCCTGTGAGCGAGAGGATCTCGAAGCGGCCGTGGAGGGCCACGACGGCGCCACCGGGTGCCGACGGCTGGCGGAGGGCCACGTTGGCGACGGTCCCGGCGCCGCTGAGCACACAGACGCCGCGCTGGCGGCGGCGCGAGAACTGGGCGATGGAGTCGCAAACGTCGGCGCCGCCGGCCACCTCCATCACGTGGCTGCGCAGCGCGTTTGGGCTGTCCCGCGTCACGAAGATGGGTGGCTTCGGCTTGTTCTTGGACCCCGGCGGGCGGCCCCGTGGCCGCCGGTTGGGGGCCGCCACCACCGTGCCCGGATCGCGCGGCTCGCCACCACCAGACTCGTTGGTCTCGTCCGCGTGCTCGGCCGCCACACCGCCACCGGACGTCGGGCTGGGCTCAGGGTCCTTGACGACGGCGAGGGCGAGCGCATCGGACTTCGGGCCCGACGAGCCAGATGGTTGCTCCGGCGCCACGCCCGGCAGTCCCAAATGGCCGTCCCACCACCGGTTCGCCATGCAGCTGCTTGACGGCTGTTTGGTTACCACATGCAAGCACAAACACAGAGATCATCTAAGCTTCCATAGTAATTCTATGGATATAGTGCAACAAATTAATACCACTGAAAGATAAGAAAAAGATCTCTAGGGAAAACAAAGAAGATTTTATCTATGTTTCTCAATAAGAAAAGGGCAAATGGAGAAGAAGAGAATTTTGTATGTGCAGAAAATTTGGAGGAGATCTAATGCACAAACATGAGCACATATTCCATTTGCATACCTTGAGATGAATCTGGGAGAGTTAAACGTCTAGCTAGTTTAGCTAGAGAAGCATTGGGGAGCTGGAGGAGGAGGTGTGGCTTTCTCTCTGAAGTGTGTAGAAGAGAAGAGGCATGCAAGTGGGTATAAGAAAGGAGGAGGAGAAAGAGGGTTGATAGAGGCTGGGGAGAGACTTTGGGTGCCACCATAAACTAACCAATCTAATTAGGAGAGCCTTTAATCCTACCTGCACTCTTCTATCTTACCCCGGAAACCTCACTGCATGCTCCTCCCATGGGTTATTTGGATTTTTCTTTGGTTTGGATGGCTATTGGTCCCCTATTGTCATGTGAATTCAAATTGCGAGTACCTATTTAATTGTTTGGTACATGTTAACATTTTACTTTGGAACAATTTTTTTAATCGTACTCTTGAAATGGTCCCCGTACATTTTTACCTCACATAGGCTTATTTTTTATTGTACACTTGGACTGGTCCCCTATTGAGCTGGCATCTGGTGGGCGTAAAATATAATCGGTAAAGTTTCGCTCTCTCTAGTCATGACTGAGAATTGGGTACTCGCGAATTGTTAATATCTAGATGTGACGAGTAAGAATCTAACAGGTCGATATGTTAGCTAGCGGTCTCTCTCAAAATGACCATTCTACCCATAGTCCGTAGTACCTATTTTTTTAAAAAAATTGGTAGCGGCAGTTTCAGGTCCTACTATTACCCCACTTGTAGGTGTGAAATCGTTGGTCCTGAAATAGTATGGTGCATGATGAGGCTGGGTGGCCATAGTATTTTTCCTAGTGTTGTGGATGATAATTAGAATTGAGTTGGATGGAAATGTGTATTAGTGGAAGCTTAGGGTTTCTGTGCGTTGGAAGAAGGCAGGTGGGGTACGGTGCATGTCCTTTTCTGAAAACTCCCGACATCCCAACTAAACTAAACCAGCCTTAGCTTTCGTTCCTTCTTTGCTCTCTTTCTCACCACTTGCAGCCAAGAAAAATAATACTTCTTGGACCATATTTTACGTTGTTTTTTACATTAATAAATTAAAATTTCCAGTGCCTTTTGTAGTGTTAAATTGCTTGAGATAAATTAAATCAGTGATAAGTTGGGTTGAATATACTTATGAACCTATGCCAACTACGAATACTATTTTGTACTGTTTTAGTTTGGAGTTGATTGCCTTATATTTGTATCCAGTTTCCAATTGTACAAATGTATATACAACCAATATGTCAATTATTGAATGGGATGGTTAGTAGTAACGTTTGTTTGCATTTTAATGGAACTAGGCACTGTGGCGCCTCTATTTTTAAAAAGTATGCTTCAGAGTGACTAATAGTTGTGATATTAATTTAGTTTCTTGCTCTTGATAAAAATATTGACAAAGATACTGTATCATTATGTCACTATGCATGAACCATCAAAAGAAATAATTCTACCACATATGAACAAGTTCCTGTCCTGTTGGATGTTTCCAGGCCGTAGATAAAGTAATCAATCAGCTGACATGTTCATAGAAAACATTTTTTTTACTAGTGCTTGAAAACCTTAAACAAGTTGTCATATAAATGATTAGTCAACTCCTTGAACTGCAAGTCATTTCTTCCCAGATTGTTGTTCATAGCCTCAAATAGCAAAAAAAAAAAAAGTCTGGTAGTTAGTTTTATACATGTTTAGGGTTGGAGCTACTTGAATTTTCAGTCATTTTAATAATCAGTTCGAAATACTAGTTTACTTCAAAGTTCAGGTAGAGATGTTGTTTAATATAAAAAAATATATGTCATTTCGAAGCTACAAGTAGGCAAGCTTTAACTATTGAAGGTTCTCGTATAAAAAAACATGTATGCTTTCTTTATGCTAGATCTCTGTGTACATCACAACAAACTGATGAGGATGATGATGATGTCTTGAGAATTGAGACCCTGAAATATATGTTTTAATTATGTGCCAGTATTAAGAAACTTTCCTCCCAGAAAATTCTCCTTAGTAGCATCTCCCACCAGACTTATTAATCCTTACAGAGTACTGACCCACTAAACCCTATATTTGGTAACCTTAACTAGATGACTAGATGAGCATGTACTAGCATCCATTTCCATAACATGCTCCAACAATTCTCAATGTAAACATGTCATTCTGGCTATATATAATTCCACAATATAACAAATCTCTATAATCTCTTTAATTACATGCTTGCTTCAAAAATCACCTATAAGATTGCAGCTCTGAGCCAATCCCTCTTAATTAATTACATCTTGTGTGCAAGAATCTACAGGACCATGTCCAAGCAACCCTGCTATATTAACTATACATATGCCCAACTCTTGTGGTCCATGGCATGCATCACAATTCACACTACACATTCATAGAGATTTGCAAACTACTACTAGATCAAATCATCAAAGGCACCCAAGTAAAGATGCTGCCATGCATGCTCATGGATCCACTCCAGTCTGAAAAAGAAAAGCACAAAGGAAAAGTTAACTGCAACCAATTTGATTAATGAATGAACCCCTAAGCTTTTTAATAAAAAAAACAGGTCACTAATTAAACTGATGGGCACATCTCCCAGAGATGGATAACCTAAGCTTTGTCAAACACTGATGGGGTGGTGTGCATGACATATCTAACACAGCCCAAACAAAACAATTAGGCACTAATTAGCTACAGAAGGGGAGTGCAGTAGAGTAGATCAAGGGTTGTTCACAAGATCAGAGCCATTTGTCGTTTTAGGGATATCTCAAGGTGAGACTTCACAACGAGAGATGGTTGCATGTATTTTTTTTAATATTTGAAATTAGGGATATACGTAACAAGGTGCATGTATCTGGTACAGGTTTACAATTGTTTAGAGCTGCTACAAGTGATTAGGATTGGCTGGTGCAATTATCTATGCTAATGGCAGGTGTCCGGTGCTTGTCCCGACACGATTAGGGCATCTTCCACCTCAATAATTGCACTAGCTGTTAATCGTGTGACCAAACCAGTCGCTGACCCGTAAGTCTTGGCTTAAAAATACTATTACTCCCTGAAGAGCTCGCGCTACTCTTTCAGTTTTGGATTTGTCCCCGAAGCCGCACAACACGTGTCGACCTCACAACTACCAAAACAAGCTTTAACTGAACTCCACTCCATAAGCAACCAAAACCCTGAAAAACACTAAACTGGAGATCCCCGAAAGATGAACTGGAGACACCTTATAGTAGTAGTAAGCATTCCAAGTACTAGTAGTTATCATACATATAGCATGACAGTTGAAATAGACACCAGAGTTGAATCCATATTCTGTAATTGCACAGAAAGACCAAAAATAAAGAAAGGGTTGCAATTCGTACACGGTGCAGAATTAGCGAACACTCAAGATCAACATAGTTTGCTTTACGACGACTGGGAGAACTAAGTATGTACGACATTGTAGATAGACTGGCGCAACCATTTTCAGCATGTTCTTGAGCACCTCGAGTCCACGCATAGCTTCAGGTAGGATCCAACCCAAGGATCCGTCTACCTGGTCAGGTAGTATACAAGCATAAAAAGCGCGACGAATGATGCTATGAGGGTTCCCATTCTTCTGCTTGATTTGGTCTCGAAAACCTATGTTCATGAAGAGATGAATTGTGTCAGGAGACTACAAGGAGAAGATACGTGGTAGGCTAATGATCTGGCCACTCACCGTCTTGAATTTGTCCACTGTTCCAGAGAGATAACCCCTTGAAGCATCCATGTCATTTCCCTGGATGAGGCACAATGGTAAGACAGGAGAACAGTAGATTTAGATCTTTGAAGCAATAAAGAGTTAACAGTGTAAATATAAAATACCATTCTGTCCAGCATACGGTTGTGAGCCTCGACCTCTTCATTGATATCACCTGACAACTACAAGCCAGAAAATGGCTTCAGTAATGTGATATATCATTGATAAAAGGGGGCAATATTTCACAGCTAAAAATAGCTAGAACATGGAGAGCAAAATAGCTTTAGTCTAGAGGGGCTGCCAGCAACCAGCAGATAAGTTTTTTGAACAAGACAACCTGAACAATGGAAGAGAGTGCTACTCATCTAATTTTTCATTTGAGGACCAAACCTCAAGCAACTCCAGTATTAAAAGTTGTACATGCCTGATTGCCTACAGCGAATCTCACTAGCAAAATTCAGATTAAGAAGCCTAGAAGTTGGACACGAATCATCCCATGTTCTGGGTCCAAACGTTCACCTTTTATTCTACAGGAATCTCCTAGTGGCTTTCAAGCTCATTGAACTACAAAAGGGGACCTTCAACAGCTCACTTATTCACTAATTTGTACTAAATAATTTTGAGCCAAATGTGGCACACTCAAAAGGTGTTGATCCAGACATATCAAAGGAGAAGGTCAGTCAAAGGGCACCACTGCCTCAGTTCAACCAAATAGTATATCACAATTCACAAGGTCCATTAGATTAGTCAGATTCCTTCTCATCTAGATAATTTAAGCGGAAAACTCATGCCAAAAATCTACTCTTAAATCATCGCTGGCTTTTCAAGTTAGATGGTCCAAGAGAGCACATGGTTAACATAGATTGCATGCCTAGATTTTACCAATAAAGTTGCAGTCCCTAAAGTTGTTCTTCTCTTCGTTTCGCGGGGAAAGGTGTTCACGAAAACATGCAACTACAAACACCTATTTATGGTCTATCTAAGCAATGCAGCTTATAGATAAACAAATGCAGACAATATTTGAAACAATAGTGAGGTAGCAATCCATCAATGCCATCGAACAGGGCAGTTCAGGGAACATTCAGGCATTCAATCATTATGTGACACTTACCCGCTTCAGAATGCTAACTCGATCTTGCAATCCATCAATAGCTCGCTCATTCTCATGCTCATCTATCTCATGTGAAGAGTAAGCCGACGCACGGACTCCACCTTCTTCAATGCCATCGAACAGGGCAGTTCTGGTGCTTCGGTAGCTGCTTGAAGTTCACAATATAATAACATAAGAGTCCATAGAGTTTTGAGAAGTGCATAGAAAAACATAATATGCAAAAGAAAGAAACAAACTAAAATATTTTGCACATGAGAAGAACTAATGTTTATATATTTCAGGTCAATAACTACGACTACGTCATGACCTAAACACATGTATTGGCGACACCTGGGGTGGAGAGGGGAAGAGTGCATTATGGATCAGATGAAGAAAGTGACATTCTGTTACTATGTGTGTTCAATCGAGACACTGCCCTAGTAGGCACAGACCACCCATTAGACAGTTACACAAAACTCTTTGATAACAGTCAGGTCCACAAATATATGCATCACAAGGCACTACTCAATATCTACTCTGAAGCTCGCACAAGATAGAGATGTTGCAGTACAACTGCAACTACTAAAAGTAGTGATGAAATCATGGAATGCAAGACATGAGATGCCATCAGAGAGAAAGTTCTATAAACATTTGGCATTGAGATAAGTTGTTAGTGTAAGCAGAGTTCTTGCTTGAATCTGCAATATATACCACCACATCAGGCAGGATGCTGAGTTTACTTCACCAACAACATTGGGCACCTAGTTAACTCTTCACAGCTAAATAAAATGTCGGCCCACCCTACATTCTATGTTCATTCAGTATTCAATCTTTTGTGTCATTCAAGATGTAGGCCTCATTGGTACCCACATTCGGCCAGCATTGGGATGTCCCCTTAACCCATGTAGAAATATGCAACAATTTTTGGCCAGAGATCATTCCCAGAAGTCACCGGACAACTTTGACCAAGTAAATGAATCTCTTCGCAATAGGAACATATAAGAATCTTGCTGGCTGTTGTACATCAAATATACATAACCTAATGTCAATAGTAAATGGAAGTGAACCTTTACATTCAGTAGGTCTTTTTTGCTCCTTTCTGTTTGACACAACTAAGATGGAGTACTTGAGAGAGGTGAGAACAAAAGATTCTTGTGACTGCGATCATGTCATCAGACAGAGGTTCTACCATGCTTTTTGCTCTCCTTATTATCATTTCTACAAGGAGATATCATTTGATTTTCCTTCTTTTTTTAATAAAACTAAGTGGCTAACAGCATGTTATTTCCACAAACTATCATAACAGTTTGAAATAAGTATGCAATGCAAGAATGTACACAATACATCAATTACCCCACTTTAGGCCATACATTTTACTTGTCTATAGCCTATAAGTCGACAAGTATCATTTACTCCGTAGGCAGAACAGATAAATGTAGTATTGTTAGAATAGTGGCTAGTAGCTACCAAGAGTACAGGGTCTTAGATCATTGATGTGAAGGGAGATTAAGACCAATTCCATGTCAGTATGCCACCATGCATGGTAATTCAAGATGCATCTTTCCTCAGCTAGAGTAGACAAATAAACTGTGAGATGATGGCAATGAAAGGCATGGGCATTATAGCAAAAAAAAATGAAACACATTATAGAAAATTTTGTGGAGCTGGAAAATCGGAATGCTCCTCCTGTGCAAGACTCAACAATCCACCGAGAATAACGGTTTCAAATCTTCAACAGAGACCTGAGCTGCAAAGCTACTGTTCAGCGCATTCATATCCAAAATCGAACAGATATATGAGGACAAAAACCTAAGCTGGCCAGCAAGAACACGTTGATCCTGTTCCAATTATTCAACATAAGTTGTCAGCTGTGGACACCTTTCAGATTCAAGTTCAATACAGACATGACTAGAACACTGAGCTGCCAGCGGTAAACTAGACAGCAAGTGGGCAAGAGTATCACCAGGAACCCCAGCAGGTTCACTACAGGTCTACGGCGTACCGCCATTCCTGGCAACCCAATCGAATCTACCAACATCCAAACCCTGAAACATAACGCATGGCTCAACAACAGGACTGCAGTAAAACGAATTGCCTTAATCCTAACTTCCCAATCAGAAGTATGCATCACTGCATCAATTTCATCAACTGCGTGCGAATTCCACATCACAGCACCGCATCACAACGATGCTACACTGAACACAAGCGATCACCCGAGCTAGCCAGTCGGAAACGGTCCCCCAATTAGAAGCCTCGCCCCGCCCCCGTGAACCCTAACCCCCTCATAATCAGCACAGCGAAATTCGAAAACCTCGATACACGGGAGCAATCAGGCAGTGCTTACCCCCTCGCGTTCATGGCGCCCGCCGTCGCGTCTCGATTCCAAGGCCGCCCGCCCTCCCCTGCACGAACCCAACGCCACCCCGATCAGAGCCAATCGACGAAAGCGGAACCGAGAGAGGCGGATCGATTCGCAGATCCGAGACGGGTTCCGGCGGACCCTACCTCTCGGTCTCGCGCCGGATCCGAGCGTGGTTTCGTCGCCGGCGGCCGGTGGTGGTGGGATTCGCTCGCCGCGAGGAAGGAGAAGGAGAATGGTAGGGAGTACCGGAGTAGCTTCGCCGACGGGAGATTTAGCCTGTAACTGCCACGTGGGCCCAGCTAAGTCGGGCCCACTGACAGCGAGAGTCGCTCGCTTTCCGCTGGTTCGTCCAGCTGGCAGCTTCTGGATCGGGCGGGTGACGTGTCCCGCCTCGATCGGACGGCTGGGATCGCTCGGATGTGGCGTCGAACTCACGCGCAGTTTTGTTTTCTGCTTTCTCCTTCTCTTTCCGCCGCCGCCGCCGCCGCCGGGAAGCTAGCTAGCTATAGCTAAGCTGAGAGCCAGCATGAGCGCGGCGCCGTCCGAGTCGCCGGCGATGGGGTTCGAGTCGTCCCCGGAGATGGAGCGGTTCCTGTGCGGGCGGCTGCTGGACGCGGCGCAGCCCATCGCGGAGCGGTTCCGCGCGCTCTTCTCCCTCCGCAACCTCCGCGGCGACGGCCCGCGCCGAGCGCTCCTCCAAGGTCTCGTTCTCCCATCGGTTCGCGCTGCCCTCTTTACCTGGCGATGCTCCTATGCTAGTCTCGTAATACTAGGATTGGTGACCGCACTGAGTTCAGCCGCAGTAAACTACTAGAACAAGTGTGTTTGGTAGCTTCGGTGCTTGGTTTCAGCAACCAGTGCAAGAATTTTGGGGTGTTTAAGTGTTTGCCGGGCCTAATTGAGTACCTAACCCGGCGGCTATATTTCTGCGATTCAGTATTTTCTGCTAGCAGTGTTGATACTACTCACTACTCAGCATAGTTTTTGCTCATCTGAATGACCATCACCTGTTGTTGATGAACGTCGGTCTGTTAGTATCTTATTAGCGATGAACTCCAATCTGTTACTACACTGTTCATGGCCTCTTCTCCCAGGCTCAATATCGATGTCATGAGCCTGTTTTAGTTGATTTATGTGCTAATATAGGTTGCCTTGGGCTATCTATCCTCCATGGATTCTGGTAGTACTTAATTTGATTTGTTGCGTAGCTTTGGCAGCTTTCACCTGTCCATTTAGTTTATGATGACATTCTTCTGACAATGTTGAATTGTGCTATTTCTGTGTGGCCCTAATTAATAGGTTCCTACTTGGGAGTAGGGAGGCTCTGTGTGTTAATTTTCAGTTGGTATCAGTGATTCTAAGAAAGCTTGAATCAATTCGCCCCTGCTTTATCTGGTGTTGCTATCCTAGTCTCCTCCTGCTGCGGTTGGCGACTGCCTTGTGGGTATAACTGCAATCAACTAGAAGTGTTTGGTAGCTCCGGTGCCTGGTTTCAGCAACCAGTACAAGAAATTTGGTGTTGATTAAGTATGCCCCAGGAATGATTGAGTGCAGATAGCTGCTATAATTCAGTGATTTAGTGACTTCGTGCTAGCAGTAGTGACACTTACTCAGCTGATTGACCCTCAGCTGTTTGTTAAATTGTTGTGGTGAACCCCAGTCTGTTAGTAGCTTAGTGATGAACTCAAATCTGTTAGTAGACTGTTCATAGCTTCTTATCCCTGGCTGAATATAGATGTCATGAGCCCACATTAGTTGATTTATGTGCTAATATAGTTGATTCTGGGTACTCCATTTGACTAGTGAAGTAGTTTTGGCAGCTTTCACAACCCAAGGCAGTCGCTAACCGCAAGGAGGAAACTAGCATAGCATCATCAGAGACGGAGGGGGTTAATCGATGTGAGGCCGTAATCAGTAGGTTTGGACTTTTATGAGTCCTAGTAACACCTCGTATGAATTAGTGATCCTAAGACCATTATCTATCCCAAGTTGTGTATGGTTTTCCATCTCTAGGTACTGATTTATGATGATTTGCTCAAAGTTCTAGTGTCTTACCACCTTTTTTTTTCTTGGCTTCTCCCTAGATGACATTCCAATTGGATTTGCTTGTTCATTTTGCTTGATTCTGAAATTATGTGTTCTTTTAATTGGTCTGCTGTTAATAGTAGCTCCTACTGATAAATCTCCTATCTCTGAAGTGCTACCGATATTTTGTTAATCTATTATGAAAATGTACTACAAATAAATGGTTAAGAAAATCTGATTTATTTTCTTCAATACACAGCTGCAAGGGATTCTTCTAACTTGCTTGCCCATGAGGCTGCATTTGCACTTGGACAAATGCAGGATGCTGAGGCTATCCCTGCATTAGAGGCAGTTCTCAAAGACCTTTCATTGCATCCAATTGTCCGTCATGAGGTAGTTACTAGCGTTGAAATAAATCTTATTTGCTCTTTCTAGTGCTTTGCTATCCATTTGAGAAGTTCTCTATGTTTATCGATCAGGCTGCTGAAGCCCTTGGAGCTATTGGCCTAGAAAAGAGTATTTCCCTGTTGAAGGAGAGTTTAACAGCTGATCCTGCCGTTGAAGTGCAAGAAACATGTGAGTTGGCTCTTAGACGCATAGAAGAGCAGAAGAATGCTAGCGGCGTTGAGAGCACAACGATTTCACCTTATCTATCAGTTGACCCAGCAATGCCTGCCAAGCAAGGACTTACGGTAGTACAACTTAGGTATGTCTGTGAAGGCGGTTCTATATGTGTTCACTCTCTTTAATATGCATCGTCTTGACATCACTGGCATGGTCAATATTTTTCAGGGAGCTTCTCCTCAGTGAGAAAGAAAAAATGTATGAACGTTATGCAGCTCTTTTTGCGCTTAGGAATGATGGTGGAGATTATGCTGTTTCTGCTATCGTTGAAGCTCTAGGTGTCAAAAGTGCTCTTCTACGCCATGAGGTTTGCTAGAACGTGAATCAATTTATGTTTGCTCTTTTGCCACAAGCATAAATTATGGGAGCTGAAATTTTCTTATAAATTAATAAAGTTGTCTGTCTTGCTAAAGAAGAAGATGAATAAAGCAAAACTTTTCGTCTACATCTTCTCAAATTTCTAGTAAAACTAGGATCACCAAGAAATTATTTTTTTGTAGCATAACTATTTTATATTGTTCTTTCTGTTTTAGTGCCTATTCTTCTCCAATATAATAGCTGTTCTTCTACTGTTCTGCAGGTCGCTTATGTATTAGGTCAGCTGCAAAACAAAGCTGCTTCAGATGCACTTTCTGGTGTTCTGAAGAATGTCGATGAGCACCCAATGGTCAGGCATGAAGCCGCCGAAGCCCTTGGTTCAATTGCAGGTACACATGATTTGCCAGAATGCTGTTTACTTCTCCGGTCAATGCACATATGTTTCAGAGTTCCCTAATATCATGGTCATGTTGTTGCTGTAGATCAAGAAAGCATTGCACTTCTTGAGGAATTTGCCAAGGACCCTGAGCCCATCGTCTCGCAGAGCTGTGAAGTAGCTCTCAGCATGCTCGAGTACGAGAGATCAGGGAAGGCATTCGAGGTAACACAACACCTGACCTGGGTCAACTAAGATAACTGTCATGAACACTGTTCCCTTTCACGCAAATTTTAACCTCTGTACTTTTCGATGCAGTTCCTCTTCCTACAGACTCCTCAGGTGCAGCAGGAATCCTGAGCATAGTTAACCATTGGCGACATCGACCGCCAAACTGACCTATTTCGCCATCCATTTTGTTAGAGCATTTTTCTGTACAACGATGGCAATATTTCTTCCATTTTACTTGGACATCTCAGAGCAGCATGAAGAACATGGTGATGAGCTGTCCAGTTCCATTTGCAATGGAATCAAAGTGTATGAGTTCCTGAAATCTGAAATGAGCGAAAGTACCTGCTGAACCTTAATATGTGTGATGGTGATGTATGTTTCAGTTGTACTAAACATTCTCTGTCCTATCCACTATTCTTATTATCGTGGCAATCTGTTTTGGACCAAATCTTGTAAACTGCAAACATTCAGGTTTAGTTTGACTGGCCAGATTTAAGGATAGTGGTTACATATTATTTCGCTTCTCAATTTTCTTATGCTACTACATAAATCCATACTGGAGCATACAAGATAGTATTTTTGTTTTTGAGAAAGAGCATACAACCCTGTGGGAGGTGGGAGGTGTGCGGCGCACCCAGGCCAGGTATGTTGGGCCGGCCCAAGTTTGTTTTTCTTTTTTCCTTTCTTATTTTTTCTTTCCATTTTTTCTCTGTTTTGAATCTGAACGTTTCAAATTTGAACAAATTTCGAATTGAATGATTTTCAAATTTGAATATTTCAATTTTGAACAAATTTCAAACTTGAATGATTTTCGAATTTGAACAAATTTCAAAATTGATCGATTTTCAAATCTGAACAAATTTCAAAATTGAATGATTTTTGAATTTGCACAAATTTCGAATTTGAACAATTTTTGAATTTGCACACTTTTCAACTTTGAACATTTTTCAGATTTAAACAAAAAGAAGAGAAAGAAAAACAAACTAAGAAAGAAACAGAAAAGAAAAAGGAAAAAAATAGAAAACGAAAAAAGAAACAGAAATAGACAGCGAAATGGGCCGACCAAGCCGGCCCATACCGCGCGTGGGAGGGTGTGCGCCGCACAGTAACGGTCGACCTGATCGGTGTATAGGAATTACCGTGGGAGATGGCCTAACACGCAATTATTCAGATCGTTCTTTTTCTGCGGGTTGCTTAACTTTGTGTTAGACTGCTCATAGTGGGAGTAACATAGCTACTATCATCACACATCTCAAGACATTTTGGTGACATGGCATGCTATAAATGAAGAAAATAGAGTAAGGTGGTAACTAGCTATGTTACCATAACATCACACACCTCAAGGCAAGATTAGTCTACAACATAATAAATGATACAATGCATGATACCACATATAAGTTACTACCCACTATGAAGTTAGTAATCTAGACTAGTAACATGACATATGTTACTAGTCTAAGTTACTCCCCACTATGACCAGCCTTAGGCTAGCTGCAAATGCATATCTACTCCCTCCATCCTAGATTAACAGGCACTCACCTAGTTTAAGGTAAAGTTTGACCATTAATTTAGTCAACGAAATATGCATTATATGGCTGCAAAATTTATACCATTAGATTCATATTCAAAAAAGCTTTCGAATAATATAGGTTTTTAAACATATGTTTCATATTTTATTGATCAAAATAATGGTCAAAGCAATTTTTTAGGCTACGTGTGCGCTGTTAAACCGAGACGGAGGAAGTACTTCAGACTTCCGATGCACCAATGGTCAGTTTGCTATTTACCTTAGGAATGGAAATATTCAGTGTATCTTCTTCGCTAAGGATACTGCCAATCACAACTGCATAAAGTCATCAATCCATGTCGAGTAGACAGACCTTGATGATAGCCAAGAAAACAAAAGCAAAAAAAAAAAAAAAAAAAAAAAAAAAAACACACGATATGAGCAAGGAAAAAAATAGCGCGCTATAACAAAATAGCGTCGGTCGAAAAATACGCTATTAGCGTGCTAGCGCTGGAATGATGTAGCATGGGTTGTCTAGGAACGCTATAGCGTTCTATTAGCGTCATAATAGCGCGCTATTTTTTCCATAGATATAAGCCATTTACGAACCTTGATGATATGAAACCAGCATGTAGGCAACAAAAAAAAAAGTATCAATACATGTCGAGTAGACAAGATCTGTGTTACATCTCCATTTGTTTCCCTTAAGCAAAGCGTATGTGTTCCTTTCCTTACTGCCATATCAAAGACCACGCACAGATTTCAGTCCAAATTGGTCATAAAAACATCATAATCATATATGCATTTCTGTGATTGGTATCTCTCAAAGGTTGCAGTCCAAGGTGCATTCAAACACGTGAATGAACAATGGCAGTAACATAGCAACAAACCAGCTTCTGGCCTTACACATGCAAAACTACTCAAACTGAACGTAGCATTCAGAGAGTTATAGGTGAAGTGCATAGAATTTTGATAAAGACTCTGCTCCTAATTATAGCATGTGTGTTGATACGCATGTGAACAAATTTTGTTGTAATATCAAATACAGTGGTAGAGTACAAAAACATTTGTGAGAATGAATATCATTTTTCACTAAGGAAGAAGGAAATCCAAAAGAGATAGCTGATAAGATTCTTCAGCTATTCTAATATTATTGGAGGCAAAAATAATGAATTATCATTCTTGAGTTTCGAAGACATACCCATCACAATTGTTAATTTCTTGGTCTCCACCGTGCTTGGAAATGTGAAAAGTATGCCCATAAGTAAAGTTGTGCAATCTTACTCATTGATATGGTCGCTTCCCACTTTCAAAATGACATACGAACATGCAGGGGATACATGACGATGAAGTTACCATCAAATTGGTTTAGTATTGACTATTGAATATTGATACGTGGCAAGGCTTTAAGGAGCTTATAAATGAAGTATTCTAATGTCCAAACTACCACATGGAAACCTAGTTGGACTTCTTTGTTAGTGCATTCTTCTAAATGACTACCAAGATCTTGGACGTCATTCTTTTTTTTCTTTTTAGTATGTTTTGTTTTTAAGTTCACTTAACACTTTAAGTTCTTAGATTGAAAAATAAGATACTCCCTCCCTTCCACAATATAAACCTTTTTAGCAAGATAAAGTTGCTTCCTAAAAAGGCTTAAATTATAGAACAGCGTGATACAGAGTATTAGTTACAACCAACATTACACTACATTTCATAATGATATTTGAAGAAGCCAGAAGAAGAACATATATGTTTGATTGGCCAACAAGATTCAAAGTAATTAACGGGATCACGAGAGACCATTTATTTTCAGCATGATTGAAAAATAAAGATATGTCACATAGATGACACAAATTGGAAAACGGAGTAATGAGGAAGATTGAAGTAGAAGACGTGTTCAACTACCCTCAAGTGTGTTATTGTGGGCGAGGGAGGCCATTGAACTGCCCTCGAGTGTGATGTTGTGGGGAGGGGGCACTGGCCCTCCCCATCCCATGATTGTGTCATTGTTACTAAAACAAAACACCCCTGTATGCGCAATGAGAAGACTACAGATGCTCATGTTCTCAAAAAACTATCTCTTCGTCTTGATCCTAGACACGTTCATGGGTTCCAATATATCAACACCAACAAGATAGCAGGCACAATAGATGTGATCAACACAATGCCTACCCCTCGAATATGCCTCACCTTTTGGCAACTAGTTCTCAGGCTTGGTCCTAGATGGCATTGGTGTGCATAAGAACTTGCATGGTCTCTTTTAGTGATAACATGCTCATCAGAATGGTGTCACTGAGCCTCATGGCCCTAGACCAGCTAGATGATTTCAGGCTCAATGGAAACATCTTTGTGAGTCAATTTCTAGAAATATGGGGCCGTAAGAATATATATGTATGAGTTCTTGTAAACAAGGCTCGGGATCACGTGCTCCTCGGAAGTAATGCCATTGATCCATTTCCTCTGTGATGTTCATTATCCGTCGAGGCTAGTTAGCTCCTTGGACCAGTCAAGATTTTGTGTATTTATGTTGATACATCCAAAATGTATCTACTTTTCCAAGCACTTTGCTCAATGATTTACCCCGGAATCTCACTATACTTGGATAAAAACTGTTGAATCTGATGATGTTTTTAGCAAAGTCTCTTTTTTATCAAGTTTTCGCAGAAAACTAAATCGGGGAAAAATACCACGAAAGTTTTTCACCAAAATAAGACCCCTGGAGCTTTGGATCACGAGAGGGGAACCACGAGGCCTGAACAAGGTCAGGTGGCGCGCCCTACATCTTTTGGCCCTACGAGGAGAAGACATTTCGTGAACATAGCGCCGCCATGACCACGATCTTCGTTTCAAGGGTCAGATTGATCCTGCTCTCCACCCCGGAGAGAGGGATTTCGAGGGTTTCTTCATCATCACCGCTACCGACATCATCACCAACCACCATGGACTCACTATCCATCACCATGAGAGTGAGTAGTTCCCTATAGGCTTAAGAGGTGGATGGGTTTTGTATGAGATTGATCATGTAATCCTCCATATGTATCGAAATTTTAGGTGTTCGTCTTGAAGATATTCTTGTATAAGTGTTGGTACACTTTTGCTATGTTTAATTCTTGTTACTAGGGCTCGAGTGACATGATTTTAGTACTTGGACCTATATTAATTGCTTTATCATATATATGATGTTGGTATGTATCTCGCAAAGTCTATTACTTGTTATTATGTTGATCATGCGAATGCATGCCTAAGGTGACAAGTGAGGAAAACAAGGGGGAGATGTAATAATTTTGAGGTTTATATGTGTTCATGAATCTTAATGCTTTGTTCTGGTCTATTCGAAAGGGTAGACCTTAATTGCTTGTAGTTCCAAGTTGGCACCGGTGAAATGGGCAAGCAGGACAAAATATGTTATGCAAATTCTCTTAGTTAGTACATGTAACTATATTTTGATCATACACCTACACACAACTGAATTAGAGATGAGTGCCATGTTAGTTGAATTACATTACATGATCAATATCATCCATATATCACCCCATTGCTGCCTCATGCCTACGCTTTTATCCACTGCAAGTTTCACATTACTTCTTCTGGTGAAAGCTAAAAATCTGCAGCTTTTATTTACTATTTGCTTTTACTGCTTTGAAGCAACTTCTATAAAATGATCACTTGCTTTGTGAGTTTTTATTGGTATATACAAAGTGCGGTTGAGAGTGACGTCTCGTAAGGGTACATTGCCCCTATGTGTGGTTTTGGTAATTAATGACAATCCCTATGGACTAATGTTTTCATTGAGTTTATATGAAGGAATATTCCATAGGTACTACTTGCTCTCCATGTGTTGGATTCAAGTATGGATGCCATGAAGATAAAGATATACCTTGTGATTTGGCATCAAGATCATCGGTATGAAGATATATTTGTGAAATGATCAAGAAGAAGAAATGAAGATGGAGTTCTTATGTGGAACTCAATATTAGCCATGCTCTATCTCAAGTGAGTATGAGAAGATACAAGGTTGAGTTGGGCAAGTTCAAGATGAGCATCTTGAGTGGATCACATGCTTGAAGCTTGTCGTCCATTTGGTGATAGTGGACATGTGAAGATGTGCATCAATGAAGCTTTCCCATCATTGTGTATGGGGGAGCATTTGTGAGTATACACGAAGCGACAATGATCAAGTGATGGGATGCGCAAGGCAAAGGTATGACCTTGATAGGTTTTCCTTTTACCGGTCTCGAGGTGGTTGATGGGAGACCGGATTATAGGATAGATAGCCGCACTATTAAGAGGGGCTTTCGGTTGGGTAACTTGATCACATCGTCTTAGGGAGCTAAATCCTTTGCATACTTTGAATATCCCTATTGCTTCTTGGTGTTTCTCTGTGTGAGGTTCTTGAGCTTGTTGCTAGCTTTACAACAAGCCCAAGTTCATCGAAACGGAATCCGCATGCATCTTCTATTGCGTTTTCGAGTTTGGACGTCTTCACCGTTTCTTGACGGTGGGAGACTCCCTCTCTAAAATCATCTAAAAATGTTCTGTGAGGAGTCTCCATATTTCCAGTTTTTGTTGGGGTTCTATTCGTCGTTATCTTTCCAACAAAATTGGTTTCATGTCAATCGGAGTTCGGAAGCATTAGTTATTAAAGAAAAGGAAAAAGGAGAAAAGAAGAAAAAGGAAGAAAAAAAAAGGGGAAGGAGCCAGCCGGCCGGACCGGGCCTGGCGCCGGCCCACCCGGTCGAAAACCGGCCTGGGAACCGGTGCCATCCGGGTGGCAACCAGTGGGCTTGGCCACCCCATCCGGTCCAGCGCCGGTTACCAACCGGCCCGCCGGCTGCCACCCCGGCCGGACCGGGCTCCTGGCCGGACTGGGCCACACCGCCCACGCGGCCCACCTGCTTCCCCCGCGCGGCCTGCCTCCGCGCCGCCCACGCGGTAATGGGCCGCCTGCCCGCCCGCGCGCCGCTGACCCTGCTGGGCCGCTCGCCCGCGCGCCCCGGGCCTTTTCCGCCGCCTCGCGCATGCCCAGCCTCACCCGGTCGTTGGGCCGGTCGGACCGGGCCGAGCCGCCGGCCGCCTCGGCCGAGATCCGGTCAGCCGGCCTGGCAGCCGGCTGGGCCACTTTTTAGAGCTGTTTTTTTGCCCGTTTTTCTTGTCTTTTCCCCCCAACGGTTTTATTTGCTCATAGCTATAAATGACCCTTCTTCCACCTTGAGCAACTGGTTCTTCCCATTCTCTCTCTTCCATTGCTACTATTTGAAGAACTTGCTCTCCCCCTTGAATCCTCCAATCATTCTTGCTCATATTTGAGGATTTGGGAGAGGAGATCTAGATCTACACTTCCACCGATCGATTTCTTCTCTAAGTGAGGGAAACTCTTGGGATCTAGATCTTGGAGTCTTTGGTTGACTTTCCCCCTCGTTCTTCCTCTCCAATCTCATCCTAGCATTCGTTGCTTTGGTGGGATTTGAGTGTGAAGGACTTGAACACCTCCGGTGTTCTTGCTTTGCATCATTGCATAGTGTTGAGCTCTCCACCACGATTTGTTCGAGTGAGAGACCGTGAGCTTGTTACTCTTGGAGGGTGACCTCCTAGTTGGCTTGGTGATTGGTGCTCCGGTGATCTCTTCAAGAAGATTGTGAAGAGGCCCGGGCTTCTCCTTCGTGGAGCTTGTGAAGTGGTTGTGGAGCTTGCCATCTCCGGAGCGGAGGAAAAGCTAACCATAAGGAAAGGGCCATTATCCTTCGTGGGTGTGGTTCGGAGAATAGGGTGAGCCTTCGTGGCGCGGGGAATCCTTCGTGGGACCTCCACTCCTCCAAACGTGACGTACCTTGTTGCAAAGCAAGGGAACACGGGAATACATCCTCGTCTCCGCGTGCCTCGGTTATTTCTATACCCGAGCTCTCTTTCCTTGTGATAGCCATCGTGCTTGAAGTACATATATCTTGCTATAACTTGTGCTACATATATCTTGTGCCTATCTTGCTTAGCTCTAGTTGCTATTGTCACACTTAGTTGAGCTTAGCATATTTAGGGTTTGTGCTTGTAAACTAAACGATAGTTTAATTCCGCATTCATACAAGACAAATCCGCAAGAGTTTGTAATTGCCTATTCACCCCCCCCTCTAGGCGACATCTCGATCTTTCAATTGGTATCGAGCAAGGTCTCTCCTTGTTTAAGGCTTCACCGCCTTGAGAGTAAAGATGTCGGCTAGTAATATAGTGCACAATGACACAATTATCTTTGATGGCACAAATTATCTTTTGTGGCGAAATTGCTTGCTTTGCAATCTTCGGACCTTGTGTCCAAACATTGAGCAATATCTAGATGTAGGCTTTTCTCCTCCGATGGATCCTCAAAATCTATCTTTAGAGGATGAGAAAAACTTACATCTTGAAGCTCTAGTATCTAATGAGCTTTTATTTTCCTTGAGACCCGATTTTCGTAGGTTCTTGATATATATAAAGCGAAAGTCGTCTCATGAGATGTGGATCAAGCTTAAAGAAATGTTTGGTGGATCCATTTCTCATTTGGTCGGTGGTGTCTCCGAGGAGCTCTCTTCCCCTTCACATCATGAAGAGCTCCAAGTTGCTTCCACCTCCGGCCGTGATGATATATCATCTTCTTCCACTTCACCAACGTGTTGCAAGACACAAGGTAATGATATGGTGAGTGGTGAGGGAAATTGCAATGTTGATATTGTGCTCATTAGTGATGACTCTTCATCTCTATCTCATTGCAATGGTTCCTCTTTGGACTTAAACACATCTTGCATTGAAAATAATCTACATGCTTGTGTTGATAGTTCTTGCATATCATGTGTAAATTGCTTACATAGATCTCATGAGGATATGCTTGCCTTGTCTTGCTCCCATAATCAAAATGCTTCTATTTCCTCTAGTTGCTTGTTGACTAACAATGTAGAGGAAACCGAACACTCTATGGATCAAGACATGATTTCAAATGAGGATTCAAGAATACCTTCATCTTCATCCTCCGGTATGCACATGTGCCTTATGGCAAATGGATCAAAGGTATCTCCTACTTTGACTCCTAACACATCCTCTAATGATGAGAGTGATGATGATGATAATGATGAAGAACATAATACCTTGGTGCATGATATGGCAATGGTATATGCTTCTCTTCGTGGTAATAAAGAAGCTCGTGCTTATCTCGAACACTCTATGGATACCTTGAATAAATATAGGGAAACCATAGTGGAGTTGGAGTCCCATATTGAAAATGGGGAAATGAGATTCACTCTCCTCAAGCATGAGCTAAAAGATGAGAAGCATACTAATTTCATGCTTACACAAAAAATTGAATCCTATATGCATGAAAATGAGAAAACTATTGTTGATGCTTGTGCTACTAACTCTACTTCTTGTGAAGCATCTATCTTAAAGGAGAATGTTGAGTTAAGGGATCAACTTGAGTTGCTAACTAGCGATTGTAGGGAATTGGAAGAAAACAATAAAACGCTCTCACACTCTCTTGAGGATCTTCTAACTTCCTACGATGAGCTAAAGTTAGCTCATGAGGCTAGTATCACTAAGGTAACATCTTGTGAGCCTCATGTGGACATTAGCACAATCTCTACCCAAAATGTTATATTGCCATGTGCTAGTCCTTGTAATCCATCTAGTCAAACTAGTGATACACCTTGTGTTGGATTACTTGATTTGCCTTGTTGCTCTAACAATGAAGCTTCTACTTCCTCTAGTACTTGTATTTCTACTAACCATGTAGAGGAAATAAAAGAGCTCGAGGCTCAAGTCCTTTCTTTGAAGAAAGACTTGGAAAAGCGTCATGAAGGGAAATCCGCACTTGACAAGATGCTAAGTGTGCAACAATCCCCCAATGACAAGAGTGGACTTGGATTCAACTCCAATAACAAGAACAAGTCCAAGAGCAAGAGCAACAAGAAGAAGGGCCAAGACAAAGTCAAGGATTCGGCCAAGTTGGTTTGCTTCAAGTGCAAGGTTGAAGGGCATCATGTTAGATCATGCCCATTGAAGAAGAAGAAGAAGCACTTGAGTGAGAAACAACAAGGGAAACGGCCACAAGGTCAAGGTCAAGCTCATGCTCGACCTCAAGTTGAAGATAGGCTACTTCCCAAGAAGAATCAAGATAATGTTCCCCAAGAGAAGAAATCAATAAAGAAGAGAAAGGGGAACACTTGCTACTTATGCCGTGAGAAGGGGCACTTTGCTTCTTCTTGCTTAGGTGGTACCTTATCTAACCCTATAATTGTTGATGATGATTATTCTCTAGGGAAGGATAAGGATGGCAATGTGTTTGCCAAGTTTGTTGTAACTCAAAGTGGTTTCAAGAAAAGAACTATTTGGGTTGCCAAGCCTATTGTGACTAATCTCTTAGGACCCAACTTGGTTGGGGACCAACAATCTCAAACTTGATCAATAGGTACAACTGGAGGGCATTGGAGACTTGGCTACTTCATGAAGAATTAAGGGATCTTCATATATTATATTTTTACCAAGCCAAGTCGTATGGATTATCATCTATATCTTATATCCAATGTTCCTCTTTGCGGTAACTTATACTTCAACTCTTCATGTTTATTGTAAGTTACTTGCCCCTTTGCATGTTTGGTTTTGTACCAAATATGTGTATGTATGTGTTGTGTCTTACTTGCTTATCTTGTGTATTCAAGTATGTTTGTTTGACTCACCATATACTTGTGTATTGTTTTGAGCCTAATGCACCTTGATGATATCTTATTTGGCTCTCTTTGAAGTGGTTAATGGAACATCCCATTTTGGGGGAGTGATATGCTTTGTGCATCTCTCTTTCTTTAAAATGTGTGTACATGGGTACCACCACTTAGTATTTATATTGCAAGATTATCTAGTCACTATGTGGTGTGCCATACTCATGAGAAATTCAAATTCTAAATATCCATTAATCATCTCTAGTTGAATTTTAGTTGCCTCTTATTTAAAAGAAATGTTTTATCACATTATGGGGGAGTAATATGTTTTGTACATATCACAAGCCTAGAAAATGTGAACATATGAGGTTATGCCACTTAGAGTTGATGCTCTTAATTATCTTGCTCCTAGGTGGCATGTTTGCTCAAACAAGCTCCATTCCTAATAAAAATATTTTATTACTCATATTGTGGGCTCTTGTTTGAATATGAAATTCTTGGTGCGGTTTTTCCTCAAATACATATCTCTATATCTTATTTGGGACACCGTTTGTGTGGTGACCCGGCATACCACTGCATGGTGTAGTATGCAAGTCTGATATAACACCAATGAAACACCGTTCCACTAGTATTATATCGCTCAGAGTGGTACAACAGAAACATATGCGGGTCCAAGGCATGTCTATAGAATTACATACAGACTCGGTTACAGAAGATCAGCACAGCCTCCTACTTTACAATGAGGTAAGACTGCAAATAAACTTCAGGAGAACGACTCGTAGGCTAATCCTAACACGAACTCTATTTGTAGAGTATTTAACTAGCTACAGAGGCTATGAATAGATTCTAGCTAAATAGGACCTAAGTTTTAGGAAGCTAGTTCCTTCTATTGCTAATCTAGGTTGTCTCCTTGTTGGAAGTGGTGTTTGACTCCTCTGACAGGTTCATGTCCCTTGAAGAAGTTGTTGATTTCCTCGGTCTTCGAATTGCACTGTGGATCCTCCTTCGTGGCCTCCATATCTAAGCAGGGGATTTAAGAGTGGGATGAGTACGAGCGTACTCAACAAGTTCATTATAGGAAAGAGGTGTTTGATGCACTAGCTACAGCATTAGACCAGAAAGTCTAATACCAATGCAAGTTTTCATAACCATTTCTTCAAAAGGTTGCTTTTATTCAGAAGAACTATGTCCGTCAGCCTTCACCGGTTTACTAGAACTTCATGGAGCTCCTTTCCGGCCGCGTTCGCAGTTCCTCAATCCCGGAACAGGGAGTGACAGGTCACAGTTCTTTACACTCTGCAGAGGTGTGTTGCTTTACCAATAAGAGATCTTAACCTTGGTGCCAACCAGGTGTACATTCCTGTCCACACTTCCTTTGGTGTGAGGCCCGGTATAAGGTCTAGCCAATCATGTTCCTCCGCTACCTCGAACACCCACCCTTTGTTGCATGCCCCGACCACGGGTCCTCGCCGGTCCCATTATTCCCGTAATTTCAGGGTGGACCCCGACCACGACAACAGTTTGGGACTCGTTAACCAAACTCCTTCGCCGGTAGCTGCAACCCATCATAGACCACATTACCGTGGGGAATTAGAAGGGGATCCCCACCCACCAATTGTTCCGCAAGCAGAAACCGTCTACGGTAAGCAACAGCTATACCGTGGGGAATTAGAAGGGGCTCCCCACCCACCAATTGCTCCGCAAGATACAACCGTCTACGGTAAGCGAATCCGTTGATGAACGAGAGGTGGAAACACTTTTGACTACTCCGTCCCACTCCGGATCTTATGGTTAACACGGGTATTACGGCACAAGAATCACTTGGCGACATTTGTTGTTTAATCCTAGATGGATATTAACCCTTGCAATGGAACCTCCACCATATCAACACAATCCATGGTTCCATTGCCCACCACATAGTCATATTCATAGTTATGAAAGTAGTGGTTTTGGTTTTTATGCAATAGTGATAATCATAATACTTTGCAAGTAATTTGATAGAAATACTCAAATGACATGAGCAAGTGATGAACTTGCCTTTCTTGACTTGCAAGATTATGCGGGCAAGGTCTTCGATACGTAATAACTCCAAATTCTGAAATAGCATCATCGTCCGGTAAGGACGATGTTTAAAAGATTGGCAAGGATGCAATAATGCATAAGTATGAGATGCAATCGCTCTAAGCGTGACCTAACCCCGATGATTTAGGATCAGTGAGTTGTAATGATTGGTTTAGGGTGTGTTGCACTTTTAGAGTGATTCACATACAAGGTTCTTATTCAGGTGTGATTACTTGGTATTATCAACAGGTAGACAATAAAGAATAATCAATTGAGCACACAAAGAATGATAATGGGCATAATGTTATCAAGTAAAGAACAGTGGTCAGTTTTAGTACTAGATGGCATGGTTAAGGATTAATTATCATATACTTCAAAAGAATAACTTTTGAAGAACAGGTTCTTTAATAAAGAATAGGTATGATAATTAGGTTGAGGGGTTCTATAGTTGATTATGGTTCCATTTAGTTTCTGGAGTAGGTATTAGATGGATCACAACCTAGTTGGATTCATCAGCTACTAGGCTGGTATTGTTGAATTAAGTCTAAATATCTTAGTTACCAATAGTTGCTATCAAGGTGGTATATCTTGTTGGTGATACCAGGCTAGGGTTTGTAGGTCCATATAAGCAGGGTTGATGATGATTCTTTATTTATTTCAAAAGAATAACTTTTGAAGAACATACTTCTTAAGTAATAAGAAGTATTTCAATTAGGGTTGAGGTGGTATAGGCTTTACTATTGGATCCACTAGGTAAAGAATAGTTGGTTCCTAAATAGGATAGTGTACAAGTATGTATTATTAGTAGGGTTTAGTGTGTATGGAATCTGATGCATAATATTGGCATGACTGCTATTAGGGTTCATCACAATGGTGTGATGTTAGTCAAGGTTAATTAAAGATGAAATCTTAGGTAATAGGATCTAGGGTTTATACTTGGTTGACCCTAATTGATCATTTAGGTTTGATGAACACATGGGATGCTATTTGGTAGTGATAGGGTTCCCATATTTTATGTGGATTTGAACTAGTATTTAGTTGTTAGATATGGATCTATGATAACTAATGAAGTGACATGATCACATGTTATTTAGGGTTTGGGTTTGGAATTCATTTAGGTTTCACACATAAAATAATGGAGCTAGGTTCTAAATGGTATTAGGGTTTTAGGATCCCCCATGAAATTATGGGTTATCACTTGGTTTCTAATGGATCTAGGATTTCCTAACTATCCTATAATTCTTGGAGTTAACTTCATTAAGTAAATTGAAGTTATTAATAATCTTTGAAATAAAAATAATATTAGATATGGCATTTTACTATTTTTAAATAATTAATAATTAAGATAATTATTAATTAGGGTTTAAATTTCCACTAATAAAGATTTAACAAAATAACAAATAAAGAAAAAATAGCTTTAATGTTTTCTTTATTTTTCTTACTGGTTTTTATTTATTTTAAAAGGTTTTACTATTTATTGAATTTTAATTCAATTTAGAATTAAAGAAAAGGCTTAATGATTAAGTTTAAAACAAATAAATTTTTATTAAAAATAAAAATTTCATGTTATATTTTTATTGGACAGAGTTTACTTTTCTAAGAATTTTGGTATCTCATTCATATTTTTCAGAGTTAAAATGAATTTTATAAATTCATGTAAAGTTGCAGTAATTTAAGGGAGTTAAATTTAAAACAAGAAATTAACTAAATGTACCCGGGTTAGTTTCACCCAGAGCCACTGACGAGTGGGCCAACGGTCCACGTCGGCTGCCACGCGGTATTTGACCAAAGTCAAAATCGCTGGCGTGGCACGAGGCTACTGGCCGGCGGTCAGTCAGCGACGGCGCCGGCGCTAGGCTGCTCCTCAGGGCGAGTGACTATGCCTAAACGAACCGCGACACGAAGGGGAACTGAATGGTGGCTGCGCCGCTCCTAAATGGTCGCCGGAGCATGGCCGTCAGCGAGGTGCTGGCGGTGGCGCACGGTGGTTA
This sequence comes from Lolium rigidum, assembly GCF_022539505.1. Lineage (NCBI taxonomy): Eukaryota > Viridiplantae > Streptophyta > Magnoliopsida > Poales > Poaceae > Lolium > Lolium rigidum. Next base: position 130,864,449 of record NC_061509.1, on the reverse strand, counting down.
ACGGTGACAGGGCTCTACGGCGCGACATAGAGCTCGATATGATGCTCACGGGATGCGCAATCTCACCTTGATGATTTCCGGCTGGTCGATGTAGTCGATCGAGAACGGAAGCGACGAGGAGGTCGCCATTTCCCTCGCAGAACTGCGAAAGGGAACGGCCAAATTTCCCCTCCTCCAAGCTCCCCTTGACGCGTGATTGCACCAGGTGAACGAGGACGTCGAGGCGCTCCTCCGGAGCTCAACGGCGGGCTCCGAGGTGGTCGGAATCGGTGTGGCGGTGTGGTTGCTGACGGGTTAGGGTTTCGGAATAGCGGCGAGAAGAAGAAAATCCAGGCTCTAGGGTTCCTCCCCTGTATTTATACGGCCACCGGCGGTCGTCGACGGTCGCGCGGTCCACAATGACGGTCGGGACGTGGCTCAATTCGTCGCCGTGTCCCCCTCCCGTGCGTGCGAGCGAGGCAGAGACGAAGACGACGACGCCTCTTCGATCTTATCCAGGCGAAGAGGTACGTGGGCTGGTCTGGGCTGTGCTGGGCTGGTGTTGTTGGGCTTCTTGATGGGTTGCTGGTGAGCTGTGGTGCTGGGCTGCACCATGGGCTGTTCGGCCAGGTATGTCCAGGTAAGCTTCTCTCTTTTTTCTATTTTCTGTTTTTGTCTTTCCCATTTGAATTTACTCATTTAAGTTCATATTTGAATTATGTTATTTTTGCAGGTTTCTCAATTATGTTAATTTTATTAAGATTTAGTGTAATGATTATTACACCACTATTCTATTTGAAACAAGTATTTTATATTGGATTATATTACATACTTGTGGGTTTATTCAAAATAACATTTAGACATAAACTTTTATTTTTTACTTTAATTCACTTTTTATTAGGCATTCAATTCTGTTTAGAATTATGAGAGTTAATACTTTCATCTCAAGGTATTTCAGAGATTGTTATTATGTCTTGGTTTCCATTTTAGGATTTAATAACTTGCATAGTATTTCATGTGAGCCCTTATATTAGGGTTTTGTAGGTTTAATTATAGCCTTATTTCAAGGTTAGCACTATTATTGTATTTTACTAGTACCTTGAAATACTTAGAGTAATTCTACTCTCATCATGGTTTGATCTTGGTTAATAGGTTAAGTGGTTGATCACCATACATATGGTTTCAATTATAAAATGTAGCACAGGATTTTGCTTATGTTCAAGAATTGAAGTATAAGATTTATTTGATGTGCAAATCTAGGGTTCCAATGCTATTTACCTAATGACACATGGTTTGAATCTTAATTGTTGTTTAGGTTTTATTTGTGATCACCCAAGTGATACACAAACTAGGGTTGAGATTTAATTCTGGGTTGTAGAGATGAGATGACAACATATTGCATGTGCTAGGGTTTAATCTCCCCTAACCATTATAATATGGTTACTTGCTTCCTATTTTATGTGCTTCCCTAATTACTAAAGATTTGAGAATTGGTTTTTATCTTCTACCAATTAACTTCTAATATTATCCTCAATTTATCATTAAAGTAACTACATTGGTTATAGTTCTTTTTATAGTTAACTTTGGTCATATGGATATATGGTTTCTCACCATATAAAGTATGGAGTTTTACACTAAGGTTTTCTTATGTTTCTTAGGTGAAGAATAAGTGGAATGTAGATGTGGTAGAATTGTACTTATGATCACCAAGTGATTCACAAGTTAAGGTTGGAATATAAGTTTAGGGTTGCTTATTAATTACCTCCCTATGATTTCATGTGGTGAATGATATCTATTTATACTATTAGGGTTTAACTTATCCTCACATGCCTCAAGAGCATGAGCATGGATTAAGCATGATCCACTTGTTCTTAATATCTCTACCTCAAGTTCTTAGGGTTTATGATCATCACTCAATTTATAATGATCAAGGTTTGGATTCCTAGGGATCTCTCATTAAATAGGTTTCCCACTCTCAAGATCAAGTGTTGTCTTGATCAATTAATATATATACTTTCTTTTATAGTTTCTTAAATGGGCATGGTTATGGTTGTCTCAATTATCTTGAGTATAACACCATAGGTTGAGCTTTCTCATTTAAGAATGGTTATTCTAGGGTTTATGGTGTACTCCTAATATCTCCTTAGGTATCTAAGCTAAGGTTTCATTTGTCTAGCTGAATTGGGTTAGTCTCTTCCTCACCTTATCAATTCAGGGGTATGATATTATCCCATGTGATATTAGGTTATCCCACCACTCCAAGATGAAATGGTTTTCAACCCAATACTTTAGTTCAAAGATTGTCCTCTATTAATTAATAGGTAAAGCTAGAATTGATATGAATGGGCTCTCACACTTGGGAAGGACTTCAATACTAACCTAAGGTTATTCTCCAAAGATAATTATGTGGTCACCAATATCTATGGTTAATATAGATGGGTTCTCTCTTGAGGGGAGGTCTTGAATAATATCCTAGGGTTTTTCTTTAAGATGATTATTTGAATACTTGGATGCATATCCAAGGTTTGCCTTTAGGTTTGTCATTGCTTCCATAAATGAAATAGGACTCTCACCTCTCTAGGTTTGATGTATAATAACATGGAATAGAGATAGGTATATCTTTCTAGAGTTGATCTCCTTGTTATTTTTCCAAGAATAAAGTAGAATGAATACCATGAGGTTCATGGTAGGATCAAGAATTAGTTTAGGACATGGAACAGATAAGTCAAGAATGTTTTCTCCATTTTATTGTTACTTGACTTCCAAATGAATTGATGTTCATATGCCATGACAAGGATTACCATATTCTAATCTTTTATAAGATCAAGAAATTGATCATTGAGTAAAGTGTTGTTGTGTTGATTATTAGTTCCATTTGATCTAACTCCTTAGATCAAATCATCTCTACCCAAAACAAGGTTTTAGCAAAGTCACATTGAGGTTTATAGCGCTTGACTTGATGAGCTACTTCAATTCCACCAAGGTCAAGTGAAACTTCAGTTACTGTGACTGTTTTACTTTAAAGCGCGAAAATTCCCCGGATTCTCTATGCATGAATGCAATGCACACATCTGTTTCCTCTATTTTTTTTGTAACCCCAATACCTGGGATATTACAGTTTGCTTCAAGTTATTCTAATCATTGCCGTGCGTGATTGTGTGACTAGTTGAAGTTATCAAGAATCTTCATCCGTGCATAGTGCATAATTCTATATACTTACCCTATGCCTTTTATTGTGAAGTTGATCCTTACTATCATTGTCAATACTCCACCGGAAATTATTTCCAATATACTCATTGTCTTTGACAATTGATAACCTTGTATGTGGTTGAATTTTTGGATCATCCTCACCTTGGATTGTTTCTTACTTCCTTATTTTATTCCAAGAAATCTTTATAACTCCCATATGTCTTCCTTGTTCCTTTGGAAAATCTTTTGATAAATCCCCTTGATTCATATCAAGTGTTTGTTTTGGAATACATACCTTTTCCTTGCGGTACATTGTGCCATTGTGAAAAGTGAGGGTTTGGTTTATTTGTTCGAACCTTGCTCTTTTGGGGAGTTTGCTATCTCATTCCTTCTTACATATTTTATTAGCTTGAATGAGATAAATCTTTGAGCATGTTTGCTTTATTTCATCCTCTATGCTCAATGGTTTCTTCTTAGTTCACTTGTTGAACTTTGTTGAACAAATCTTTTGTGATTTGCTTCTTAGATATAATTTGGACAACAAATTTGTTTTGTGACACCTCTATGCCTTATTTAATTCTTTTGGTGTTTTGTCCAAAGTATATCTTTCTTGGATCTTTAAAAGTTTTGGTGCATGCTTATATGTAATTTGTTTATGCTTGTAGCATGCTTGCTTTCTTTCGATCCATTATGTAGGATATACTCCATCAAATCCTAAATGGCTAAGATGTGCATGAAATTCGAATTTCATCTAAATATGCACATGTTTATATGGAGTGTGTTCTATATATTGTGGTTAGTCTAACCATGTTGGACCCAATAAGTTTGGGGACCAAGATGTACTTGAATGATGTTTTAGGTACATTGGAGATGCAATGGAGGCTTGTCTCATCTATAAGGAAGGTGTTGTCACCATATGAGGATTGGAGTCAAGCTAGGATGATCGATGAACTCTTATCCACTACATCAAGCCATTGCCATCTCGGTAACAAGTATCTTATTCATGCACTCTCATATAGCATCCAACCTCTTGTAGGTTGTATCTTGGCATGAAATTATTTATTTCGAAAATATTGCGGTTCTTGAAAAACCCTTTTAAAGTAAAACTTCTTATTGAACACTTGAGTAATTTGAGAAGATGCATATGATAGGTTATATATATATATATATATATATATATATATATATATATCATATTTTATGATTCACCTATCACAAATATGCCCTCTAGCAATTTATTGCATATCAATTCCTCAAAGAGCTCTTGTGTACAATATTGATGAAATTGTGAAATAAATCCGTATTTGTGATAATACTCCCTACTCTGCCGATGGCTGCAAAATTTATACCATTAGATTCATATTCAAAAAAGCTTTCGAATAATATAGGTTTTTAAACATATGTTTCATATTTTATTGATCAAAATAATGGTCAAAGCAATTTTTTAGGCTACGTGTGCGCCTGTTAAACCGAGACGGAGGAAGTACTTCAGACTTCCGATGCACCAATGGTCAGTTTGCTATTTACCTTAGGAATGGAAATATTCAGTGTATCTTCTTCGCTAAGGATACCGCCAATCACAACTGCATAAAGTCATCAATCCATGTCGAGTAGACAGACCTTGATGATAGCCAAGAAAACAAAAGCAAAAAAAAAAAAAAAAAAAAAAAAAAAAACACACGATATGAGCAAGGAAAAAAATAGCGCGCTATAACAAAATAGCGTCGGTCGAAAAATACGCTATTAGCGTGCTAGCGCTGGAATGATGTAGCATGGGTTGTCTAGGAACGCTATAGCGTTCTATTAGCGTCATAATAGCGCGCTATTTTTTCCATAGATATAAGCCATTTACGAACCTTGATGATATGAAACCAGCATGTAGGCAACAAAAAAAAAAGTATCAATACATGTCGAGTAGACAAGATCTGTGTTACATCTCCATTTGTTTCCCTTAAGCAAAGCGTATGTGTTCCTTTCCTCATCGCCATATCAAAGACCACGCACGATTTCAGTCCAAATTGGTCATAAAAACATCATAATCATATATGCATTTACGTGATTGGTATCTCTCAAAGGTTGCAGTCCAAGGTGCATTCAAACACGTGAATGAACAATGGCGAGTAACATAGCAACAAACCAGACTTCCGGCCTTACACATGCAAAACTACTCAAACTGAACGTAGCATTCGGAGAGTTATAGGTGAAGTGCATAGAATTTTGATAAAGACTCTGCTCCTAATTATAGCATGTGTGTTGATACGCATGTGAACAAATTTTGTTGTAATATCAAATACGAGTGGTAGAGTACAAAAACATTTGTGAGAATGAATATCATTTTTCACTAAGGAAGAAGGAAATCCAAAAGAGATAGCTGATAAGATTCTTCGACTATTCTAATATTATTGGAGGCAAAAATAATGAATTATCATTCTTGAGTTTCGAAGACATACCCATCACAATTGTTAATTTCTTGGTCTCCACCGTGCTTGGAAATGTGAAAAGTATGCCCATAAGTAAAGTTGTGCAATCTTACTCATTGATATGGTCGCTTCCCACTTTCAAAATGACATACGAACATGCGGGGGATACATGACGATGAAGTTACCATCAAATTGGTTTAGTATTGACTATTGAATATTGATACGTGGCAAGGCTTTAAGGAGCTTATAAATGAAGTATTCTAATGTCCAAACTACCACATGGAAACCTAGTTGGACTTCTTTGTTAGTGCATTCTTCTAAATGACTACCAAGATCTTGGACGTCATTCTTTTTTTTCTTTTTAGTATGTTTTGTTTTTAAGTTCACTTAACACTTTAAGTTCTTAGATTGAAAAATAAGATACTCCCTCCCTTCCACAATATAAACCTTTTTAGCAAGATAAAGTTGCTTCCTAAAAAGGCTTAAATTATAGAACAGCGTGATACAGAGTATTAGTTACAACCAACATTACACTACATTTCATAATGATATTTGAAGAAGCCAGAAGAAGAACATATATGTTTGATTGGCCAACAAGATTCAAAGTAATTAACGGGATCACGAGAGACCATTTATTTTCAGCATGATTGAAAAATAAAGATATGTCACATAGATGACACAAATTGGAAAACGGAGTAATGAGGAAGATTGAAGTAGAAGACGTGTTCAACTACCCTCAAGTGTGTTATTGTGGGCGAGGGAGGCCATTGAACTGCCCTCGAGTGTGATGTTGTGGGGAGGGGGCACTGGCCCTCCCCATCCCATGATTGTGTCATTGTTACTAAAACAAAACACCCCTGTATGCGCAATGAGAAGACTACAGATGCTCATGTTCTCAAAAAACTATCTCTTCGTCTTGATCCTAGACACGTTCATGGGTTCCAATATATCAACACCAACAAGATAGCAGGCACAATAGATGTGATCAACACAATGCCTACCCCTCGAATATGCCTCACCTTTTGGCAACTAGTTCTCGTGCTTGGTCCTAGATGGCATTGGTGTGCATAAGAACTTGCATGGTCTCTTTTAGTGATAACATGCTCATCAGAATGGTGTCACTGAGCCTCATGGCCCTAGACCAGCTAGATGATTTCAGGCTCAATGGAAACATCTTTGTGAGTCAATTTCTAGAAATATGGGGCCGTAAGAATATATATGTATGAGTTCTTGTAAACAAGGCTCGGGATCACGTGCTCCTCGGAAGTAATGCCATTGATCCATTTCCTCTCGTGATGTTCATTATCCGTCGAGGCTAGTTAGCTCCTTGGACCGATCAAGATTTTGTGTATTTATGTTGATACATCCAAAATGTATCTACTTTTCCAAGCACTTTGCTCAATGATTTACCCCGGAATCTCACTATACTTGGATAAAAACTGTTGAATCTGATGATGTTTTTAGCAAAGTCTCTTTTTTATCAAGTTTTCGCAGAAAACTAAATCGGGGAAAAATACCACGAAAGTTTTTCACCAAAATAAGACCCCTGGAGCTTTGGATCACGAGAGGGGAACCACGAGGCCTGAACAAGGTCAGGTGGCGCGCCCTACATCTTTTGGCCCTACGAGGAGAAGACATTTCGTGAACATAGCGCCGCCATGACCACGATCTTCGTTTCAAGGGTCAGATTGATCCTGCTCTCCACCCCGAGAGAGGGATTTCGAGGGTTTCTTCATCATCACCGCTACCGACATCATCACCAACCACCATGGACTCACTATCCATCACCATGAGAGTGAGTAGTTCCCTATAGGCTTAAGAGGTGGATGGGTTTTGTATGAGATTGATCATGTAATCCTCCATATGTATCGAAATTTTAGGTGTTCGTCTTGAAGATATTCTTGTATAAGTGTTGGTACACTTTTGCTATGTTTAATTCTTGTTACTAGGGCTCGAGTGACATGATTTTAGTACTGGACCTATATTAATTGCTTTATCATATATATGATGTTGGTATGTATCTGCAAAGTCTATTACTTGTTATTATGTTGATCATGCGAATGCATGCCTAAGGTGACAGGTGAGGAAAACAAGGGGGAGATGTAATAATTTTGAGGTTTATATGTGTTCATGAATCTTAATGCTTTGTTCTGGTCTATTCGAAAGGGTAGACCTTAATTGCTTGTAGTTCCAAGTTGGCACCGGTGAAATGGGCAAGCGAGACAAAATATGTTATGCAAATTCTCTTAGTTAGTACATGTAACTATATTTTGATCATACACCTACACACAACTGAATTAGAGATGAGTGCCATGTTAGTTGAATTACATTACATGATCAATATCATCCATATATCACCCCATTGCTGCCTCATGCCTACGCTTTTATCCACTGCAAGTTTCACATTACTTCTTCTGGTGAAAGCTAAAAATCTGCAGCTTTTATTTACTATTTGCTTTTACTGCTTTGAAGCAACTTCTATAAAATGATCACTTGCTTTGTGAGTTTTTATTGGTATATACAGGTGCGGTTGAGAGTGACGTCTCTGTAAGGGTACATTGCCCCTATGTGTGGTTTTGGTAATTAATGACAATCCCTATGGACTAATGTTTTCATTGAGTTTATATGAAGGAATATTCCATAGGTACTACTTGCTCTCCATGTGTTGGATTCAAGTATGGATGCCATGAAGATAAAGATATACCTTGTGATTTGGCATCAAGATCATCGGTATGAAGATATATTTGTGAAATGATCAAGAAGAAGAAATGAAGATGGAGTTCTTATGTGGAACTCAATATTAGCCATGCTCTATCTCAAGTGAGTATGAGAAGATACAAGGTTGAGTTGGGCAAGTTCAAGATGAGCATCTTGAGTGGATCACATGCTTGAAGCTTGTCGTCCATTTGGTGATAGTGGACATGTGAAGATGTGCATCAATGAAGCTTTCCCATCATTGTGTATGGGGGAGCATTTGTGAGTATACACGAAGCGACAATGATCAAGTGATGGGATGCGCAAGGCAAAGGTATGACCTTGATAGGTTTTCCTTTTACCGGTCTCGAGGTGGTTGATGGGAGACCGGATTATAGGATAGATAGCCGCACTATTAAGAGGGGCTTTCGGTTGGGTAACTTGATCACATCGTCTTAGGGAGCTAAATCCTTTGCATACTTTGAATATCCCTATTGCTTCTTGGTGTTTCTCTCGTGTGAGGTTCTTGAGCTTGTTGCTAGCTTTACAACAAGCCCAAGTTCATCGAAAACGGAATCCGCATGCATCTTCTATTGCGTTTTCGGGTTTGGACGTCTTCACCGTTTCTTGACGGTGGGAGACTCCCTCTCTAAAATCATCTAAAAATGTTCTGTGAGGAGTCTCCATATTTCCGAGCTTTTGTTGGGGTTCTATTCGTCGTTATCTTTCCAACAAAATTGGTTTCATGTCAATCGGAGTTCGGAAGCATTAGTTATTAAAGAAAAGGAAAAAGGAGAAAAGAAGAAAAAGGAAGAAAAAAAGGGGAAGGAGCCAGCCGGCCGGACCGGGCCTGGCGCCGGCCCACCCGGTCGAAAACCGGCCTGGGAACCGGTGCCATCCGGGTGGCAACCAGTGGGCTTGGCCACCCCATCCGGTCCAGCGCCGGTTACCAACCGGCCCGCCCGGCTGCCACCCCGGCCGGACCGGGCTCCTGGCCGGACTGGGCCACACCGCCCACGCGGCCCACCTGCCCCCGCGCGGCCTGCCTCGCGCCGCCCGCGCGTGATGGGCCGCTCGCCCGCCCGCGCGCCGCCGACCCTCGCTGGGCCGCTCGCCCGCGCGCGCCCAGCCTTTTCCGCCGCACTGCGCATGCCCAGCCTCACCGGCCATTGGGTCGGTCGGACCGGGCCGAGCCGCCGGCTGCCTCGGCGCAGATCCGGTCAGCCGGCTCGGCAGCCGGCTGGGCCACTTTTAGAGCTGTTTTTTGCCCGTTTTTCTTGTCTTTTCCCCCCCAACAGTTTTATTTGCTCCTAGCTATAAATAGACCCTTCTTCCACCTTGAGCAACTAGTTCTTCCCATTCTCTCTCCTCCATTGCTACTATTTGAAGAACTTGCTCTCCCCTTTGAATCCTCCAATCATTCTTGCTCATATTTGAGGATTTGGGAGAGGAGATCTAGATCTACACTTCCACCGATCGATTTCTTCTCTAAGTGAGGGAAACTCTTGGGATCTAGATCTTGGAGTCTTTGGTTGACTTTCCCCCTCGTTCTTCCTCTCCAATCTCATCCTAGCATTCGTTGCTTTGGTGGGATTTGAGTGTGAAGGACTTGAACACCTCCGGTGTTCTTGCTTTGCATCATTGCATAGTGTTGAGCTCTCCACCACGATTTGTTCGAGTGAGAGACCGTGAGCTTGTTACTCTTGGAGGGTGACCTCCTAGTTGGCTTGGTGATTGGTGCTCCGGTGATCTCTTCAAGAAGATTGTGAAGAGGCCCGGGCTTCTCCTTCGTGGAGCTTGTGAAGTGGTTGTGGAGCTTGCCATCTCCGGAGCGGAGGAAAAGCTAACCATAAGGAAAGGGCCATTATCCTTCGTGGGTGTGGTTCGGAGAATAGGGTGAGCCTTCGTGGCGCGGGGAATCCTTCGTGGGACCTCCACTCCTCCAAACGTGACGTACCTTGTTGCAAAGCAAGGGAACACGGGAATACATCCTCGTCTCCGCGTGCCTCGGTTATTTCTATACCCGAGCTCTCTTTCCTTGTGATAGCCATCGTGCTTGAAGTACATATATCTTGCTATAACTTGTGCTACATATATCTTGTGCCTATCTTGCTTAGCTCTAGTTGCTATTGTCACACTTAGTTG
>NC_061509.1:130838721-130853922 GCF_022539505.1 Lolium rigidum | reverse complement strand
CCTAACACGCAATTATTCAGATCGTTCTTTTTCCGCGGGTTGCTTAACTGTGTGTTAGGCCAGCTGCAAATGCATATCTACTTCAGACTTCCGATGCACCAACGGTCAGTTTGCTATTTACCTTAGGAATAGAAATATCCAGTGTATCTTCATCGCTAAGGCTACTGCTAATCACAACTGCATAAAGTCATCAATCCATGTCGAGTAGACAGACCTTGATGATAGCCAAGAAAACAAAAGCAAAAAAAAAAAAAAAAAAAAAAAAGAAGCACGATATAAGCCATTTACGAACCTTGATGATATGAAACCAGCATGTAGGCAAAAAAAGAAGTCATCAATACATGTCGAGTAGGCAACATCTGTGTTACATCTCCATTTGTTTCCCTTAAGCAAAGCGTATGTGTTCCTTTCCTTACTGCCATATCAAAGACCACGCACATATTTCTGTCCAAATTGGTCATAAAAACATCATAATCATATATGCATTTCTGGGATTGGTATCTCTCAGAGGTTGCAGTCCAAGGTGCATTCAAACACGTGAAAGATCATCTTTTATTGTTTAGCCTGTGAATGAACAATGGCACTAACAAAGCAACAAACCAGCTTCTGGCATTACACATGCAAAACTACTCAAACTGAACATAGCATTCAGAGAGTTATAGGTGAAGTGCATAGAATTTTGATAAAGACTCTGCTCCTAATTATAGCATGTGTGTTGATACGCATGTGAACAAATTTTGCTGTAATATCAAATACAGTGGTAGAGTACAAAAACATTTGTGAGAATGAATATCATTTTTCACTAAGGAAGAAGGAAATCCAAAAGAGATAGCTGATAAGATTCTTCAGCTATTCTAATATTATTGGAGGCAAAAATAGTGAATTATCATTCTTGAGTTTCGAAGACATACTCGTCACAATTGTTAATTTCTTGGTCTCCATCGTGCTTGGAAATGTGAAAAGTATGCCCATAAGTAAAGTTATGCAATCTTACTCATTGATATGGTCGCTTCCCACTTTCAAAATGACATACAAACATGCAGGGGATACATGACGATGAAGTTACCATCAAATTGGTTTAGTATTGATACGTGACAAGGCTTTAAGGAGCTTATAAATGAAGTATTCTCTAATGTCGAAACTACCACATGGAAACCTAGTTGGACTTCTTTGTTAGTGCATTCTTCTAAATGACTCCCAAGATCTTGGACGTCATTCTTTTTTTTTATTTTTAGTATGTTTTCTTTTTTATGTTCACTTAACACTTTAAGTTCTTAGATTGAAAAATAAGATACTCCCTCCCTTCCACAATATAAACCTTTTTAGCGAGATAAAGTTGCTTCCTAAAAAGGATTAAATTATTGAACATAGTGATATTAGTTACAACCAACATTACACTACATTTCATAATGATATTTGAAGAAGCCAGAAAAAGAACATATATGTTTGATTGGCCAACAAGATTCAAAGTAATTAACGGGATCACGAGAGATCATTTATTTTCAGCATAATTGAAAAATAAAGATATGTCACATAGATGACACAAATTGGAAAACAAAGTAATGAGGAAGATTGAAGTAGAAGACGTGTTCAACTGCCCTCAAGTATGTTGTTGTGGGCGGGGGAGGCCATTGAACTGCCCTCGAGTGTGATGTCGTGGGGAGGGGGCACTGGCCCTCCCCCATCCCATGATCGTGTCATTGTTACTAAAACAAAACACCCCTCTATACATTGTGAAGGACACCAAGCTTACCTTGACAAACAACGTTTTTGAATCCAACTCTAAATAAAACGTTGGAATAAAAGACCTAGTAGTCAGCGAGAATCAGTTCAGTATGTCATCTAGGGGCTGGGCTCCTCCTGTAGAAGTTGCTTTCTCGATGCAGAAGCTATAGAGCATCTACCTTGGCAAGTACAACTCATCGGTAACATACTAGAGTTCCTAGGCGCAATGAAAAGCCTACAGGTGCTCATGTTCTAAAAAAACTATCTCTTCATCTTGATCCTAGACACGTTCATTGGTTCCAATATATCAACAACAACAAGATAGTAGGCACGATAGATGTGATCAACACAATGCATGCCTGCCCCCTCGAATATGCCTCACCTTTTGGCAACTAGTTCTTAGGCCTGGTCCTAGATGGCATTGGTGTACATAAGAACTTGCATCGTCTCTTTCAGTGATAACATGCTCATCGGAATGGTGTCGCTGAGCCTCATGGCCCTAGACCAGCTAGATGATTTCAGGATCAATGGAAACTTCTGTGTGAGTCCATTTCTAGAAATATAGGGTCGTAAGAATATATATGCATGAGTTCTTCTAAACAAGGCTCGGGTTCACGTGCTCCTCCAAAGTAATGCCATTGATCCACTTCCTCTGTGATGTTCATTATCCGTCGAGGCTAGTCCTCGACAGCTCCTTGGACCAGTCAAGATTTTGTGTATTTAGCTGATACAACTAAAATGTATCTACTTTTTCAAGCACTTTGCTCAATGATTTACTCCAGAATCTCACCATACTTGGATAAAAACTATTGAATATGATGATATTTTTAGCAAAGTCTCTTTTTTGTCAAGTTTTCGCAGGAAATTAAATTGGGGAAAAATACCACGGAAGTTTTTCACCAAAAGAAGGGTCCTGGAGCTTTGGATCACTAGAGAGGAGCCACGAGGCCCGAACGAGGTCAGGTGGCGCGCCCTACATCTTTGGGCGCGCCACCCAGGCTCGTTCGGCCCTCGGTCGTCGTCTTGCCTCCCCCCCTTCGCGAGGTGCCTTATATACCCTAAAACCTGACGCTCCTGGGAAGAGACGATGTTTCGTGAAACAGAGCGCCGCCACGACCATGATCTTCGTTTCGAGGGTCCGATTGATCCTGCTCTCCACCCCGGAGAGAGGGATTTCGAGGGTTTCTTCATCATCACCGCCACCGACATCATCACCAACCATCATGGACTCACTCTCCATCACCATGAGAGTGAGTAGTTCTCTGTAGACTTAAGAGGTGGATGGGTTTTGGATGAGATTGATCATGTAATCCTCCATATGTATCAAAATTTTAGGTGTTCATCTTGAAGATATTCTGTTGTATGAGTGTTGGTACACTTTTGCTAGGTTTAATTCTTGTTATTAGGGCTCGAGTGACATGATTTTAGTACTGGACCTATATTGCTTTATCATATATATGAGGTTGGTATGTATCTGCAAAGTCTATTACTTGTTATTATTTTGATCCTGCGAATCCCTAAGGTGATAGGTGGGGAAAACAAGGGAGAGATGTAATAATTTCGAGGGTTATATGTGTTCATGAATCTTAATGCTTTGTTTCGGTCTATTTGGAAGGGTAGACCTTAATTGCTTGTAGTTCCAACTTGGCCCCGGTGAAATGGGCAAGCACGACAAAAGATGTTATGCAAATTCTCTTAGTTAGTACACGTAACTATATTTTGATCATACACCTACACACAACTGAATTAGAGATGAGTGTCATGTTAGTTGGATTATATTACATGATGAATATCATCCATATGTCACCCCATTGTTGTCTCATGCCTACGTTTTTATCCACTGCAAGTTTTACATTACTTCTTCTGGTGAAAGCTGAAAATCTGCTGCTTTTATTTATTATTTGCTTTTACTGCTTTGAATCAATTGCTATAAAATGACCACTTGCTTTGTGAGTTTATTGATATACAGGTGCGGTTGAAAGTGACGTCTCAATTGCTAAAATCTTATTGGTATTATTGTGTTCCCCTTGAGTCGAACTATAAATTTGGGTAATATTTCCCATTGAAGATTTCAGCGATCCCCTACACTTGTGGGTATCATATGCTTAACATCTAAAACTTTCCACATGATGTTGTAAGGGTACATATTTCCCCTACGTGTTTTTTGGGTAAATTACCGATAAATCCTATGGACTAATGTTTTCATTGAGCTTATATGAAGGAATATTTTATAGGTATTTCTTGCAGTCCATGTGTGGAGTTCAAGTCTGGATGCCGTGAAGATAAAGATATACTTTGGATCTTTGCATCATGATCATCGATTTCAATATAATAATAATATTATATATCAAGATCTTGAGAGTTTGCTTTCAAGAGATGAATTCAAGATATGGCTCTAAGTCGATGCCATGACAGTATCATGAGTTTAGAGAATGCAATCAAGATATTATGTTAGATTATGTGGAGATACAAGGTTGACCAAGACTAAGAGTGAAGATTTAGTTCAAGTTGGTCAACACATCAAGCATAAAGTATGTACCACTTTTGATCATGTGATCTTCTGGTAGGGTAATCTTTGTAAATTATGCTTTGTGAACTAACCCAAATTATATGTTTGTTTGTGTAGTATATGTGGGTTAGGTATGTTGCCATAGGCATACGTCAAAGTAAGATCTCATATAGCCCATGAGAGGATGACACCAAGTGATGATCGCCATCAAGTTCGTGAAGGGCTAGTTCAAGATGAGCATCTTAAGAAGATCATATGCTTGAATCTTGCCGTCCAATCGGTAATAATGGATATGTAAAGATATGCTTCAATGTAGCTATATATCCCATAGTGCTGTATGGAGAAACAATTGTGAGTTTTCACGAAACAACAATGATCAAGTGAAGCATTCTGCTTGAAACTGTTATCACCAGAATTTGACCGAGTCAGAGGTGGGCCGTGATCAAGATGGGCTTGAAGATTATAAACAGAAGAAATACGTGAATCGGCCTTATATACAAAGTTTGGGCTAGTTTGCCCTTGTATCTGTAACATAGTAGGTTACGTGTCGGTTAGTTAGAGTTTGCCTCGTGCACGGTTGGGATTATTCCCACGTTAGAAAGTCTACGGACTATAAATATGTATCTAGGGTTTATGAAATAAACAACAACCAACGTTCAACACAAATCAATCTCGGCGCATCGCCAACTCCTTCGTCTCGAGGGTTTCTTCCGGTAAGCACCATGCTGCCTAGATCGCATCTTGCGATCTAGGCGCATAAGCTTATTTACGTTGTTCATGCGTTGCTCGTGTCTGAAGCCTTTTTGATGGCGAGCAACGTAGTTATCTTAGATGTGTTAGGGTTAGCATTGTTCTTCGTATCATATGCTTGTCGTAGTGCGACCCTTATACATCTAGCCGCCCTTACACCTATCTTAGGTGTAGGGGCGGCACCCCGCTTGATCATTGTTTAGTAGATCCGATCCGTTACGGTTGCTCCTTGTTCTTCAAGGATTAGTTTAATATCCGCAATAGTTAGGCCTTACAAAGGGTTGGAGGATCCAGCGGCGTGTAGGGTGTAGTTTGCTAGCCCTAGACGAGATGTTCGGGGATCAACCTCGTGTTGGTTTTTAGGCCCTGTCTAGGATCGGCTTACGATCACCGTACGCGAGCGCGAGGCCCAATCGTGAGTAGGATGATCCGATTATGCGGTGAAAACCCTAAATCGTCGTAGATCACTTTAGCTTTATCTTGATCAAGCAGGACCACCATATATTCGTACACCTCGTACGAATCATGGGTGGATCTGCTCTTTGAGCCGATTCACAGGACAACCTGAGAGCCGACCGAGGCTCGTATTTAACGTTTACGTGTATGCCATGCAGGAAACTAAGCGAGGCATCATCCAGCACCTTCCACGACCGGGTATAGGTCAGGTGGCACGCCCTTGCGACAGCATCGGACGTGTGACCAGAAGGCTTTGCGGGTCGTCGCTCTGAGGGACCGGGGCCAGCCGCAGCCCTGAGTTGTTCCCGGCTCTACGGTGTTGCCAGTCGCTGCCCGCCGGTGGTTTTCTGACCGCAACACATTCTGGCACGCCCGGTGGGACCATCTTCGACAGCCACCGCAACGCCATCTACATCCGAGATGGTGGAAAGCACTCCGGTCAAGTACGAGGATCCGACTGACGAGCTCAAGAAGAAGCATGACGAGATCAAAGCAGTCCTCGAAGCCGACCTCATCGGCTCTTTCCACAGAACCCGCTCCCATGGCATCAGGTGGAAGGGGTTCTCACCGAAGGCGCGCTCGATGGAGTGGACCTGTCCGCCCGGTCGGAAGAACGCACCAGGTCGCTGCGTCGAGAGATCAACTTCATGGTGGCTCATTCGCTGCACCGCCACTCGAGAGCCTCGGTGAACACGTTGGAGCGTGTCGCTCGCGCGTGATCCAGGAAATCATGAGCCATCGGTATTCTCCGTCGGGACCAGCTCCGGGGACTTACAAAGGGGAGATGCCACTCCGAGTCCCGTCCACCGCTGCCGTTCGCGTTGGCAGCACCGAAGTGCCGAACTCACCGGCATACGTCGTCTACAAGATTGGTGGTGACCCTAGTGACTACCAATTCCTACCTGAGGCGCCCAAGGAGATCCCGCACGGATACACGTGCGCATACGTGCCGACCGCAGTGACTCGGGCACTCTCGAACCAGTGCTGCAACAGTAGGGGTCTCGGAACAGCCAGGAGGAACGTCGGGAGCAGATCTTGAGAAGCAAACGTGGTTAGCTAAGTACGCCACTCCGACAAACCTCCGGAGCTCAGCTCCTACGGTTGGCTCAGAACTGGAAAAGCAAGCATGGCTGGCTAAGTATGCCACCCCGGCGAATCTTCAGGGTTCGACACCTTCAGCCATCACCGCGGATCAGATTTGTACAATTCTGAAAGATCAGTTCGGCATGATGCCGAAAAGGAAGACATTCGGCTATACCAAGCCGTACCCCAACGAGTACGAATTGATCCCGCTACCACCCAAACATCGGCTCCCTGACTTCACAAAGTTTAGTGGATCAGATGGTTCCAGCTCCATCGAGCATGTGAGCCGATATTTGGCACAGCTGGGCACGATCTCAGCATCAGACGAGCTGCGTGTGAGGTTCTTCGCACAGTCCCTCACGGGATCGGCTTTCGGGTGGTACACATCTTTGCCACCGAACTCAATCCGGACTTGGAAGCAGTTGGAAGAGCAGTTCCATGAGCGGTATCACTCGGAGGCTTCCGAGGCCGGCATTGCCGATCTAGCACAAGTACGACGAAGCGCGGGAAAACGGTGTCGGGAATACATCCAGCGCTTCAGGACCGTGAGGAACCGATGCTATTCGGTTCACGTAAGTGAAAAAGAAGCGATCGAGTTGGCGGTGGTGGGTCTCTCATCATCGATCAAGGACGTGGCCTCCCAAGCGGACTACCCTTCATTGGCGCACATGGTGCGAAGCTGTCGCGCATATGAACAAGCGCCACCCGGATGTTTACCAGGACAAATTCAAGCGAGCGGTGGTCCTGGTTGAGGCGTGACGAGGATGAAGGTGCTGCGGGAGATCAAGAGGTAGCAGTGGCTGAATGGGCTCGGGCGGCAAACCCCGTGTCCTGTAAGTGGGTTAAGCCACAAGGTCCTCCAAAAGGGTTCGACTTCGACGTGGCCAAAGCTGAGCAGATTTTCGACCTCTTACTCACGGAGAAGCAGCTAAAGGTACCCGAAGGCCACAAGATCCCCACGGTGCAAGAGCTGAACGGAAAGCCATGCCGCAAGTGGCATAACACGTTCACCCACGCCACCAACGACTGCAGGGTGTGGCGTCGCAGATCCAAATGGCGATAGAAAAAGGGCGGCTAATTTTCAACCAAGTACGCCATGAAGGTCGACACACACCCCTTCCCCGCCGTTAACATGGTGGAGTATACTTACCATGGAGGGTGCCGGCCAGATTTCTCGTGCAATATCAACATGGTGGGACCCGGGCACCACTGCGGTAAGGACGGAGATGAGGGCAGCTGCTCTCATAGCAAAGACACAGAGGAAGCCGCTCCACGCGATCGGCTCCGCCACGACGGCAAGCGCTACGTCACGAGAGGGAGAAGTGAAGAACATAAGATATCGGCGACCTCTCTCACGATCACCTCCTCAACAAGTATGTGAGTCAGTATGACCAACGCCGACGATACAACGACGATGATGAAAAGGATCGTCTGGCTAGGGACGACAGGAGACGTCGTCGGCATGATCACGACGAGGAGCGATATGAGCGCCACGCCAAGGAAAAGTCGAGGGAGCAAGATGACGTGGATAGGCACTGGGACTGCCCCTTCTTCGGTACACTCGCTGGGATTCAGGAATGAGCCGATACCCAACAATCGGCAATTGCCCAGAATGTAAACAAAAGAAGAAGGATGCAGCTAACGTGTCCGTGTTCAAACGCCTAGGGCCTCTCCCGCCTCGGAACAAGCATGCTGAGTCCGCTCGGGTGGAAGATCTCGAGGAACTAGAGAACGATGATGAAGAAGAAGACAAGTATCATCGGCCAAGGTGGTGCCCTGATGGGCTCAGCCGTTCCCAAAAGCGAAGGGTTCAGCGTCTGCGTGGGTTGGAGGAAGCTGAAAGGTTGTACCTGCACACGTTGAGGAAGGCACGGCCTGATCTGGCCGCCAAAATTCAGCGAACCCTGGACGAAGAAGGTCGGCCACAAAGAAAAGAGTGGCGCCCCAAGCAAAGGAAAGCCGATGATGAGACATCGGCTGGCACAAACATGGTGCTCATCCTCCCAATGGAGTTTACTGCTCGAGGATTAAACGATGCACTCAAGGTGGACGACGGCGAGCGCATCGACATGACAAAGGATGAAGTTAGGCTGGCTTTATCCACTGGCCCGACCATGTAGCTGGAGCAAATCAATGAGCAAACGTGGCGAGGCTGATCCTTGTGATCGGCCCCAAAAATCTATGAAGGAACATTACAAAACCTTCATTGAGCAATTCAACGTGGAGGCCGATTCCAGCAATCGGCCAAAATTATCCTCACTGTACATTCTACCTGGGTTCAACATTCGATCTAACAGGGAATACCTGAAGAGCCGATACCATCAAGAATCGGCTCGGGGGGCACCCAGGTGGATAAAACACGAGGATATGCAGTAGAAGCGTCTTTCAAATGCCCAGCAGCCCAAGATATCCTTTGATGATGGGTATTGAAGTATGGGGGCCGATACATAAATCGGCCGTAAAAAACTCAAATTTTTTTTTTAAGCACAGCCGATGCGCAGACATCGACTTAAGGATAGAAAGCCGATGCATGGCCATCGACTCAAGAGATGCAACTGTTATGAGCAGAGGTTCAATGGAACAGGAAGTGGGTCACGAAGGGAGGCTCTACTGGAAGAACTCCTAAAATAGAATGGTTTGGTGGCTCAGTTCCTCTCTTCAAGAACCTCCAAATCCCTTTTGCAAGTATTCGAGTCCGCAATATCAGCTGGGGCAAGTTTGAGGGATCATGTCCTTGACCAGTGCCAAGAGCAACATGGACGTACAGATCAGGTTAAGGATAGGTTGCATCAAATCCGCCAAAGGAAAGGAGCCGATCCGACCGAGCAAGGCGTGAGAAGTGGACTGAAGAAGCTCGGGGGCAGCTCACCTCGAAGGTTCTTCGCTGCGGGGAGCCGATTTTGTTGAAATCGGCTGGCTCTGCATTATGACTTGACGCCAATGGCGGCACATTTGGCTGACTCACTACCTTTCTCGCCTTGACTGAGGCTCGGGGGGCAGCTTGTCCTGAAGGACCCTTTGCTATAGGGAGCCGATTTTGTTGAAATCGGCTGGCTCTACATCTCAGCTTTTGAGGAATAGTTGCTGCGGGAAAAACGGAGCAGGAGCCTGTCTCGCGAAGTATCATCTCCAGCCTGCGGGTTGAGTTAGCAATGGTCTCGAAGAGCCCCGAAAGCAAAGGGGATTTGGAAGAGAAGGGTGCTGCGGGAAAATGTCCGAAAACCTGAGGTTAATGATGAGGCCAGGCATTATTTCAGGGGTTTTGCCGTAAAATCCAACACTACGCTCAATGACTGCGGATTGGACCTGTTCGGTTGGAAGTTTGGGGATCTGAATTTGAGCAAGGTTCGCAGGTCACCGGTGCGTTGCCATCGGCTTATTGAGCGGTGATCAAATTAACAATCGGCCAAATCAGTACGAAAAGAAATCGGCGAAATCAAGTTAAGGGAAATTCTTCATTAATATTGGGATTTCTTACAATGAAGAGCCGACTGCTCAAAGAAGAAAGGAAGAACAAAAGAAGAGCCGATTGCTCAAGGGTTACTAATCCTACATTGCTAATCCTCGCTAGCATCATCGTCGGCATCGGAGTTGCCGCCGGCGCTGCCTCCGGAGGCTTCCTCGTCGTCGTTGCCCCAGCCTTCGGCCGGAGCCTCTTCTTCCTCGTCATCATCATCATCCTCGCTGTCCGCCCAAGTGCGGAGGCGCTTCGTCGGCGGGTACCCAGCGGAAGAGGAGGAATCATCTTCCTCCTCCTCCTCCTCTTCTCCTTCCTCGTCATCATCTTCGTCCTCGCTGTCCGCCCACATGCGGGAGCGCTTCTTCGGCGGGAGCCTGGCGGAGGGGGAGGCCTTGGTCTTCTCTACTTATCCTTCTTTCTTTTCCTTGTCGGAGGAGATGGGGTTCGCCCCGGAGTAGAGGTCGTCCTCATTCTTGTTCTTCGGCGACGACTGGAGGGGGAGGCCTGAGGGGGAAGAGGAAGAGGAAGACATTGCTACAGGGGTGTTGCGGTCAGAAACCCACCGGCGGGCAGCGACTGGCAACACCGTAGAGCCGGGAACAACTAGGGCTGCGGCTGGCCCCAGTCCCTTAGAGCGACGGCCCGCAAAGCCTTCACGGTCACACGTCCGATGCTTGTCGCAAGGGCGTGCCACCTGACCTATACCGGTCGGGGAAGGTGTTGGATGATGCCTCGCTTAGTTTCCTGCATGGCATACACGTAAACATTAAATACGAGCCTCGATCGGCTCTCAGGTTATCCTGTGAATCGGCTCAAAGAGCCGATTCACCCATGATCCGTACGAGGTGCACGAATATATGGTGGTCCTGCTTGATCAAGATAAAGCTAATGCGATCTACGATGATTTAGGGTTTTCACCGCATAATCGGATCATCCTACTCACGATTGGGCCTCGCGCTCGCGCACGGTGATCGTAAGCCGATCCTAGACAGGGCCTAAAAACCAACACGAGGTTGATCCCCGAAACATCCTGTCTAGGGCTAGCAAATTACACCCTACACGCCGTTGGATCCTCCAACCCTTTGTAAGGCCTAACTATTGCGGATATTAAACTAATCCTTGAAGAACAAGGAGCAACCGTAACGGATCGGATCTACTAAACTATGATCAAGCGGGGTGCCGCCCCTACACCTAAGATAGGTGTAAGGGCGGCTAGATGTATAAGGGTTGCACTATGATAGCATATGATACGAAGAACAATGCTAACCCTAACACATCTAAGATAACTACGTTGCTCGCCATCAAAAAGGCTTCAGCACGAGCAACGCATGAACAACGTAGGTAGGCTTGTGCTGCCTAGATCGCAAGATGCGATCTAGGCAGCATGATGATTACCGGAGAAACCCTCGAGATGAAGGAGTTGGCGATGCGCCGAGATTTGTTTGTGTTGAACGTTGGTTGTTGTTTATTTCATAAACCCTAGATACATATTTATAGTCCAAGGGACTTTCTAATTCGAGCGTGCACCTAACCGTGCACGGGTAAAACTCTATCTCCTAACCGACTCATAATCTAATACGTTACGAGATACACGGGCAATTAGCCCAAACTTGGTACACAAGGCCGATTCACGTATTTCTTCCATGTATATATCTTCAAGTCCATCTTGATCGCGGCCCACCTCTGACTCGGTCAAATTCTGGTGATAACACATGCCCCCTGGTTTTGGAAATGACATTTCCAAAATCATTACGCTTTTCTTCCGTCGGGTCATGTCGTGGCGGAAGCGGAAACCGCCGCGAGAATCCTTCATCATGATGCCTTACCCCTTCCACTTCTCCACGTGGCCGCAAAATTTTCCTGTTGGGCATCATCTCCTCGGAAAGCTGCTGTGGCATTGAATCTCCCTCATATCCCTTTTATTTAACCGTTCTAAACAGCTTGCTCCTCCTTCGTCCTCCTCGCATTAGCACCCAAAAACCCTCCTGTGCCACCATGTCTTCTTCCTCCTCCTCCTCCTCCGAGCTTTCCTACGGGTCCTCCTCCTCCCGCGAGACGCCGCCGGACATCCGCGCCCCAGAAGAATGGGACATGGAAGACCACGCCTCCTCCATCTGGTCCGAAGACGACCAGTCCCTGACCAGCGGGGATGAAGATCTTCGGTTCCTTGCCGACGGGGAGCCGGAGTCGGAAGCGAGGACGACCGGTTCCCCCGGGACGGCTGTCCCACCTGCGAAGAAGAGGAAGAGGAAGACGACGACGACGACTCCCTCGAGGGCTACCCGCCGGCGAAACGCCTCCGCATGTGGTGGGACGACGACGGCAGCGACGATGAAGACGGGGATGAAGCTCCCGTAGAGGGCTACGGGAGTAGCGACGAGGAGCCCATCGGCAGCGGTGCCGATGAGAGTTCCGAGGATGACGACGAGGGCAGCGATGGCCCGTAGATTAGGATCTACTAGTATAGGCCTAGCGAGTAGTAGATTGGTCAATAGACCCTTCTTTTGTTCTTCCTTCTTTGAGCAATCGGTTCTTCCTTTGTAAGAAATCCTGTTTATTAATGAAGAAGTTTCCCCAATTTGATTTTGCCGATTTCTTTTAAACCGATTCTCAATGAGCCGATGGCAACGCATCGGTCTCTCATAATCCGCCCTTCCTTTCTTCGACCACGGGGTGACTGCAATCTTGGTCAAAACTCAAAAAGCCGATGTCAGCGCATCAAGCCTTCATGAACTATCCTTCGTCCTTTCGAACAATGAATTTGAGTTCCGCCGGATCACCCTTGACAAAAATCGCGGCTCAGGACTAGCCGATGGCCACCCAATCGGCTTTCAAAAACAGAGTATCCACCAGGCCAGCTGCCCCCCCGAGTCTCAGTCAGGGCGAGAACGGTAATGGATCAGCCGAATGTGCTGCCATTGGCCTCACGTCATAACGCAGAGCCAGCCGATTTCGACAAAATCGGCTCCCCGGAGCAAAGGACCTTCAGGGTGAGCTGCCCCCCGAGCTTCTTCAGTCTATTCCTTGCGCCTTGCTGGTCAGATCGGCTCCTTTCCTTCGGCGGATCTGATGCAACCCATCCTTAACCTGATCCGCACGTCCATGCTGCTCTTGGCATTGGCATTGGTCCATCGAGTCTCTCTTCGTGGCCCACTTCCTGCTCCATCGAGTCACCTCTTGAGTCGATGGCCATGCATCGGCTTTCTATCCTTAAGTCGATGTCTGCTGCATCGGCTGTGCTTAAAATTTTTTGAATTTTTACGGCCGATTTATGTATCGGCCCCCATACTTGATACTCCTACTTCATATCCTCGTGTTTTATCCACCTAGGTGCCCCCGAGCCGATTCTCGTCAAGAGAATTGATGGTATCGGCTCTTTAGGTATTCCCTGTCTGGATCAAACGTTGAACCCGAGCGAGAATGGATGGTGAGGATAATTTTGGCCGATTGCTTGGAATCGGCCTCCACGTTGCTTGTTCGATGAAGGTTTTGTAATGTCCCTCCACAAATTTTTGGGGCCGATCACAAGGATCAGCCTCGCCACGTTTGCTCGTTGATTTGCTCCAGCTACACGGTTAGGCCAGTGGATACTACCAGCCTAATTTCATCCTCTGTCACACCGATGCGCTCGCTGTCGTCCACCTTGAGTGCATCGTTTAATCCTCGAGCAGTAAACTCCGTTGGGAGGATGAACACCATGTTTGTGCCAGCCGATGTCTCATCATCGGCTTTCCTTTGCTTGGGGCGCCACTCTTTTCTTTGTGGCCGACCTTCTTCGTCCGGGGTTCGCTGAATTTTGGCGGCCGGATCAGGCCGTGCCTTCCTCAACGTGTGCGGTATAATCTTTCGGCTTCTTCCAACCCACGCGGACGCTGAACCCTTCGTTTTTGGGAACGGCTGAGCCCATCGAGGCACCACCTTGGCCGATGATACTTGTCTTCTTCATCATCGTCCTCTAGTTCCTCGAGATCTTCCACCCGAGCAGACTCGGCACGCTCGTTCCGAGGCGGGAGAGGCCCTAGACGTTTGAACAAGGACACGTTAGCCGCATCCTTCTTCTTCGTTTGCATTCAGGCGGTTGCCGATTGTTGGCAATCGGCTCATTCCCGAATCCCAGCGGTGTCCGAAGAAGGGCGGTCCCGAGTGCCTATCCACGTCGTCTTGCTCCCTCGACTTTTCCTTGGCGTGGCGCTCGTATCGCTCCTCGTCGTGATCATGCCGACGACGTCTCCCTGTCGTCCCTAGCCGGACGATCTTTTTCATCATCGTCGCCGTATCGCCGGCGTTGGTCATACCGACTCACATACTTGTTGAGGAGGTGATCAGAGAGAGGTCGTTGATATCTTATGTTCTTCACTTCTCCCTCTGTGACGTAGCGCTTGCCGTCTTGGCGGAGCCGATCGCGTGGAGCGGCTTCCTCTGTGTCTTTGCTATGAGAGCAGCTGCCCTCATCCCCGTCCTTACCAGAGTGGCGCCCAAGCCCTACCATGTTGATATTGCACGAGAGATCTGGCTGGCACCCTCCATGGTAAGTATACTCCACCATGTTAACGGCGGGGAAGGGGTGTGTGTCGACCTTCATGGCGTACTTGGTTGAAAATTAGCCGTCCATTTTCTATCGCCATTTGGATCTGCCGACGCCACACCTGCGGTCGTTAGTGGTGTGGGTGAACGTGTTATGCCACTTGCGGTATGGCTTTCCGTTCAGCTCCTGCACCGTAGGAATCTTGTGGCCTTCGGGTACCTTTATATGCTTCTCCGTGAGTAAGAGATCGAAAATCTGCTCAGTTTTGGTCACGTCGAAGTCGAACCCTTTTGGAGGGCCTTGTGGCTTCACCCATTTGCAGGATACGGGGCCTGCCGCTCGAGTCCATTCAGCCACTGCTACCTCTCGATCTCCCGCAGCACCTTCATCTTCGTCTGCCTCAACCAGGGCCACCGCACGCTTGAATTTGTCCTGGTAAACATCTGGGTGGCGCTGTTCATATGCTGACAGCTTCTGCACCATGTGCGCCAACGAAGGGTAGTCTGCTTGGGAGGCCACGTCCTTGATCGATGATGAGAGACCCACCACCGCCAACTCGACTGGCTTCTTTTCACTTACGTGAACCGAATAGCATCGGTTCCTCACGGTCCTGAAGCGCTGGATGTATTCGACACTGTTTCCCCGCGCTTCGTCGTACTTGTGCTAGATCGGCAATGCCAGCCTCGGAAGCCT
>NC_061509.1:130818854-130838621 GCF_022539505.1 Lolium rigidum | reverse complement strand
GACCAAATATCAGGAGCCAAAAATAATTCAAGAAAAGAAACTTGAGTGTACATAGAGGATGACATGCGGGTCCCATTTAGGAGCAGCGGTATCACCGTTTGAGAGGCTGCACGGGATCGAAAGAAAAAGGCAAGTGACCAAATATCAGGAGCCAAAAATAATCCAAGAAAAGAAATTTTATTGTACATAGAGGATGACATGCGGGTCCCATGAGCCTGCAGGGTCCTCAACGTGGCATGAGATCGAAAGAAAAATGCAAGTGACCAAATATCGGAGCCAAAAATAATTCAAGAAAAGAAACTTGATTGTACATAGAGGATGACATGCGGGTCCCATTTAGCAGCAGCGGTATCACCGTTTGAGAGGCTGCACGGGATCGAAAGAAAAAGGCAAGTGACCAAATATGAGGTTCAAAAAAAAATCCTAGAAAAGAAAGTTTTATAGTACATAGAGGATGACATGCGGGTCCCATTTAGCAACAGCGGTCTCACCGTTTGAGAGGCGGCGGGGATCGAAAGAAAAAGGTAAGTGACCAAATATGAGGTGCCAAAAAAATCCAAGAAAAGAAAGTTTTACAGTACATAGAGGATGACATGCGGGTCCCATTTAGCAGCAGCGGTATCACCGTTTGAGAGGCGGCAGGGGATCGAAAGAAAAAGGCAAGTGACCAAATGTGAGGTGCCAAAAAAACTCCAAGAAAAGAAAGTTGATTGCTCATAGAGGATGACGTGCGGGTCCCAATTAGCAGCAGCGGTGTCAACGTTTCCAAGGCGGCAAGGGATCAAAAGAAAAGGAAGTAGCCGGAAATCGGGGGTCAAAAAAATCCAAGAATAGAAAGGATTTTGGTTCATAGAGGATGACATGCGGGACCCATGATCCTCGCATCGTAAACGGCTCGATCGGAGAGCGTTGAACGAGATGGCGCGATCGAGAAAAAAACAATGCCAGAGAGGCTGCCATCTGGGCCCTACATCCCTCGGCGGTGCGGATTTGCGTTGACTCGGCCGGCGAACCCGAGAATTCGAGATGCACCACGTCCCGGGCCACCATACGCAACGTTTTGGCTGTTTTCGTCGGGCTAGGTGGCCTCAAAAACGAGAAAAAAAACGTTTTGACATGCACAACGGACAGACCCAAAATCGTCGGCCATGTGATGGCGTGTATTTCACACGTTCGTTGGGCAACCCCAAGAGGAAGGTATGATGCGCACAGCAGCAAGTTTTCCCTCAGAAAGAAACCAAGGTTTATCGAACCAGGAGGAGCCAAGAAGCACGTTGAAGGTTGATGGCGGCGGGATGTAGTGCGGCGCAACACCGGGGATTTCGGCGCCAACGTGGAACCTGCACAACACAACCAAAGTACTTTGCCCCAACGAAACAGTGAGGTTGTCAATCTCACTGGCTTGCTGTAACAAAGGATTAACCGTATTGTGTGGAAGATGATTGTTTGCAGAGAAAATAGTAAAACAAGTATTGCAGCAGATTTGTATTTCAGTATTAAAGAATGGACCGGGGTCCACAGTTCACTAGAGGTGTCTCTCCCATAAGATAAAAGCATGTTGGGTGAACAAATTACGGTCGGGCAATTGACAAATAGAGAGGGCATAACAATGCACATACATGTCATGATAAGTACGAGTGAGATTTAATTGGGCATTACGACAAAGTACATAGACCGCCATCCAACCGCATCTATGCCTAAAAGTCCACCTTCGAGTTATCGTCCGAACCCCTTCCGGTATTAAGTTGCAAAGCAACGAGACAATTGCATTAAGTATGGTGCGTAATGTAATCAACAACTACATCCTCGGACATAGCGCCAATGTTTTATCCCTTGTGGCAACATCACAACACAACCTTAGAACTTTCCGTCACTCGTCCCAGGTGTCAATGCGAGGCATGAACCCACTATCGAGCATAAATACTCCATCTTGGAGTTAAGAGCAAAAACTTGGCCGAGCCTCTACTAGTAACGGAGAGCATGCAAGATCATAAACAACACATATGTAATAACTTGATAATTAACATAACATGGTATTCTCTATCCATCGGATCCCGACAAACACAACATAGAGTATTACGGATAGATGATCTTGATCATGTTAGGCAGCTCACAAGATCCAACAATGAAGCACAATGAGGAGAAGACAACCATCTAGCTACTGCTATGGACCCATAGTCCAGGGGTGAACTACTCACTCATCACTCCGGAGGCGACCATGGCGGCGTAGAGTCCTCCGGGAGATGAATCCCCTCTCCGGCGAGGGTGCCGGAGGAGATCTCCAGAATCCCCCGAGATGGGATTGGCGGCGGCGGCGTCTCGGTAAGGTTTTCCGTATCGTGGTTTTTCGCCTCGGGGTTTCGCGACGGAGGCTTTAAATAGGCGGAAGGGCGAGTCGGGGGCTGACGAGGGGCCCACACCACGGGCGGCGCGGCCCCCTTGGCCGCGCCGCCATGTGGTTTGGCCACCTCGTGGCCCCACTTCGTATGCTCTTCGGTCTTCCGGAAGGTTCGTGGCGAAATAGGCCCCTGGGTCTTCGTTTCGTCCAATTCCGAGAATATTTCGTTACTAGGATTTCGAAACCAAAAACAGCAGAATACGACAAGCGGCACTTCAGCATCTTGTTAATAGGTTAGTTCCGGAAAATGCACGAATATGACATAAAGTGTGCATAAAACATGTAGGTATCATCAATAATATGGCATAGAACATAAGAAATTATCGATACGTCGGAGACGTATCAAGCATCCCCAAGCTTAGTTCCGCTCGTCCCGAGCAGGTAAAACGATAACAAAGATAATTTCTGAAGTGACATGCCATCATAACCTTGATCATACTATTTGTAAACATATGTAGTGGATGCAGCGATCAAAACAATGGTAATGACATGAGTAAACAAGTGAATCATAAAGCAAAGACTTTTCATGAATAGTACTTCAAGACAAGCATCAATAAGTCTTGCATAAGAGTTAACTCATAAAGCAATAAATCAAAGTAAAGGCATTGAAGCAACACAAAGGAAGATTAAGTTTCAGCGGTTGCTTTCAACTTGTAACATATATATCTCATGGATAATTGTCAACATAGAGTAATATAACAAGTGCAATATGCAAATACGTAGGAATCAATGCATAGTTCACACAAGTGTTTGCTTCTTGAGGTGGAGAGAGGTAGGTGAACTGACTCAACATAAAAGTAAAAAGAATGGTCCTTCAAAGAGGAAAGCATCGATTGCTATATTTGTGCTAGAGCTTTTATTTTGAAAACATGAAACAATTTTGTCAACGGTAGTAATAAAGCATATGAGTTATGAAAGTTATATCTTACAAGTTGCAAGTCTCATGCATAGTATACTAATAGTGCCCGCACCTTGTCCTAATTAGCTTGGACTACCGGATCTTTGCAATGCACATGTTTTAACCAAGTGTCACAATGGGGTACCTCCATGCCGCCCGTACAAAGGTCTAAGGAGAAAGCTCGCATTTTGGATTTCTCGCTTTTGATTATTCTCAACTTAGACATCCATACCGGGACAACATGGACAACAGATAATGGACTCCTCTTTAATGCATAAGCATGTGGCAACAATTATTATTCTCATATGAGATTGAGGATGTATGTCCAAAATTGAAACTTCCACCATGAATCATGGCTTTAGTTAGCGGCCCAATGCTCTTCTCTAACAATATGCATGCTCCAACCATTAAGGTGGTAGATCTCTCTTACTTCAGACAAGACGGACATGCATAGCAACTCACATGATATTCAACAAAGAATAGTTGATGGCGTCCCCAGAAACATGGTTATCGCACAACAAGCAACTTAATAAGAGATAAAGTGCATAAGTACATATTCAATACCACAATAGTTTTTAAGCTATTTGTCCCATGAGCTATATATATATTGCAAAGGTGAATGATGGAATTTTAAAGGTAGCACTCAAGCAATTTACTTTGGAATGGCGGATAAATACCATGTAGTAGGTAGGTATGGTGGACACAAATGGCATAGTGGTTGGCTCAAGTATTTTGGATGCATGAGAAGTATTCCCTCTCGATACAAGGTTTAGGCTAGCAAGGTTATTTGAAACAAACACAAGGATGGACGGTGCAGCAAAACTCACATAAAAGATATATTGTAAACATTATAAGACTCTACACCGTCTTCCTTGTTGTTCAAAACTCAATACTAGATGTTATCTAGACTCTAGAGGAACCAAATATGCAAACCAAATTAGCAAGCTCTAAGTATTTCTTCATTAATGGGTGCAAAGTATATGATGCAAGAGCTTAAACATGAGCGCAACAATTGCCAAGTATCAAATTATCCAAGACATTTTAAAGTTACTACATGTAGCATTTTCCAATTCCAACCATATAACAATTTAACGAAGAAGAAACTTCGCCATGAATACTATGAGTAGAGCCTAAGGACATATTTATCCATATGCTACAGCGGAGCGTGTCTCTCTCCCATAAAGTGAATGCTAGGATCAATTTTATTCAAACAAAACAAAAAACAAAAACAAACCGACGCTCCAAGCAAAGTGCATAAGATGTGACGGAATAAAAATATAGTTTCGGGGAGGAACTCGATAATGTTGTCGATGAAGAAGGGGATGCCTTGGGCATCCCCAAGCTTAGACGCTTGAGTCTTCTTATAATATGCAGGGGTGAACCACCGGGGCATCCCCAAGCTTAGAGCTTTCACTCTCCTTGATCATATTGCATCATACTCCTCTCTTGATCCTTGAAAACTTCCTCCACACCAAACTCGAAACAACTCATTAGAGGGTTAGTGCACAATAAAAATTAACATGTTCAGAGGTGACACAATCATTCTTAACACTTCTGGACATTGCATAAAGCTACTGGACATTAATGGATCAAAGAAATTCATCCAACATAGCAAAAGAGGCAATGCGAAATAAAAAGGCAGAATCTGTCAAAACAGAACAGTCCGTAAATATGGATTTTATTAGGCCACCAGACTTGCTCAAATGAAAATGCCCAAATTGAATGAAAGTTGCGTACATATCTGGGGATCATTCACGTAAATTGGCTCAATTTTCTGAGCTACCTACAGGGAGGTAGACCCAGATTCGTGACAGCAAAGAAATCTGGAACTGCGCAGTAATCCAAATCTAGTACTTACTTTACTATCAAAGACTTTACTTGGCACAACAAAACTCAAAACTAAGATAAGGAGAGGTTGCTACAGTAGTAAACAACTTCCAAGACACAAATTTAAAACAAAAATACTGTAGTAAAAACATGGGTTGTCTCCCATAAGCGCTTTTCTTTAACGCCTTTCAGCTAGGCGCAGAAAGTGTAACTCACGTAACATCGAGAGACGAAGCATCAACATCATAATTTGTTCTAATAATAGAATCATAGGGTAACTTCATTCTCTTTCTAGGGAAGTGTTCCATACCTTTCTTGAGAGGAAATTGATATTTAATATTACCTTCCTTCATATCAATAGTAGCACCAACGGTTCGAAGAAAAGGTCTTCCCAATATAATGGGGCAAGATGCATTGCATTCAATATCCAAGACAACAAAATCAACGGGGACAAGGTTATTGTTAACCATAATACGAACATTATCAACTTTCCCCAAAGGTTTCTTTTTAGCATTATCAGCGAGATTAACATCCAAATAACAATTTTTCAATGGTGGCAAGTCAAGCATATCATAGACTTTTTTAGGCATAACAGAAATACTTGCACCAAGATCACATAAAGCATTACAATCAAAATCTTTGACTCTCATTTTAATGATGGGCTCCCAACCATCCTCTAGCTTTCTAGGAATAGAAGTTTCAAGTTTTAGTTTCTCTTCTCTAGCTTTTATGAGAGCATTTGTAATATGTTTTGTGAAAGCCAAGTTTACGAGCGCTAGCATTGGGACTCTTAGCAAGTTTTTGTAAGAACTTTATAACTTCAGAGATGTGGCAATCATCAAAATCTAAATCATTACAATCTAAAGCAATGGGATTATCATCCCCAAGGTTGGAAAAAATTTCAGCAGTTTTATCACAAGCAGTTTCAGCGGTTTTAGCAGTTTCAGGTAATTTTGCGCGCTTTGCACTAGGAGTAGAAGCATTGCCAACACCAATTATTTTACCATTGATAGTAGGAGGTGCAGCAACATGTGAATCATTAGCATTGCTAGTGGTGGTAATAGTCCAAACTTTAGCTACATTTTCCTCTTTAGCTAGTTTTTCATTTTCTTCTCTATCCCACCTAGCACGCAGTTCAGCCATTAATCTTATATTCTCATTAATTCTAACTTGGATGGCATTTGCTGTAGTAACAATTTTATTTTCAATATCCCTATTAGGCATAACTTTCGATTTCAAAAGATCAACATCAGAGGCAAGACTATCAACTCTAGAAGCAAGAATATCAATTTTATTGAGCTTTTCCTCAACAGATTTGTTAAAGGCAGTTTGTGTACTAATAAATTCTTTAAGCATAGCTTCAAGTCCAGGGGGTGTATTCCTATTATTTTTGTAAGAATTCCCATAAGAATTAGCATAACCGTTACCATTATTATAAGGATATGGCCTATAGTTATTACTAGAATTGTTCCGATAAGCATTGTTGTTGAAATTATTATTTTTAATGAAGTTTACATCAACATGTTCTTCTTGGGCAACCAATGAAGCTAGTGGAACATTATTAGGATCAACATTAGTCCTATCATTCGCAAGCATAGACATAATAGCATCAACCTTATCATTCAAGGAAGAGGATTCTTCAACAGAATTTACCTTCTTACCTTGAGCTCTTTCCGTGTGCCATTCAGAGTAATTAACCATCATATTATCAAGAAGCTTTGTTGCTTCACCAAGAGTGATGGACATAAAGGTACCTCCAGCAGCTGAATCCAATAAATTCCGCGAAGAAAATTTTAGTCCTGCATAGAAGGTTTGGATGATCATCCAAGTAGTTAATCCATGGGTTGGGCAATTTTTAACTAGAGATTTCATTCTTTCCCAAGCTTGAGCAACATGTTCATTATCCAATTGTTTAAAATTCATTATGCTACTCCTCAAAGATATAATTTTAGCAGGGGGATAATATCTACCAATAAAAGCATCCTTGCATTTAGTCCAGGAATCAATACTATTCTTAGGCGAGAGATAGCAACCAATCTTTAGCTCTTCCTCTTAATGAGAAAGGGAACAATTTTAATTTTATAATATCACCATCTACATCTTTATATTTTTGCATTTCACATAGTTCAACAAAATTATTGAGATGGGCAGCGAGCATCATCAGAACTAACACCGAGAAAATTGCTCTTTCATAACAAGATTAAGTAAAGCGAGGTTTAATTTCAAAGAATTCTGCTGTAGTAGCGAGGTGGAGCAATAGGTGTGCATAGGAAATCATTATTATTTGTGCTAGTGAAGTCACACAACTTAGTATTTTCAGGGTTGGCCATTTTAGCAGTAGTAAATAAAGCAAACTAGATAAAGTAAATGCAAGTAAACTAATTTTTTTGTGTTTTTGATATAGAGTGCAAGACAAGTAAATAAAGTAAAGCTAGCAACTAATTTTTTTGTGTTTTGATATAATGCAGCAAACAAAGTAGTAAATAAAATAAAGCAAGACAAAAACAAAGTAAAGAGATTGAGAAGTGGAGACTCCCCTTGCAGCGTGTCTTGATCTCCCGACAACGGCGCCGAAAAAGAGCTTGATGGCGTGTATTTCACACGTTCGTCGGGCAACCCCAAGAGGAAGGTATGATGCGCACAGCAGCAAGTTTTCCCTCGAAAGAAACCAAGGTTTATCGAACCAGGAGGAGCCAAGAAGCACGTTGAAGGTTGATGGCGGCGGGATGTAGTGCGGCGCAACACCGGGGATTCCGGCGCCAACGTGGAACCTGCACAACACAACCAAAGTACTTTGCCCCAACGAAACGAGTGAGGTTGTCAATCTCACCGGCTTGCTTGTAACAAAGGATTAACCGTATTGTGTAGAAGATGATTGTTTGCGAGAGAAAACAGTAAAACAAGTATTGCAGCAGATTTGTATTTCGGTATTAAAGAATGGACCGGGGTCCACAGTTCACTAGAGGTGTCTCTCCCATAAGATAAAAGCATGTTGGGTGAACAAATTACAGTCGGGCAATTGACAAATAGAGAGGGCATAACAATGCACATACATGTCATGATAAGTACAGTGAGACTTAATTGGGCATTACGACAAAGTACATAGACCGCCATCCAACTGCATCTATGCCTAAAAAGTCCACCTTCAGGTTATCGTCCGAACCCCTTCCAGTATTAAGTTGCAAAGCAACGAGACAATTGCATTAAGTATGGTGCGTAATGTAATCAACAACTACATCCTCGGACATAGCGCCAATGTTTTATCCCTAGTGGCAACATCACAACACAACCTTAGAACTTTACGTCACATCGTCCCAGGTGTCAATGCAAGCATGAACCCACTATCGAGCATAAATACTCCATCTTGGAGTTAAGAGCAAAAACTTGGCCAGAGCCTCTACTAGTAACGGAGAGCATGCAAGATCATAAACAACACATATGTAATAACTTGATAATTAACATAACATGGTATTCTCTATCCATCGGATCCCGACAAACACAACATAGAGTATTACGGATAGATGATCTTGATCATGTTAGGCAGCTCACAAGATCCAACAATGAAGCACAATGAGGAGAAGACAACCATCTAGCTACTGCTATGGACCCATAGTCCAGGGGTGAACTACTCACTCATCACTCCGGAGGCGACCATGGCGGCGTAGAGTCCTCCGGGAGATGAATCCCCTCTCCGGCAGGGTGCCGGAGGAGATCTCCAGAATCCCCCGAGATGGGATTGGCGGCGGCGGCGTCTCAGTAAGGTTTTCCGTATCGTGGTTTTTTCGCCTCAGGGGTTTCGCGACGGAGGCTTTAAATAGGCGGAAGGGCAGAGTCGGGGGGCTGACGTGTAACATCCCAAAAATCTCAAAACAAACAAAATGAATTTCCCAGTTCCAAACTTTGGAACCAACAAAAACTTTTATTAAACTAAGTTTGATACATAGAGATCTTGTTTAATTCTTGTGTTTTGCCATGATGAGTGTTATTATGCTTATGTGCTAAACCCTAAAACCCTAAAGTGATCAAGTGAAGGTCACCAACCCAATAAAATAAAAGAGAAAGAAATCAAATAAGAAAAACCTTAAACCCTAATCTTCTCCAGAAATCCTTTTGGATATATTTTGAGAAACACAAAATAAAATAAAAGACATATGGGGACATATAGCCCTAATAGGTAAATCTTGAACCCTACCTTTATTATTTCTGCTAATTGATGGTGAACCATTGTGAACCCCACTAAACCCTAAACCTCTCTTTTCACCACCCTAGTTAAATTAAAATAAAAGGAAATTAAATAAGAAAGAGGCATATGTGCCTATGGCTATATTTATAAAACTTTACCCTAAGCCTTTCTACTTTGCTTAGAGGTTTAGAAAACCTTCATACACCTTACCTAGTACCTATCAAACCAATTCCAAGTGATTTCCAAAGAAAATAAAAAGAAACTAAAAATGCCATAGAGGCATATGAGATTAAAATGCAAAATTGTGAATTTGAGGATCTTGACCCTAGGACTTGTGGTAAATGATTGGATCACTTCTATATAACATTCCAACACTCAACAACCTCAATTGGGTCAAGCCTAGTCAAATTAAAAATCAAATGCCACATATGCATAGAGGCATATGTGCCACATAGCCATTTCCCCAAATCTTGACCTATGCACTTCTACCTTGACCAAATGGTGTGAGACCATCTCCAAACCTAATACAACACTAAATTGACCCTAACCCATGCCCAAGTAAAGCAAGGGGAATAATTTAGAAAAATAATAAAATTTGAACCTCACCTCTTATGTGTTATGGCCAATTTTGCAAATCTTTGATCAAGACCTTTTGGAATGGATTCCATGGTTTGAAAATGTTTCTAAACTAATAAGAATCACATTAGAGTCAACAAAAGTCAAAACAAATGGAGAGAAATCAAATAGGGAGAAAATCCCATTTTTACTCACATACACATTTAGCCATTTTTGCAAATCTTCAAGCAAGGCCACCATGGCTTGATCTATTGGTTGTAAAACTCTTATATATGATAAACAAACACAATTGCATCAAAGAAACAAGAATCCAATCAAAGGAAATCTCAAATTCAATTCACATATGATAATGGTCATATGTCACTTTTATATTTTCTTCACCACTTTGCACCCCTGGTTTTGACTTTTCTTCAACCAAACTTGGTCAACTATGACCATGTCATCCAAGACCATGTCAAGGTCAACAACTTCCATGTTGACCACCATATCTCATGTTGACTAGGTTGACCAGAATAGAGGAGACAAGTGATGACATTGAAATAAAGAGAAGATCATCTCACTTTTGCCATTTTGCAATTCTTTTCCAAATTGAACCCCACCACCACCATTCCATCTCTCTGAATATATAAATGAGATCCACCAAAGGATTTTCCAAAATTTGACAAAAACTTTCTTTCGGCATTCCCACAAACACCTTGTGGGCAGAGTGAAATTTGAAGCCCATGCTGCATTTTTGCTTGGACCAAGTCTACCTCTGCCCTTGCCTGCTGCTCTGGAGCATCCCTGCACCTCCCCTCTACCTCACCATCCACTTGCCTGCCCTTGCTTTGGACATCTTGACCAGAACTAGACCATGCCGGCCCTCTTGTCACCTCACCATGCTCACCCCTCTCCTCTCCCATCCAGGCCACCTCAACATGTCACATAGCTTGCCCTCACTATACTGATCATGACCATACACTTGCTGACCCAAGTTGACGACCACACCGCCCAGAACCTGCGCGCCCAGACACGCCCAGCACATGCCAGGATCGGCATGGACGCGCGCCAGGACGTCCCTGGACGCGACAGGACGCCGCCATGCCCCGTCGCCTCGCGCCTCCCCTCACTCTCCCCAGGCACCAGTCGCCTCGCCGCGGTACCCTCTACCTCCCAGACAACTCCACTTGGACGCGCCAGCCCTGTAGACGACGACACGGACGACGACCATCCGCCGCAGTACACGGGTCCCCGATGACGATGACGACGCGACCGTTCCTCCCCCTGCCTCGCCACGATGCTCGTCAGCACTGCCTTGACGTCGCCCGTGCTCAGAACCCATCACTTGCCCCTTCGCCGCCCTGGAACGCCGACTCCATCGACGACCTGCCCCGAGCGCTGCAGCACCCCCTCGTCCTATAAATAGAGACGCCCTCTGATCAAATTGAGCACACCACCACTCCTCCCTCATCTCACTGAGCCTGCTCGACCCCTTCTCCCGCTCGATTCACCGCCATAGTTAGCCAATTCGATCATCGGAGCCGCGGAGGTGCTGAGAAGCTTGCCGCCGATTGACGCCTCCTCAGCACGCGCCACTGCTACCATCTGCTTCCTCTGCCTCGACAACCTCGCCGTAGCTCAACGCCGACCGCCGCCGCGCCGCCGGTGAGCCTCCCACCCCCCACCGTCGCTGCGCCAGTGAGCTCTCTCGTCGCCGTCGACGATGAACTCCAGCCGTGCGATCCGCTCCTAATCCTACGGCGTAGACAGACTCGTACCGTTTCGCGGTTAAGTGGCATTGACAGTTGGGACCCACCTCATCAGACGGCCCTCTGCGTGTGAAGCGTTAGCTGGGCCGGCCCAAACCTTTTCCCTCTCCCTGGCCCAATACCGTTTCCCGCCAGCCCACAGTTTAAATTCAAAATTTCCAGAATAGATAAATCTTGCAATACTGGTGTCAACTTCAAAATTCAATAGATCCAAATATACTGAGCCAAATTCAACAAATTTTATATATTTAGAAAGCTCATGAAAGGCCCCATCCAACCACACTGGATTCAAACCTAGACCTGTTATATAATTAAAGTGATAAAATAAACAAGACAGAGACTTTTCTGCCTTAGAATAATTATTAAAAATCGACCCTTTTGAATTTTGAAGTGATTCCAACTCTCAAAATTCACATTTCAAATACTCTAATTGATTATGTAAAAATATGATATGGGTACTGTATATGATCATGGGTTAGAATCAAATAATGACTATGTAGCCATTACTAGCCCATTTAAATTATTTCCAAAATTAAGATTTTAAATCTATGAGGTGTAGCACCTCATTTAAATCATCTTCTCAAGTTGTATGAAGTAGTGTGATGACCCTGTTTGCTTGGTCTCATATTTTCTCACTTAAGGTTATTAAATGATTGCCATATTAGCATTTAAATTGTTCCAGCAAATTATTAAATCTTATGGGAGTGTTTCTCTCATTTAAATCCTGTCATGAACAATTTACAATGAGGTAGAGACTCTGGTCATTTAGGTCTCACATGAATTGTTGATGATATTAAATCTTTACCATGTTAGGATTAAAAGGTATGAGGTGTTCACCTCACTTAAATCATTTTTCTTAAAAGATCATTTGACTAGTTTAACTAGTTGATATTGTCCAAAACTATTAAAGTAAATAGTGTGGAGTTTTACACTTCATTTAAAACTTGTCTCACATGAGTTCATGGGATGCTTGGACCCCTGGTTTCAAACTCTCTTATATGAATTACTTGAGATTTAAATCCAATGTAGTATTATTTAAATAGTATGAGGTGATCCACCTCACTTAAATTATTTTCCCAAGTAATGCCTATGAAGAGGTTGACCTTGGTCAACCTAGGTCATATAATACTACTTGAGGAGATTAAATCTTAATAAGATAATGAGAGGAAATTATTTCTCTAAGTAATTAAAAGTAACCCCTTATTTAGTATGAGAGGAAATTATTTTTCCTAAATAAGAAAAACAACACATTTACCCACTTAATAGTAATGAGTGATGCTAGTTTACTTATGTAAATTATATGAGGTGTTTCACTTCATTTAAATCTTGTCCCAAGTACTTTCATATGAAGTTTGAACCCCTGGTCAAATACTCTCACATGAAATACTTGGAGATCTTAAATCATAATAGGCATTATTAAATGGTATGAGGTATCCCTACCTCATTTAAATCATTTTCTCAAATGATGATGACGAATGGTTGACTTAGGTCAACATAAATTCATGTGTGATGATTTGAGAATTAAATCTTAAAGAAGATTCAATGAGAGGAAATTATTCCTCGAGAACTATATGGAAACTATCATTTACATATAAAATGAGAGGAAATTATTCTTCCTCAAAGCAATACCACCAATGCACCAAATTGTATTAATTGTGTGCATAGAATAGTTTGTGTGAATATATGTGATGTTTGGAATAGCCAATGAATTGTTTGGTGATTGTATCCTCGTATTCGTTTATAGACGCTAGTACCGGGGACTATCAAGAAGAGGAGGTCTTCTACCAAGAAGAAGAAGAAGAAGGTCACTTTGATCATTTCCCCAACCAAGGCAAGCTAACACCACTGCAAGCTAATCTTCTTGCAAGATAATACCCTTGCAAAGTGCAAAGCTCTACAAGAGCAAGGCACCACCACCTTTTACTTTATGCTTAATGATCCTATTTCCCAGTTTTACTCTTACAAGCTTTTGTTTTTGATTATTTATAACTTGCTTTTATAGTTAACTTTGGTCTAGAGATAGAATACTACAAGAGTATCAAATTTAGCCTAGAGCAATGGAAGCTAGATAGCACCCCTCATGACTAGTTGCTAGTGCTAACAAATAAAATTGACTACTCTAGATGGGAACTAGTGAATTGAAATGACTTTGAAAACCTTGGAATGATGAGTCATTCTATTGAAAGATTTTGAAGGTGAATATAACTGGTGAATGACTTGGTGAATTTTACAAAAACTGATGGTTGGGTTCGGATGCGATACCATTCCAATTTTACAAGTACCCCCACAATACCTGAATCTGGGTAAGGCTTAGCTGGAAACTTATGTATTTTAGTATGGGTTCCCTCTGAACAAGCGTCATCGGGGTTATGCTGGAGGCTGCCTCTACAACAAAGGGAATGATGTGAAATGACGTGAAATGAGGTGAATGTCCGGCCCAAGCCCTGTGCAGTTCCCAGGCTGACCGTTTGTCTTCACTGGGAGGCCAAGCTCATGGGGAGAGGTGCCTATACTAGAGTATGTAAATGAAAGGTTAGGATTGGTAGTTCGCGTACGGCGTACGATAAATCAGGGCCAGTTACCCCTGACGAACTATTGCAATTGTTGTGGCACAAGTGTACCACCTCTGCAGAGTTAAACCTATTCGAATAGCCGCGTCCGCGGTTATGGACGGTTGGAAAGGCCATACTGTTCCGTCATCAGACCATTTTCAAAAATGTGACCTGTGAAGGGTGACTTATGACTTGAACTTGAAAAGTGAAAGGTGACTTTGACTTTGAATCACAACTGAGTTGTGGGAATGACACTAATGTTCCCACTTGAGTTAGTTAGCAAATGAAGAGGCTTTTACTAAAGGTTGGTGAACAAACATTGGCTTTATGCAAATAAACTTAGAGCTTAGCACCCCCTTACTACAGTTGATAGTGCTTACACTAGTATTAGTTTGCGAGTACTTTAAAGTACTCATGGCTTTGTCCCTGGCTATTCAAATGGCCAGACTATGAAGAGGAGTACCAGAACCCGGAAGAAGGACAGCGGGACGTCTACGACAACTAGGATCACTCCTGACGTCAACAGTTGCCTGTGGAATAGATGGACTACTACTACGCTACTTCGCTTCCGCTATGTGTTTTGTAATTGATCAATAGATCAACTAGTATTGTAATAAGACTGGATCATGTGATCCCTTGTTGTAAGACAATTATGCGTTGTAATGAATGATGTGTTGTGATATTAATCTATTATGTCTCGCAAAAACAATATTCCTGGGATTGCGATGAATGGCATAATAGGCATCTGGACTTAAAAATCCGGGTGTTGACAAGTTGGTATCAGAGCCATTGTTGACCTTAGGAGACCCTAGTTAGAATGGACGTCTGTAAAACTTAGTTTCAAAAACCAATGAAGTGAATATTTGTGAAACTTGTTCTTACTCTTATCCTTGCGATCTTTTGCAAAAATGAGAAATCTATACTTTACTTTCTTTACAAGCCTACCTAAAATGTTGCACACTTAACTACTTCTTTAACTTACTCCTCCTCTTTGTTCACAGATGACGTACCAATGGGAATCCTATAAGCTTGGATCCGGAGACGACAAAAGTTTCGAAAAGGAGTTGAAGCAACTGGTGGACTATCTAGGACACCCGTATCCCGAGTTCTTCGGAATACCCCTCAAAGCTCAGTTAGGAGAACCACCTCGGTGGGACGTTTCTACTGATCTACGAAGGAAGCTTGATGCCCCGGTATGGGAAACCATATGGTTTTCTGTAACGGGAAACACTTGGAAGGAAGGACTAGACAACGCTATGCAAGAAGCAATTTCCCGTCTGTGTGGACAAAATGAGGACAAGATCAAGAACACTCGTTTCATCTACTACCCAAGACATGACTCCATGGGAAGACCGATGACCATGCCCCCACCACAACCAAAGATGAACCCCTATGAAGCACCTCAGGACTTCAGGCAGTACAAAACCCGCAGGGATTTGGACAATGCCCTCGCCTCTCGCCAAGCACCTCACCCGTGAAGAAGAAGAATCCAACCGGAAGAGTAGTATCACCCCAGCACTTAAGTAGGTGTGAGTTGTATCAGGATCCCCTTGTATCGTAGAGCGAATGAATGGTTCTTCAAACCAACGGTGTGTTAGATTTGTAATATGTGATGCTTGGTATAAATGAAAAAAGTGTTGTTGGTTTTTACTCCCACAACACTACTCAAAATTTTCAAATTGTGCACTTTTTAAAACTTTAACAAAACAAACCATAGAAATTTCCCTCTTATCTTATCATCTACATCAATGTTCAGATGGCCCCTCCCAATCGCACCAACGACGCGATGATGCAACTGCTGCAAACGATGATGACAGACCGAGAAGCTGAGCGAGCTGAACGCCAAGCCAACATTGCGGCACTGCAACAGATAGCTCAGAACAATCAAGGCCATCACGATCACCCAGGATCGAAGCTGAAGAACTTTCAGCACACTAACCCTCCGATATTCAACAAGACTGAAGAGCCCCTAGATGCTGATGACTGGCTCCAGACAATCGATACGTCGGAGACGTATCACCATGGTACACCAGCAACCACGGCGCGACTTCAACTTCGTCGGCCATGGCAACTTTTCTTGTAGTGGTACAAAGGACCAAAGGAGATGGGTATCTCAACTATAGGCCATCCGTACCGGGACAACATGAACAACAGACGTTGAGCATCCTCTCTAACTCCTCTCTCACTTTTTTCTCATACTATTTTTTCTTTCCTTTTCTTTTCTTTTTCCACTCTCTTTTTTCACAACTTTTTTCTCTTACTTTTTTCACTCTTCCTATTGAGGATGCCCGTTGCTGAAACTTTCACCATGATTAAGCATGGCTGCGGTTAGCTTCCCATTGCTCTTCTCTAACAATGTATGCATACTTGCTTAAATAACCTCCATTCATTCCACAAGATATAGCCATCAACAAAACAAAAGAAATGACGATCAACGCAGGGTGCAATACCCCAATAGTACAATGCTGAAATACTTCCCCAGTAAACATGGTTATCGTCTAGCTCATTACACATAATCAGTTAAACCCACAACATGCATAGTGGTATTTTTCTTCCACACCTTACTTTCTAATGAGCTTTAAATTACACAAAAATGATATTTTGAAAAGGTTGGAGGAAAAACACACACATTATACTTGGAATAGCAAGTGCTATATAGGTAGGTATGATAGACATTGGATTTGAGTTGAGATTGGAAACAAGTCTATGCTTGTGTAAGAATT
Source organism: Lolium rigidum (assembly GCF_022539505.1). Classification (NCBI taxonomy): domain Eukaryota; kingdom Viridiplantae; phylum Streptophyta; class Magnoliopsida; order Poales; family Poaceae; genus Lolium; species Lolium rigidum. The sequence goes on along the minus strand of NC_061509.1, from coordinate 130,821,716 downwards.
CAAATCTTGTGGCTAGCAAGAGGTCTAAAAGCATGCAATAGTATCCATAGACTATTAATTCATCATCAATCATTGATACTTAAAATTAAACATCTATGTATACTAGCAAGAAGTAGCACTGAATTAGGCACATAACAAATCATCACTCAATAGAGCATGTGAAACTAGAAATACATACACAAAATAAATTTCAGCTTTTAGGCACTCCTCTTTTTCTTTTATATTCATGCAACTTAATTTACTTTAAACATTCAGAGATAAAGATTTTGGTACAGTAGCTCATGCATATGCATTATAAACACTCAATATGATGTACATTTCATTTTTTTTAAACAAAACTAGACACAAATAAAACAAGGACGCTTCAAGTTTATGCGAAAATTCTATGTTGCTCAAAAAACAAATTTTAGAGGTGCTCAAATCAGGAGTTTTTGAATGCGTCCAGTGGGGCGTCATTGAAATCCCAAGCTTATGATATTCATCATACTTGAATCATCTTAGTGTGATATTCCTCCATTACCTGTGAAAAAACTTCAACACAAACTTTTATGCCCATTCTTTTCTATGGGGTGACATTAGAGGTACAAAGAAATTATTCTTGCTGCTACTTTACTCAAGAATAAAATTATATCTTTATTAACCAGAGAGAACATAATGTTCTACTCATTATAGCATGTCAAAAGGTCCAAGTACAAACCATTTGATACTCAAAAGAATGGATCTAACAAAGTAAGGCACAATCTGTCCAGAATTTTTGTTGCAATAAAACTGGATTTTTGGCACGACTTAGACACCTCATAAAATTTAGTAAATTTACGTGCATATAGAGGATAAAAGTTACATCTACTTTGATTTTATCAATATTTTAGTAGTTACCAAAAATTCAAAAAATCGTGCACTAAAAAGTGCAGCGTAAAAATCAGCAACTCCATATTATGTTTGCAACTTTAAACATCCAAATGAGTAAAAACTCGATAGTTTATTTAAAAACCAGATATTAAACTAAAATAAAACTAACATGCTACATCAGGCATGCAAAATAAAAACCAAATATAAAATACATCGAGGGTTGCCTCTTGTAAAGCGCTTTCTTTATAGCCATATAGCTAGGCTTACTTACTTGATTTAATGACCAATGATGTTGTAGAAGTGATTTATTACTAGCCATATAGCTAGCCATAAAATAGTCTTGATGACGTTGGGACTCCAAGTGCACTTGGATTTAATAGGACCAATGATGCTTGCTTTATGGAGTATAAGAGAGATGTGTAGCATCATCTCTATGTTAGGACGTGATGCACATATTAATTCTGATCTTACATATACTATTATCTGCACCTTCATATCTCATTGATGAGTTGCTATTTGTCCACCACAACTTTAAGAGAGAATAGTCAAGTAAACTCATGAATCCCGGTCCACTTTTTTATCATAAGAAACACCTTTAAATTGCTTTTATCTTGTTTTCTATTTGCTGCACTATTTTAATACTAAAATACAAAAATATACTTTTCTTATTTGCATCCAAAACACCAAAATCAATCAACATCTTTACAGTTTTTACTTAGTTATTTTATCTAGTTTAGTATTTACTTGTTTTATTTTTACTTGTGTTATTTACTTACGCGAAACCTTGTGCTTGACAACCACACGGTGAAGTTGGGACACAAGGCATTTATTTTACTTGTAGGATTGCTAGAAGAAGGGAGAATAGAATACTCTTTTGTCCAGTTTCCCAAGAGTTGGATATAAACCCTCGAGTCACCCTTGTGGGGAAGATACTCTGCTGATACAACACTCTGCACTTTGAATCCCAATGTATCAAGATCTTTTTGGTGTTGCTCATAGCCGTCATCAACCTCCTGCTGCGCTCTGCAGCCCGCCTGCGGTACGCACTTCCCCATCGATGTCACCTGATTTCGCCGCTAGCGCCCTCCCCCTAGCTGCCCCGCACTCAGCCGCCCTCGACATGCCTTCCCATAGCTGCAACGCCCTCGCCTACGCGAGCTTCCCAACCACATTGAGAGGTATGCATTTATCTTTTTTTGTTTTCATGTTTTTTGTTTATTTTTTGGCCGATAGATAAAATCGAGAGGTATGATTATTGTGTGCTTGAAACTATTATTTGTTGTTGTAATGATAACTAGAATGATTATTATTGTGTGCTTCAAACTGTTATTTTATCGACTGTTTTATGAAAATTGTGATGAAATAGTTGAAACCCTGTTTTGAGGGTTTAAAGGGTCGCGCGAAGATCATTGCCCTCAAACACAGCCCGTAAAACAGAATATTCTGTTTTACAAGTTAGTTTGAGGGCACTAATCTACGCCCTCTAGATCAATCTCTCGTAGACTAGGCCTCTATGGTTATGGCTTTGAGATGTGAATAAGTGTTTAGGATTTCGCTTCCTCCGTTCATAAGATGTGAGCTCCATTCCGCCTACCAAATCTCTCTTTCGCAACAAAGAATTCCGATATTGTACCCATGGGAAAGAAGTATTTCTCGGTCCAATAGATTAGGCATATCTTACCTGCCTCATGCCTAAGGACTATTGCGCACTTCCTTCATGTGCCGAAGTAGGCTTTGGCTAGTAGTATTTTGTTTTGTCTTACGATGGAATGAATCTATCTTTCATGAAGATTTTCGGCCCTCAAAAGAGGGTTTTCTCGACTAGTAAAATGGTTTTAAGGGTTGGGTTTTTAAGGGCACTGCTAGATAGGGGGCTCCTTTACACCGACCTAATAGGTCTAGAGTAGGTCTTGCACACCCCCGTGCATACGTGGGCTTGGCCCAAAATCGTTATGTGAGATCGCGTTTTGTTCGGTTTGCATTCGAATTGATCCGACTCCACCCCTGTTCTTC
>NC_061509.1:130792647-130818754 GCF_022539505.1 Lolium rigidum | reverse complement strand
ACACAACACCGATTACATCAGATGAATCTCAATCATGTAAGGCAGCTCATGAGATCATTGTATTGAAGCACATGGGAGAGATGATACCAACTAGCTACAGCTAGAACCCGTAGTCCATGGGGGAACTACTCACGGAGCATGATGGAGGCGATGGCGTTGATGGAGATGGCTTCCGGGGGCACTTCCCTGTCCCGGCAGGGTGCCGGAACAGAGACTTCTGTCCCCCGAAATGGAGTTTCGCGATGGTGGCGGCGCCCCTGGAGTCTTTCTGGAGTTTCGTCAAAAGGTATCGCGTTTTTAGGTCGAAAGGGGTTAAATAGGCGAAGAGGCGGCGCAAGGGGGCGCCTGGGGCCTCCTCCCCATAGGCCGGCGCGGCCAGGGTGGAGCCCGCGCGGCCCTAGCGTGTGGTGGCCCCCTGGCCCGCCTCCGACTCTCCTTCGGTGTTCTGGAGCCTCCCGGGAAAAATAAGATCTTTGGCGTTGATTTCGTCCAATTCCGAGAATATTGCCCGAACAGCCTTTCTAGAACCAAAAACAGCAAAAAACAGGAACTGGCACTTCGGCATCTTGTTAATAGGTTAGTTCCGGAAAACGCATAAAATCATCATAAAGTGCAAGCAAAAAATGTAAGTATTGTCATAAAACAAGCATGGAACATCAGAAATTATAGGTACGTTGGAGACGTATCAAGCATCCCCAAGCTTAGTTCCTGCTCTCCCTCGAGTAGGTAAACGATAAAAAGAGTAATTTCTGTAGTGACATGGTACTTACATAACCTTGATCATACTATTACAAAGCATATGAGATGAATGAAGTGACTCAAGGCAATGATCTATAGTTGCTAACAAATAGATAACATATAGCAAAACTTTTCATGAAGAGTACTTTCAAGACAAGCATCAAAAGCCTTGCACGAGAGTTAACTCATAAAGCAATAGATTCAAAGTAAAGGCATTGAAGCAACACAAAGGAAGATTAAGTTTCAGCGGTTGCTTTCAACTTTCAACATGCATATCTCATGGATAATTGTCAATACAGAGTAATATGATGAATGCAAATAAGTAAGTATGTAAGAATCAATGCACAGTTGACACAAGTGTTTGCTTCTAAGATGGAAGGAAATTGGTAAACTGACTCAACATAAAGTAAAAGAAAGGCCCTTCGCAGAGGGAAGCAGGGATTAAATCATGTGCTAGAGCTTTTTAAGTTTTGAAATCATATAGAGAGCATAAAAGTAAAGTTTTGAGAGGTGTTTGTTGTTGTCAACGAATGGTAGTGGGCACTTGATACGTCTCCGACGTATCGATAATTTCTTATGTTCCATGCCACATTATTGATGTTATCTACATGTTTTATGCACACTTTATGTCATATTTATGCGTTTTTCGGAACTAACCTATTGACGAGATGCCGAAGGGCCGCTTCTTGTTTTCTGCTGTTTTTGGTTCCGTAAATCCTAGTAAGGAAATATTCTCGGAATTGGACAAAATCAACGCCCGGGGTCCTATTTTTCCACGAAGCTTCCGGAAGTCCGAAGGGGAAACGAAGTGGGGCCACGAGGTGGGGACACGGTGAGGGCGGCGCGGCCCAAGCCCCGGCCGCGCCGGCCTACTGTGTGGTCCCACCAGGACCCCTCCGAGGCTGCCCTTCCACCTACTTAAGGTCTCCGTCGCGAAAACCCTATTACGTTCGACGAAACCAGAGAAAACCTTCCAGAGCCGCCGCCATCGCGAAGCCAAGATCTGGGGGACAGGAGTCTCTGTTCCGGCACGCCGCCGGGACGGGGAAGTGCCCCCGGAAGGCTCCTCCATCGACACCACCGCCATTTCCATCAACGCTGCTATCTCCCATGAGGAGGGAGTAGTTCTCCATCGAGGCTCGGGGCTGTACCGGTAGCTATGTGGTTCATCTCTCTCCTATGTACTTCAATACAATAATCTCATGAGCTGCCTTACATGATTGAGATTCATATGATGATGCTTGTAATCTAGATGTCATTGTGCTAGTCAAGTGGGTTTTACTTATGTGATCTCCGGAGACTCCTTGTCCCACGTGTGTAAAGGTGACGAGTGTGTGCACCGTGTGGGTCTCTTAGGCTATATTTCACGGAATACTTATTCACTCGTTATGAATGGCATAGTGAAGTGCTTATTTATATCTCTTTATGATTGCGATGTGTTTTGTATCACAATTTATCCGTGTGCTACTCTAGTGATGTTATTAAAGTAGTTTATTCCTCCCGCACGGTGTAATGGTGACAGGTGTGTGCATCGTGTAGTACTTGGCGTAGGCTATGATTGTGATCTCTTGTAGATTATGAAGTTAACTATTGCTATGATGGTATTGATGTGATCTATGCCTCCTTTCGTAGCGTGAAGGTGACAGGTGTGCATGCTATGTTAGTACTTGGTTTGGTTATGTTGATCTGTCATGCACTCTAAGGTTATTTAAATATGAACATCGAATATTGTGGAGCTTGTTAACTCCGGTATTGAGGGTTCGTGTAATCCTACACAGCTTAGTGGTGTTCATCATCCAACAAGAGGGTGTAGAGTCTAGCATCTATCTATTTATTCTGTTATGTGATCAATGTTGAGAGTGTCCACTAGTGAAAGTATGATCCCTAGGCCTTGTTCCTAAATATCGCTATCGCTCGTTTGTTTCTTGTTTTACTCGCATCTATACTTCCTGCAATATTACCACCATCAACCACACACCGGTCCTGGACAGCAAAGCACTTTTCCGGTGCCGTTGCTACTGCTCGCATTTATTCATACCACCTGTATTTCACTATCTCTTCGCCGAACTAGTGCACCTATTAGGTGTGTTGGGGACACAAAAGACTTCTTGCTTTGTGGTTGCAGGGTTGCATGAGAGGGATATCTTTGACCTCTTCCTCCCTGAGTTCGATAAACCTTGGGTGATCCACTTAAGGGAAACTTGCTGCTGTTCTACAAACCTCTGCTCTTGGAGGCCCAACACTGCCTACAAGAATAGAAGCACCCGTAGACATCAAGCACTTTTCCCGGCGCCGTTGCCGGGAGGAAAGGTAAACGGCACTCACACACGGCAACCCCGACAACTAGCACTTTTCTCGGCGCCGTTGCCGGGAGGAAAGGTAAAAGGCACTCATACTCCGGTCCCGGGTAAAAGTACTTTTCCGGCACCATTGTGTGAGTGTTCGAAGCTATTTCCTTTAGATCCTGCAATTGCATCTTTTTGTTTCTTGTTTACACTAGTTTGGCATAATGGACAACAATGAGCTTCTTATTCTATTTCCTGATTTAAGACATGGATGGTTTGATGCGAAAATTAAAAAACCCATGGAACATATTAGTATGAAAACTTTGAATACCGTTGTTGCTAATGATATAGAAAATTCTAAGCTTGGGGAGGTCGGTTTTGATGAGCATGATCTTTTAGTCCCCCAAGCATTGAGGAGAAAATTTACTTTGATGATACTTTGCCTCCTATTTATGATGATTATAATGATAGTAGTCTTTTAGTACCGCCTGTTATGGAGGATAAATTTGATTATGATTACAATATGCCTCCTATATTTGATGATGAGAATAATAATGATAGCTACTTTGTTGAATTTGCTCCCACTACAACTAATAAAATTGATTATGCTTATGTGGAGAGTAATAATTTTATGCATGAGACTCATGATAAGAATGTTTCATTTGATAGTTATATTGTTGAGTTTGCTCATGATGCTATCTGGATATTATTATGAGAGAGGAAAATATGGTTGTAGAAATTTTCATGTTACTAAAACACCTCTCTTTTTGCTGAAAATCTTGAAGCTGCGCTTGTTTTATCTTTCTATGCTTGTTGCATTATGCTTCATGAATTTGTTTATTTACAAGATTCCTATGCATAGGAAGCATGTTAGACTTAAATATGTTTTGGATTTGCTTCTTGATGCTCTCTTTTGCTTCAAATACTATTTCTTGCGAGTGCATCATTAAAACTGCTGAGCCCATCTTAATAGCTATAAAGAAAGAACTTCTTGGGAGATAACCCATGTGATTATTTTGCTACAGTACCTCTATTTTATATTTGTGTCTTGGAAGTTGTTAATACTGTAGCAACCTCTCCTTATCTTAGTTTTGTGCCTAGTTGTGCCAAGTAAAGTCGTTGATAGTAAGGTTCATACTAGATTTGGATTACTGCGCAGAAACATATTTCTTTGCTGTCACGAATCTGGGCCTAATTCTCTGTAGGTAACTCAAAACATTATGCCAATTTACGTGAATGATCCTCAGATATGTACGCAACTTTCATTCAATTTGAGCATTTTCATTTGAGCAAGTCTGGTGCCTCAATAAAATTCGTCTTTACGGATCGTTCTGTTTTGACAGATTCTGCCTTTTATTTCGCATTGCCTCTTTCGCTGTGTTGGATGGATTTCTTTGTTCCATTACCTTCCAGTAGCTTTGAGCAATGTCCAGAAGTGTTAAGAATTATTGTGTCACCTCTGAACATGTGAATTTTTGATTATGCACTAACCCTCTAATGAGTTTGTTTTAAGTTTGGTGTGGAGGAAGTTTTCAAGGGTCAAGAGAGGAGGATGATACAATATGATCAAGAAGAGTGAAATGTCTAAGCTTGGGGATGCCCCCGTGGTTCATCCCTGCATATTTCAAGAAGACTCAAGCATCTAAGCTTGGGGATGCCCAAGGCATCCCCTTCTTCATCGACAACTTATCGAGTTTCTTCTCTTGAAACTATATTTTTATTCGGTCACATCTTATGTACTTTACTTGGAGCGTCTGTTTGTTTTTGTTTTTGTTTTTGTTTGAATAAATGCTTGTGTGGGAGAGAGAGACGCTCCGCTGGTTCATAGGAACACATGTGTTCTTAGCTTTTAATGTTCATGGCGAAGGTTGAAACTGCTTCGTTAATTGTTATATGGTTGGAATCGGGAAATGCTACATGTAGTAATTCTAAAATGTCTTGAATAATTTGATACTTGGCAATTGTTGTGCTCATGTTTAAGCTCTTGCATCATATACTTTGCACCTATTAATGAAGAAATACATAGAGCTTGCTAAAATTTGGTTTTCATAATTGGTCTCTCTAAAGTCTAGATAATTTCTAGTATTGAGTTTGAACAACAAGAAAGACGATGTAGAGTCTTATAATGTTTACAATATGTTCATATGTGAGCTTTGCTGCACCTTTTATACTTGAGTTTGCTTCAAACAACCTTGCTAGCCTAGCCTTGTATTGAGAGGAATTCTTCTCGTGCATCCAAATCCTTGAGCCAATAACCATGCCATTTGTGTCCACCATACCTACCTACCACATGGTATTTCTCCGCCATTCCAAAGTAAATTACTTGAGTGCTACCTTTAAAATTTCCATTCGTTGCCTTTGCAATATATAGCTCATGGGAAAGTAGCCTTAAAAACTATTGTGGTGAAGAATATGTACTTATGTGTCTTATTTCTTAATAAGTTGCTTGTTGAGCGGTAACCATGTTTCGGGGACGCCATCAACTTTTACCTTTGTTGAATATCATATGAGTTGCTATGCATGTTCGTCTTGTCCGAAGTAAGGGCGGTTTTCACAATCAAATGGTTTGAGTATGCATACTCGTTAGAGAAGAACATTGGGCCGCTAACTAAAGCCATGATTCATGGTGGAAGTTTCAGTTTGGACAACTAATCCTCAATCTCTTATGAGAATATTAATTGTTGTTGAATGCTTATGCATTAAAGAGGAGTCCATTATCTCGTTGTCTATGTTGTCCCGGTATGGATGTCTAAGTTGAGAATAATCAAAATCGAGAAATCCAATGCGAACTTTCTCCTTAGACCTTTGTACAGGGCGGCATAGAGGTACCCCTTTGTGACACTTGGTTGAAACATATGCTATGCAATGATAATCCGTGTTAACCCAAGCTAATTAGGACAAGGTGCGAGCACTATTAGTATACTATGCATGAGGCTTGCAACTTATAAGATGTCTTATACATAACTCATATGCTTTATTACTACCGTTGACAAATTGTTTCTTGTTTTCAAAATGAAAAGCTCTAGCACAAATATAGTAATCAATGCTTCCCTCTGCGAAGGGCCCTTCTTTTACTTTTATTGATTGAGTTAGTTCACCTATTTCTCTCCACCTCAAGAAGCAAACACTTGTGTGAACTGTGCATTGATTCCTACATATTTGCATATTGCACTTGTTATATTGCTTTGCATTGACAAACTATCATTGAGATATACATGTTACAAGTTGAAAGCAACCGCTGAAACTTAATCTTCCATTGTGTTGCTTCAATGCCTTTACTATGAATTTATTGCTTTATGAGTTAACTCTTATGCAAGACGTATTGATGCTTGTCTTGAAAGTACTATTCACGAAAAGTCTTTGCTTTATGATTCAGTTGTTTACTCATGTCATTTACCATTTCTTTGATTGCTGCATTCATTACATGTGTTTACAATAGTATGATCAAGGTTATGATGGCATGTCACTCCAGAAATTATCTTTGTTATCGTTTACCTGCTCGGGACGAGCAGAAACTAAGCTTGGAGATGCTGATACGTCTCCGACGTATCGATAATTTCTTATGTTCCATGCCACATTATTGATGATATCTACATGTTTTATACATACTTTATGTCATATTTATGCGTTTTCCGTAACTAACCTATTGACGAGATGCCGAAGGGCCGATTCTTGTTTTACTGCTGTTTTTGGTTCCGTAAATCCTAGTAAGGAAATATTCTCGGAATTGGACGAAATCAACGCCCAGGGTCCTATTTTTCCACGAAGCTTCCAGAAGTCCGAAGGGGAAACAAAGTGGGGCCACGAGGTGGGGACACAGTAGGGCGGCGCGGCCCAAGCCCTGGCCGTGCCGGCCTAGTGTGTGGTCCCACCAGGACCCCTCCGAGGCTGCCCTTCCGCCTACTTAAGGTCTCCGTCGCGAAAACCCTATTACGTTCGACGAAACCGGAGAAAACCTTCCGAGCCGCCGCCATCGCGAAGCCAAGATCCGGGGGACAGGAGTCTCGTTCCGGCACGCCGCCGGGAGGGGGAAGTGCCCCCGGAGGCTCCTCCATCGACACCACCGCCATCTCCATCAACGCTGCTATCTCCCATGAGGAGGGAGTAGTTCTCCATCGAGGCTCGGGGCTGTAGCGGTAGCTATGTGGTTCATCTCTCTCCTATGTACTTCAATACAATAATCTCATGTGCTGCCTTACATGATTGAGATTCATATGATGCTGCTTGTAATCTAGATGTCATTGTGCTAGTCAAGTGGGTTTTACTTATGTGATCTCCGGAGACTCCTTGTCCCACGTGTGTAAAGGTGACAAGTGTGTGCACCGTGTGGGTCTCTTAGGCTATATTTCACATAATACTTATTCACTGTTATGAATGGCATAGTGAAGTGCTTATTTATATCTCTTTATGATTGCAATGTGTTTTGTATCACAATTTATCCGTGTGCTACTCTAGTGATGTTATTAAAGTAGTTTATTCCTCCTGCATGGTGTAATGGTGACAGTGTGTGCATCGTGTAGTACTTGGCGTAGGCTATGATTGTGATCTCTTGTAGATTATGAAGTTAACTATTGCTATGATGGTATTGATGTGATCTATGCCTCCTTTCGTAGCGTGAAGGTGGCAGTGTGCATGCTATGTTAGTACTTGGTTTGGTTATGTTGATCTGTCATGCACTCTAAGGTTATTTAAATATGAACATTGAATATTTTGGAGCTTGTTAACTCCGGCATTGAGGGTTCGTGTAATCCTACACAGTTAGTGGTGTTCATCATCCAACAAGAGGGTGTAGAGTCTAGCATCTATCTATTTATTCTGTTATGTGATCAATGTTGAGAGTGTCCACTAGTGAAAGTATGATCCCTAGGCCTTGTTCCTAAATATCGCTATCGCTGTTTGTTTACTCGTTTTACTCGCATCTATACTTCCTGCAATATTACCACCATCAACCACACACCAGTCCTGGACAGCAAAGCACTTTTCTGGTGCCGTTGCTACTGCTCGCATTTATTCATACCACCTGTATTTCACTATCTCTTCGCCTTGTTCCTAAATACTGCTATCCCTGAGTTCGATAAACCTTGGGTGATCCACTTAAGGGAAACTTGCTGCTGTTCTACAAACCTCTGCTCTTGGAGGCCCAACACTGTCTACAAGAATAGAAGCACCCGTAGACATCAAGCACTTTTCTGGCGCCGTTGCCGGGGAGGAAAGGTAAACGGCACTCACACACCGGCAACCCCGGCAACTAGCACTTTTCTGGCACCGTTGCCGGGGAGGAAAGGTAAAAGGCACTCATACTCCGGTCCCAGGTAAAAGTACTTTTCTGGCACCATTGTGTGAGTGTTCGAAGCTATTTCCTTTAGATCCTGCAATTGCATCTTTTTGTTTCTTGTTTACACTAGTTTGGCATAATGGACAACAATGAGCTTCTTATTCTATTTCCTGATTTAAGACATGGATGGTTTGATGCGAAAATTAAAAAACCCATGGAACATATTAGTATGAACACTTTGAATACCGTTGTTGCTAATGATATAGAAAATTCTAAGCTTGGGGAGGTCGGTTTTGATGAGCATGATCTTTTTAGTCCCCCAAGCATTGAGGAGAAAATTTACTTTGATGATACTTTGCCTCCTATTTATGATGATTATAATGATAGTAGTCTTTTAGTACCGCCTGTTATGGAGAATAAATTTTATTATGATTACAATATGCCTCCTATATTTGATGATGAGAATAATAATGATAGCTACTTTGTTGAATTTGCTCCCACTACAACTAATAAAATTGATTATGCTTATGTGGAGAGTAATAATTTTATGCATGAGACTCATGATAAGAATGTTTCATTTGATAGTTATATTGTTGAGTTTGCTCATGATGCTACTCGGATATTATTATGAGAGAGGAAAATATGGTTGTAGAAATTTTCATGTTACTAAAACACCTCTCTTTTTGCTTGAAAATCTTGAAGGCTGCGCTTGTTTTATCTTTCTATGCTTGTTGCATTATGCTTCATGAATTTGTTTATTTACAAGATTCCTATGCATAGGAAGCATGTTAGACTTAAATATGTTTTGGATTTGCTTCTTGATGCTCTCTTTTGCTTCAAATACTATTTCTTGCGAGTGCATCATTAAAACTGCTGAGCCCATCTTAATGGCTATAAAGAAAGAACTTCTTGGGAGATAACTCATGTGTTTATTTTGCTACAGTACCTCTATTTTATATTTGTGTCTTGGAAGTTGTTAATACTGTAGCAACCTCTCCTTATCTTAGTTTTGTGCCTAGTTGTGCCAAGTAAAGTCGTTGATAGTAAGGTTCATACTAGATTTGGATTACTGCGCAGAAACATATTTCTTTGCTGTCACAAATCTGGGCCTAATTCTCTTTAGGTAACTCAGAAAATTATGCCAATTTACGTGAATGATCCTCAGATATGTACGCAACTTTCATTCAATTTGAGCATTTTCATTTGAGCAAGTCTGGTGCCTCAATAAAATTCGTCTTTACGGATCGTTCGTTTTGACAGATTCTGCCTTTTATTTCGCATTGCCTCTTTCGCTGTGTTGGATGGATTTCTTTGTTCCATTACCTTCCAGTAGCTTTGAGCAATGTCCAGAAGTGTTAAGAATTATTGTGTCACCTCTGAACATGTGAAGCCACTAGTCCATTGGTGAAAGCTGCCCAACAAGATTGAAAGATAAACACCACATACTTCCTCATGAGCTATTAAACATTGACACAAATAAGAAGTAATAAGTTTTGAATTGTTTAAAGGTAGCACATGAAGTATTTACTTGGAATGGCAGGTAATACCACATAGTAGGTAGATATGGTGGACACAAATGACATGGGTTTTGGCTCAAGGTTTTGGATGCACGAGAAGCATTTCCTCTCAGTACAAGGCTTTGGCTAGCAAGGTTATTTGAAGCAAACACAAGTATGAACCGGTACAGCAAAACTTACATAAGAACATATTGCAAGCATTATAATACTCTACACCTGTCTTCCTTGTTGCTCAAACACTTTTACCGGAAAATATCTAGACCTTAAGAGAGACCAATCATGCAAACCAATTTCAACAAGCTCTACGGTAGTTCTCCACTAATAGGTTTAAACTACATGAAAAAACTTAATCATGATCTACTTGAGAGCTCAAAACAATTGCCAAGTGTCAAATTATTCAAGACAATATGAGGCATTTTCTGTTTCCAACCAAATAACCATAAGTGATGTAGCTTCCAACTTTTATCATTGAACATTAAAAGTAAAACGAAGAACAAGTGTTCATATGAAAAAGCGGAGCGTGCCTCTCTCCCAAACAAGGATTGCTAGGATCCGATCCTATTCAAACAAAAACAAAAATAAAAGCACATAGACGCTCCAAGTAAAGCACATATGATGTGACTGAATAAAAATATAGTTTCAATAGAAGAAACCTGATAAGTTCATGAAGAAGGGGATGCCTTGGGCATCCCCAAGCTTAGACGCTTGAGTCTTCTTGAAATATGCAGGGATGAACCACGGGGGCATCCCCAAGCTTAGGATTTTCACTCTTCTTGATCATATATCATCCTCCTCTCTTGACCCTTGAAAACTTCCTCCACACCAAACTCAAAACAAACTCATTAGAGGGTTAGTGCATAATCAAAAATTCACATGTTCAGAGGTGACACAATCATTCTTAACACTTCTGGACATTGCTCAAAGCTACTGGAAGGTAATGGAACAAAGAAATCCATCCAACCCAGCGAAAGAGGCAATGCGAAATAAAAGGCAGAACCTGTCAAAACAGAACAGTCCGTAAAGACGAATTTTATTGAGGCACCAGACTTGCTCAAATGAAAATGCTCAAATTTAATGAAAGTTGCGTACATATCTGAGGATCACTCACGTAAATTGGCATAATTTTCCGAGTTACCTACAGAGAATTAGGCCCAGATTCGTGACAAGCAAGAAATCTGCTTTCACGCAGTAATCCAAATCTAGTATGAACCTTACTATCAAAGACTTTACTTGGCACAACAATGCAACAAAACTAAGATAAGGAGAGGTTGCTGCAGTAGTAACAACTTCCAAGACTCAAATACAAAATAAAAGTACTGTAGCAAAATAAACACATGGGTTATCTCCCAAGAAGTTCTTTCTTTATAGCCATTAAGATGGGCTCAGCAGTTTTAATGATGCACTCGCACGAAATAAGAGTTCAAGCAAAAGAGAGCATCAAAAAGCAAATTCAAAACAAATTTAAGTCTAACCCACTTCCTATGCATAGGAATCTTGTACACAAATAAATTCATGAAGAACAAAGTGACAAGCATAAGAAGGTAAAACAAGAGTAACTTCAAAATTTTAAGCATATAGAGAGGTGTTTTAGCACCATGAAATTTCTACAACCATATTTTCCTCTCTCATAATAATTTTCAGTAGCTTCATGAGCAAACTCAATAATATAACTATCACATATAGCATGATTTTCATGATCCATAAACACATAATTTTTATCAAGCTCAAAAATAGTGCGATTAAAACTTTCAAACACACTTTTATCAATAATATAACAAGATGGTTGATCAATCTCAAGAGATATGGGACTCATAGATAATGTCAAGACCTCTCCAATCCCATTTTCATTAGTAGTACAATTAATATTATCAAGTAACATAGGACCATCATCAAGAGCTTTATCATAAACATTTGCTACGCAAAATTCTTTAGTACCATGCATTTCGAACTCAGGCACAAACAAAGCATTATCATAAGATTTATCAAAGTAGCATGGATTATCATAAATAACAGTAGCATAATTATTCTCACAAGTTTTACTCATAGGGAATATTTTAAGAGAATCCACAGGAACATAACATTCAACCTCTTTCGGTAAGCATGGAGGACAATCAAATAGTGTAAGAGATAAAGAGTTACTCTCATTAGAAGGTTGGCATGGGTAGCTAATCCATTCTTCCTCGTTTTGTTCATCACTCTCCTCTTCTTTTTCATCCAATGAGCTTTCAGGTTCATCAATTTCTTCCTCTTTTTCATCCAATGAGCTTTCAGGTTCATCAATTTCTTCTTCCACTGGTTCCTGCAAATTGTGAGCGCATTCTTGTGCATTAATGAGTCTCTCTTTATAATCAATGATATAAGGATTATCAGTGTAACTTTCATTGCAAAAATTAAGGATAGAAGAGACATAATCTTTAAGGTCCTTACAAACAACACAAGTTTCATAATTTTTAACCATGAAGGATTCTATCTCCGAGGCTCCCATAAATATGACAAATTGTTCTACCTCTTCAAACCCAAAATGAAAAAAGCTATTCCGATTATAGTTCTTAATTAAAAATTCCTCACTAAAGTCACATTGAAATTTAAGATGTTTAGTGTCCTGTTGAGAGCAACAGTTTATATCATGGCGTTTAAGCAAGATTTTAGCAATTGTATTCAATTTTTCTATCACAAGCACTCATCACTTTTCCCGCTCTTGATTCTCTATAATTATTATAATATTCTATAAGCTCCAAGTAGGTTATGGGTTCTCCCATAACAGCAGTTTTTAATTTTTAGGTTTTTCAAATTTTTATGGATTTTTGGGTATATGAGAAAAGTAAAACAAGACAAAAAGAAACTAGACAAAAGTAAACTAAGAAAAATAAAACAAGACAGAAATAAACTAAGCACAAATAAACTGGGCAAAAGTAAACTAAGCAAAACAAAGTAAAACAAAATAAAAACAGAGAGAGAGGTAGAGTGTACTCCCCAGGTGAACTTATGAGTAGAGCTATGCCTCCCGGCAACGGCGCCGTAAAAACAGTCTTGATAACCCACAAGTATAGGGGATCGCGGCGGTCTTCGAGGGAAGTAAAACCCAAATTTATTGATTCGACACAAGGGGAGGTAAAGAATACTTATAAGCCTTAACAACCGAGTTGTCAATTCAGCTGCACCTGGAAAAGCACTAGCAACAGGGGTGATGTGAAAGTAGCAGATGATATGAGAGCAATAGTAACAAGTAACACAGCAGCAAGTAATAGTAATATGAGAGCAATGGCACCAGAAAATAGTTGATACTACTTCCAATGACATGTAGAACGAGTATATGATGATGAAAGATGGACCGGGGTTCCCAGCTATCTACACTAGTGGTAACTCTCCAATAAGTGTTGGGTGAACAAATTACAGTCGGGCAATTGATAGGATTGAAATAGCATTAAGACAGAACATCAAGATCATTAATCATGTAGGCATGTTTTCCAATTATAGTCGTACGTGCTCGCAATGAGCACAACATCTTTTGTCCTACCAGCCGGTGGCAGCCGGGCCTCAAGGGAATCTACTGGATATTAAGGTACTCCTTTTAATAGAGCACCGGAGCAAAGAATTAACACTCCGTGAAAACATGTGATCCTCACATCACCGCCATCCCCTCCGGTTGTCCCGATTTCTGTCACTTCGGGGCCTTTGGTTCCGGACAGTGACATGTGCATACAACTTGTAGATACAATCTAAGCAATAAGTATAGAGCTTAAATCTAAGATCATGCCACTCGGGCCCTAGTGACAAGCATTAAACACAACAAGATTGCAGCAACAGTAACTTCATAAACTTTGTAGATAGACAATCATAACGTAACAATCCATCGGATCCCGACAAACACAACACCGATTACATCAGATGAATCTCAATCATGTAAGGCAGCTCATGAGATCATTGTATTGAAGTACATGGGAGAGATGATACCAACTAGCTACAGCTAGAACCCGTAGTCCATGGGGGAACTACTCACGGAGCATGATGGAGGCGATGGCGTTGATGGAGATGGCTTCCGGGGCACTTCCCCGTCCCGGCGGGCGCCGGAACGAGACTTCGTCCCCGAAACGGAGTTTCGCGATGGTGGCGGCGCCCCTGGAGTCTTTCTGGAGTTTCGTCAAAAGGTATCGCGTTTTTAGGTCGAAAGGGGTTAAATAGGCGAAGAGGCGGCGCAAGGGGGCGCCTGGGGCCTCCTCCCCATAGGCCGGCACGGCCAGGGTGGAGCCCGCGCGGCCCTGGCGTGTGGTGGCCCCCTGGCCCGCCTCCGACTCTCCTTCGGTGTTCTGGAGCCTCCCGGGAAAAATAAGATCTTTGGCGTTGATTTCGTCCAATTCCGAGAATATTGCCCGAACAGCCTTTCTAGAACCAAAAACAGCAGAAAACAGGAATTGGCACTTCGGCATCTTGTTAATAGGTTAGTTCCGGAAAACGCATAAAATCATCATAAAGTGCAAGCAAAACATGTAAGTATTGTCATAAAACAAGCATGGAACATCAGAAATTATAGGTACGTTGGAGACGTATCAGGAAGCCACCTGGGAAAAGGAGGAAGACCTGAGGAAAACATACCCCGAACTCTTCAGGTATTACAACCACAACTTCGGGACGAAGTTTTCTTTAAGAGGGAAAGGCTGTAATGTCCCAGGTTTAGAGACGATCGAGGGGTAGATTTTAGAAAGGGATGTGCATTGCATCGTAAATTCTGGGAAAATTTCGCGCTTTTAAAACAAAACTGCATCGAAGGGGGACAGGTTTCTCTCTCGACATCTTACAGGGTTAGGGTTTCGAGAGTGCGACAAACTTGTTCCTACTCAACTACATTAGGGTTTTGAGAAGAGAGAAGAGATATTGCATCACAAACTTAAGTTGCATGATTGAATTCAAATTTAAGTTGCATGATTGAATTCAAACCAAAGTTGAATTTGAATTTCAAATTCAAACATTAAATTGATATCTCACAATTCAAACTTGAGATAATGCAATAAACAATTATAAGTAATCAAGAATATAAATAGTACAACAATTATATAAAGCTCATTAAGGAAAATTGGAGCTTTATTGATAATCACACATGATACATTGTCAATTACAATATTCAGAATAGAAATATGAAATATTACAACACATTACACAAATTGGAAAAATAGAAAATGAAAATAAAAGAAAAGTACAAGGTAAGATTCTATCCTAAATACTACAAGGTAATCTTCATTTGATCTTGGACTTGATGATCTTCATGTCCATTTGGATCATCACCTTGTTCCCTGCATTCACACAAATAAAGACCAAATACAAGTGTTATGCCAAGTGGCATTGCCACTTGGCAGGTTAGCAAGAAAATGAGAAGTGAGAGGATATTCTCAAGATCTGCCGAGCTGATCCTCTCAAAGCCCAAGTGCAAAGTATCTGGTATACACACACACACACACACACAGCCTGCTCACAAGGCTGTGTGCATGCAGCACACACACACAGCACAGAGAGGAGTCACCAACACATGCCAGGCAGTGCTGTCGACCAGAGAAGCAAGGGCCAGGCATATAAAAACTTTTCACAGCCAAAACCCTAGCCATTAGCATCGACACAAGCTTCAGGGTAAGAACTAGCAAGAACAGCTCAAGAACACCAAGAACAGGTGAACAGCCAGAGCTGTCTCACCTATTCCCCAATCACCAGAAATTAACCAAGCATCACCACCAAGCCAGGAGGAGCAGGGCAAGCTCATAAATCCAAACCAGAAGAAATCCTCTACACCAACAACCTTTCTAGGAGCTGGAGTGAGGTATACACGGATAATCATGAGCAAGCCACAATTTTGCTCATATCATAAGCACATGCATACATCACAGCAACAGAAAAGGGTAGAAACCCTGTTTGTGTCATCATCTGGCTGTCTAGCCATTTGGTGCAAGCAAACATAGGGAAAGCCAGGAGGAAAACCAACCCAGGGAACATTGGTTATGCCAAACCAAGTGGCATAATCAAAGAAATCCAACAAGGGAAGATCCTATCTAGCTAGCCAGATTCACCTAGCACCTATGACCACTACACCATCAGACTGATAGACTATCAAGTGTCTATTCATGTTTGTCAACATCAAAAGCATCTGGCAACCAAATCTGGTCAAGCCAGAGAGCATCTGTCCATACACATCAAGCCAACATGGGGTGGGAGCTTCCTGAACAGCAAATACTTGCTGTTGAGGCCACCTCAACCACAAGACTAGCCAACCAAGCCACCCATCATCACCCAGAAGGTTCAGAGTGAGCTAGGGTACCCAACCAGTGGTTGGCATCCCTCTAGCTCAAGTTATTGAGTCATAAGATCATTACTGCTACACAGTTCACATCATTTATCCATCTAATAGAGCAGGGAAATACAGATAAATGAAACAGACAAGTAATCAAAGCACCAACATCTTGCCAGTGATCCAAGGGATCACTGCAAGCATCAGTTGATGCTTGAGCAAGCATCAACACACACCAACACATGTATGTGTGTCACACAGACACAAGGATAAGCATCAGAAAGGCACAGGCAGTAGGATGGTAAGCAATCAACATGCACCTGATGATCACTGGATCATCAGAGCTTGCCAAATTATGCAAGTGCTTGTCAGAGACAAGTCTGGCATCAATTCATGAACTACATAAATGAAATAGCCACAATTAAGCAATAGTTGCATCACAGATAATCATCTAAACAATTCCAGTAATCGTATCCGAGTAACACATTATCAAGAGGGGAAACTATCTAGCCAACCATCATGCTCGGTTGAGCATTCTCATGAATTAGAACACAATGAACCAGCCCGGAGGCACCGGCACTTGCAAATATGCAAGAATTGCACACTGTAATCAAGCCAGGGAATCTTACATGAATACACTTGAATGCTAGCAAGCATAGCAACCAGAATAGAGGCACAGAGCAGGAATTTAGTAAGAATAGCAAGCACCGGCATGGCCAGGGTAACAATGGCCAAGGCCAGTAGGACCAGTAGCAAGAATAGCAGCAGTAGCACACGCGCATCCACAGCAAGCACAAGCAGCAGAGCACATAGAGGTAGAGCAGCAGCACAAGCAACGGCCATGGCCAGTAGAGCACGGCACAGCATAGGCACAAGGAAAAGCAGGCCAATGGCCAGAGCTAGACTAGAAGGAAAGGAGAAGAGGAAGAACATGTAGTAGAGAAGGAGGGAGGAGGTGAGCACTTACAGGCATAGCGGAGATGAACACAACCATGGCGGCACGGTGGCACACGCCGGGCGAATGGCGGCGCCAGGCCACCACCTTGCCGCCACGCCAGCGTCACCACGGCGCCACCATCGCGCCAGGAACGCCGCCAAGCGACGGAGCGCCACGGTTCCGTGCGGCGGTGCGTGCAGATGAGTTGGGGACGAGCGAAGGAGACTACGAGGGCCAAATCGACGCGGACCATCGTGTTCGCCGTCGAGCGGCGGTGCTTCTGCGACCAACCGCGCCGCCGGAGCTGGCCGGAGACGGCCGGATTAATTCGGCGACGGCGGGGCGACGCGGGTCGCCAGAGAGACGAGGAGGGGTTAGGGTTTCTGCGCGAGGAAGAAAGGAAGGGACGAGTGGGCCGACCGAGCCGAACGGGTGGCTCGGGTTCGACCTAACCCGCTGGGCCGCACTGACAGGTGGGTCCAGGGGCAAATTAGTCATTTCACATTTTCCAATAAACCAGAAACTTTGAAAATAAATAGAAAATGGTTAAGGACTCTAAAAATAAATAAAAATATGAAAACCACTCAGCATAAAATCCTCTATCATAATAAAATATAAAATGGAATTTTTGGAGACAATTAAGAATAAGTCATTAATTGATGAATATTTAATTCATTAAAAATAACCATTCTATTTTTAATGATAAAATAAGTCCATAAATCCTTTTGGACTTTAAAAACACCTTGACAACATTTCAAGGTTGTATTTTACTCTAAATAGAGTATCCCCAAATTATTCTTAGTATTAACCTCTCACATGAAATAATAACGACATCGGAAGGGGGGAAACAAACCCTAAAAGCTGAATCATGCATAATTGCTTCTTTAACCATTGCCCTTATCGGACAATGATGCTATTTTTCAGCAACAGAGGACAAGGGTCAGTCCACACCATCCAACTGCAACACTTTGCAGTATTCAGGCAAGTTCATCGCTTGCTCATGTCATTTGAGTATCTTTATCAAATTACTTGCAAAGTACTATGATTATCATTATTGCATAAAAACCAAAACCACTATTTTCATAACTATGAATATGACTATGTGGTTGGCAATGGAACCATGGATTGTGTTGATATGGTGGAGGTTCCATTGCAAGGGTTTATATCCATCTAGGATTAAACAACAAATGTCGTCCAGTGATTCTTGTGCCGTAATACCCGTGTTAACCATAAGATCCGGAGTGGGACGGAGTAGTCAAAAGTGTTTCCACCTCTCGTTCATCAACGGATGCGCTTTACCGTAGTACACTTGTAATCCAAGGGGGCAAGCGGTGAGGCCGGGGAGTCCTAAGTCCCCACGGCATTGTCCGTAGTACACTTGTCGCCGAAGAGCAGCGGTGAGTGGGAGTCCTAAGTCCCCACGGTATTGCGGTCTATGATGGGTTGCATGCCGGCGTAGGAATGTATGGTAGAGCCCTGCATTGACGTCGTGGTCGGGGTCCACCCTGAAATCTATGGGAATAATGGGACCGGCGTGGACCCAGGGTCGGAGTTTGCAACAAAGGGTGGGTGTTCGAGGTAGCGGAGGAACATGATTGGCTAGACCTTATACCGGGCCTCACACCATAGGAAGTGTGGACGGGAAAGCTGCCCGGTTGGCACCAAGGTTAAGATCTCTTATGGGTAAAGCAACACACCTCTGCAGAGTGTAAAGAACCGTGACCTGTCACTCCCTGTTCCGGGATTTGGAACTGCGAACGCTGCCGGAAAGGAACTCCATGAAGTTCTAGTAAACCGGTGAAGGCTGACGGACATAGCTCTTTGGAATAAAAGCAACCTCTTGAAGAAATGTTTATCAAAACCTGCATTGGTATTAGACTTTCTGGTCTAATATCGTAGCTAGTGCATTAAACACCTCTTTTCTATAATGAATTTGTTGAGTACGCTCGTACTCATCCCACTCTTAAATCCCCTGCTTAGATTGTCTGAACCGTCTGGAGGAGGACCACGACAACCCTGAAGGAGCCGAGATCATCGGCTATGAAGAACCAGACCTCTCTGGAGGTGTTGAAGGCGTAGACTACCTTATAGTCTACGGAACCGGGGAGGCTTCCGGAGGAGATCAAGTCTAGAATCACCGAGTAGTAGTAGTATCCGAGCAGTGCGAACTCTTAGTACTTAGCTGCTCGATGGAATAAATGTATAACCTAGTTAAACTTCTATATTGTAAGTTAAGTTGGGTTCGCCTCGAACCCAGGAGTATCCCTCTTAGGACCCAAGAGGACCTCCGAGATGATATGTATATTATGCTTGTAATAATAAATGAATGAGTTATGGACCTGCTATGTTCTGTTGTACTACTCTGAGGGATGTAATATTTGCGGAATGGTACTTCGTGAATGTTATATCAATGACTGGCATACTACAACATGCAGTGATATGCAGGGTCACCACAGTGACGGCCTATCTGGCTGCTCCTCCGCCGGCCTGTTTTTCGACGACGGCCTACTCCTCGTCGTTCGCGGCTCGGCTTGCCTCGACCACGCCCGTCAGGTGTTCGTCCATTTGCCTCGCCGGCCATGAACTCGGACGAAGAGGAGGAGCAGATGTTCATCGAGCTTATGCGAGAAGAGATGGCAGCCGCCGCCCAAGACGAGGAGCACATGATGATCCTCGGTTTCTTATCAAGCATGTACGCCGGGGTGGCAACTGGTCGACGTGGTGGGTCGGCACCAGGTCGCTGGAAGTGCAAGCCGAGACAACGAATGGATGGCTACTGCATGTTGTACGTCGACTACTTCGCCGACAATCCATTGCACGGTGAGACTATTTTCAGGCGTCATTTCAGGATGAGCAGAAAGCTATTTCTGCAAATTGTGTGTGCCATCCGAGACTTTGACCCCTACTTCAGATGCAAGGTGGATTGCACTGGCTTGGTTGGATTTTCGTCACCTGCAGAAGTGCACAGTGGCTATGAGGATGCTGGCGTATGGAGCTCCCGGTGATGGTGCAGATGACTATCTTCGGATGGCGGAGTCCACCTCCCTTGATTGTTTCTACCGGTTCTGCAGGGCCGTCATAGCAGTGTTCGGGGACTTTATTTGAGATCACCCACTGTCGAAGACACTCAGAGGATCCTTGCAACAAATGAAGCTAGGGTTTTCCAGGGATGATTGGAAGCATTGACTGCATGCATTGAAAATGGAAGAACTGTCCGTTTGCGTGGCAGGGAATGTACAAGGGTCACAAAAACGGCTGCACTGTGATACTTGAAGCAGTGGCTACCCATGATCTCTGGATTTGGCACTCTTTCTTTGGTATGCCTGGATCCAACAATGACATAAATGTCCTAAACTGCTCCCCGATCTTTTCCAAGCTTGTTGAGGGTCATGCTCCCCTGGTGAACTATGTGATCAATGGTCGACACTACAACAAAGGATACTACCTTGCAGGCGGTATCTATCCAAAGTGGGCAACATTTGTGAAGACTATCTTGAAACCTAGCACCCCCAAACTTTCTGAGTTTGTCAAGAAACAAGAAGCTTGCTGAAAAGACGTCGAGCGTGCATTTGGTGTCCTCCAGCAGAGATTTGCTGTCGTCCGGTTCCCCGCTATGACTTGGTCCAAAGATCGGATGTGGGAGGTGATGAGCTGTTGTGTGTGCTTACACAATATGATTATTGAAAATGAGCGAAAACATCCGGTTCCTGCGGCTGAGCAAGAAGCACCATATGAGAGAGGGTCCTCTTGCACAGCCTAATCACCAGGTGCCGACATCATGGGCCGCCTTCATTGCTTTGCGCCAGGAGATTCAAGACTCTACAATGCATCAACAGCTACAAGATGATCTGGTGGAGGACATATAGACGCTCCGAGGCAACGCCAACGCCGACGCCAACTAGTCTGTCTTAATTTTTTTCAAAACTTGTGAAATTGTGTGCTTCATTTGTTTCAGCACTTGTTAAACATTGTACTGATTTTCGCCGAATTTGTTTCAGCAATTTTCTGACTCTTGTTCGCCGAGCTTGTTAAATTTTATGTCGAATTTGTTTGAAATATGTCATATGGGCGAGGTTGGGGGTTTCCTACCGGGGGGACGGCTGGAACTTCGGCGCTCCCCAGGCCAAATTTTCCTCCAATCCGGACGACAATTTCGTCGGATTTGGGCGTGGGGAGCGCCAACGAGTGGAGATGCTCTAACTCCTTGCAGTGGGCGATGGCATCCTGGTTCTTGTCATAGTGGAGCGCCATTGCAGAGCTAAGTCTAGGCGCCGTGGACCACGTGATTTCCGCCTTGATGCGGGCTGCGCCGCAGAGACTTGTACGGATCCGCCGCAAGATCTTGGACAGGCACCAGCGGAGGATCGTCGGCGCACGTCTGCAGGCTTGCACTGCGGCGGTCTCGTCTTCTTCCGTCGCGCGGGGCGGCCGGTTCGTGAAGAGTTGGCGTCGGGCTGCAGGGGCAACGGTGTGCAGCCATGACATGTTCGTGCGTGCCCGTGCTATGCTCGATAAAATGATCGCCGTCGCTTCCGAAGATCATGGAGAGGAACTGCAGGTTTCCTATTCAGGTTTGTAGAGTCGGCAGTCCGAGCGTTGACTGCTGCCACATCAGCAGATCCTGGGAGAAACGAGCGTCGGGCTGGGAATAACCGGGATGCATGAGTTCAGGAAGGTCATTTCAGGAATTGGAAGTTAAGGGTTTGATCCGAACCACCCCTACAAACTTAACTTACTAAGGTTTAAAGCAGACTTCACTCTTTTGGAACCACACAAAAACGATGCGGTACACCGCATTCGCGTTGCGGATGAGATGCTCTTAGTATCGGTTAGACAAAGAAGAAAATATCCACCGTACCGGTGGGCTCTAGCTTATGGCCCAAAAGCAGTTTAAAACATTGTGAGCATTTCAGGCTGCTCTTGCAACGTTAACCCACCGCTGGTAGCCGCAACAGAAGGAGAGATGAATGCACTTGGATAAGAGAGCAAGAGGCCAAGCAAAGAAGCCGATGACATGGACCAAAACAGAAACCAGGAAAAAATGGCCTTTCTTCAACGCATCAAATGAACAGGATGCAAATCGGAGCGAAATCATAGGGAAGAGCATGACAGACTGTGGCCGTTGAAGCGCAGCAAAGGCCAACTCTGTAGCTGACGGGGAAACATGCACTCGCTATGAAACCAGTGGCTGACGAAGATAACCGTGACGTAACGATGGGCTAAAAAGATTCCTGCGCTCATGGCGTGGAGGGCCGGTGGTGGCCTCGGGCGATTCAGAATCTCGATATTTTGCCTTTGCGGGACCCTCCTTGGTGCCGGGCCCGTCCATCAGATGTGGCTGCCGGATAGCGAGATGTCTGACGGAACTGCATACACTATCTCCGCATCGAGGTGACCGTGTCAGATGTTTTTACAGACTTACAGTGTCACTTGTGGCAGACCATTTAATATTAGACACGATCCTAATCTATAAAATATACTCCATTCGTTTTCGTACGGAAATAATTGTTGAATTTAGTATTAGACACGATCCTAATCTATAAAATATACTTCCTTCGTTTTCGTAATTGTTGTAGATTTGTCTAGATTCATACACCCTTCATTCTAATAAATAATTGTTCTAGTTTCGTGTGATTTTTCTTTAACTAAGAACTGCTCTAAAAAATATAAAGATTGCTGTTATAAAATTAGTATCCAGTTGAAAATAGATACTTTTTTGGCAATTATTTTGAAGCAGAGTAAGTACCATTAAAAATACATTTTAATATGAATCCAACGATACTAATTGCATACATTATAATCAAGATTTTGTTGTTCAAAATTTTAGTTGAAGTTCGTCTTGAAATACGTGTATTTCTTATTCATCGAAACAGAAATAGTATTATGTAAATATGTTTTAGTACGTAGATAAATGTCAATCTTGGAAAATCCAAGACGTTCGGTTCGAAAATAAGCATGTACAATCGCATGTAACTAGATAGGGGAAAATAACATGTTATACAATGAATTATATCATAACGTATCCCTTATAGTTACGATAAAAAAATGTTTTTTCAAAGAAACTCCCTTTTTGCGAGTGCAAGAAAGATCCGAATCTATTTCATGAGTTTACAAGAAGTAAAAAGCACCTTAAACATAATAAAAATATATCCAGATCCTTGGACCACCTAAACACCAATACTACCGCGAGAGCGAGCCGTCGACATGTCGCTGCTGTCGCTCTCTTACTAGAGCCGACATGACGTTTTTTATGCTAGATGGAAAATTTTAGTGCACGTGCCCCTAAGAACCTGCGCTCGAGAGCCAAGTCATCGCCATTGAACTCTTAAATTGATATGAAATTTGTAACAGTAAACCTATAGCACACATAAACTAGACGAGATCCACCACCCCAGGGAAGCGGCAACCAGATGAAACTCCGGCCTCCTCAACGCCGTGATCACCACCGACAAAGGGCGACTATACTTTCTTTTTGTCCCGCACAACGTCGCCATAGCCACCATAACAACAATGTCATTCACTAGTAGGGAAAACGCTATAAGGGCACGCTGACTGGAAGTGCACTTATATGAACACACACGACTGCTATTAGTAGTTGCGGACAAGAAACACGCACACGACTGGTGTGATTGTACTAGTAGCGGAGAGGAGAGAAGGGCATGCGACTAGTAGGTGGGGCCTGGCTACACTCGGGTCAAAAAGGGACCCGCGGAGAGCGATAATGGAGGCACGCGACTGCTATGTAAATACCAATCGCATGTCCATTTGCCCGCTCGCTTCCAATATATTTGGCTGGTAGGATGCGGGTGACCCAAAATAGTGGTTTGAATTTTGACCCATGACTACTAACCCCTTATTGGTAGCGAGCTAAATTTTGACCCGTGACTATTAATTTCTAGGATTTTCAGCCCCTATCGCCTTTTCAATTTTGAAAAATATAAAAGAAAATGATAGAAAATTGAAATTTCAGAATCTTTCGAGATAGCCATGTGTTATGGGTTATAGTTGTTAGGAAAACTAATAAACATGAATTTCGACATATTATGCAAAATGACACCATCTTTCGGAAAATGGCTCTCGAGGTCGCATACTGATGACCCACAAGTATAAGGGGTGTATCGTAGTATCTTCGATAAGTAAGAATGTCGATCCCAACGAGGAGCAGAAGGTGTTGACAAGCAGTTTCGATGAAGGATTCACTGTAAATGCTCACAGACAAGTATTCAGGGGGTTTTGATGTAACAGATGAATAAAGTACGAGTAAGTAAAATGCGAGAGAAATAATTGCAGCGAGTGGCCCAATCCTTTTTAGCACAAAGGACAAGCCGGTTTGTTTACTTGTAATGACCAAACGTTCTCGAGGACACACGGGATTTTAGTCTAGTGCTTTCGCTACATACGAGCTGATTAATCTTCATTGTTTTGATAAGTGTTGTGTGGGTGAACCTATGCTAATGTACCGCCCTTCCTAGGACTAATACATACTTGTGATTATACCCCTTGCAAGCATCCGCAACTACAAGAAAGTAATTAAGATAAATCTAACCACGACCTTAAACTACGAGATCCTGCGATCCCTCCCGCATCGATATACCAACGGGGGTTTAGGTTTCTGTCACTCCGGCAACCCCGCAATTGGCAAACGAGTACAAGATGCATTCCCCTAGGCCCATAAATGGTGAAGTGTCGTGTAGTCGACGTTCACACGACACCACTAGAAGAATAACACCACAACTTAAATATCATAACATTGAATATTACTCAACCATAATTCACTACTAGCATTTAGACTTCACCCATGTCCTCAAGAACTAAACGAACTACTCACGAGACATCATATGGAACATGATCAGAGGTGATATGATGATGAATAACAATCTGAACATAGACCTTGGTTCAATGGTTTCACTCAATAGCATCAACAACAAGTAGAAATCAGTATCGGGAGAGTTTCCCCTATCAAACAATCAAGATCAAACCCAAATTGCTACAGCGGTGACGATGTCCAGCGGTGGAGATGGCGGTGATGATGGTGGAGATGATGATGATGGTGATGGAGATGATGTCCAGCTCGATGGCGGTGACGATGGCGTCGATTTCCCCCACCGGGAGGGAATTTCCCAGCGGATTCCTCGCCCGCCGGAGAGCTCTTTTCTCTCGGTGTTCTCCGCCCCGCGAGGTGGCTGTAACCCTTCGTGAGGATTCCTCTCGTGGCTTAGGTCTTCGGGACGAAGGGTTTCGCGAAGAAAAGGAGGCGAAAGAGGCCGAGGGGCCCCACACCACATGGTGGCGCGGCCGAGCCATGGGCCGCGCCACCCTATGGTGTGGGCCCACCCCGGGTCCAGTCGGCTCCCCCTTCCGGCTTCCTCCGTCATCCGGAAAAATAGGATTTTTGGTAAAACTTCCTTCCACGAGTTGATCTTCCGAAATATTGCATCTCGACGGTGCTTTTTCCAGCGAGAATCCTGGCTCCGGTGCTCGATCTCCAAATAATCATGAAACATGCAAAATAGATGAAATAACATAAGTATTATGTCCCAATATGAAATATATCAATGAATAACAGCAAATTATGATATAAAATAGTGATGCAATTTGGACGTATCAACTCCCCCCAAGCTTAGACTTCGCTTGTCCCCAAGCGAAACTGAACTCGGTAAACAGGACCACATGTTTATGGAGTGAAGAGTCGATAAATAAAATACGGACAAGAAGCATCATATTCATTCACACAAGACATTATAGTAAACAACTTCCTCATATGACTCAACTTGAAACAAGTATAAGGTAATCACAAATAAAGGTGCATAAGGAATCATAATTGGTGATGGCAAACTTTGTTCTTGGTCAGAGAACATTTAACAGATTATATTCATCTATTGAGCAGCGCTCTCATATTAAAAACTTATGGTAAACTTGCATACTCAATCATATTAATCATTGATGAATTTCAAAGCTATATTCATTCAGGTAAAACTTGTACTAAACAAGAAAGAGTAAAGACATGATGAAGCAAATCACAATATAATGGTTTGATCACAACAACTCAAATGCTTGCTTGAGATAGAGGGAAATAGGTTTACC
>NC_061509.1:130707795-130792547 GCF_022539505.1 Lolium rigidum | reverse complement strand
ACAAGATCTTATAAAGAATCTCAACATGACATTTCTAACAACAACACATGAATGATTGATTCAACTATAAATCTAAGAACACAAAAGAAACTACTTTTTACTTATCTTTTCCATGTCTTTTACTAAATAAATATTCCTACCATTATTCATATGGTATATCTGTTCAACTACAAGAATTGAATCCATGTCAAGGACATTCATATTCATTCTTCATCAACCCTTGACTATTCAATCTTGTACATGCAAACCTTTTCCTATTAAACCTCAGAGAAAGTAGAGAATTATCTATATATATTTACACCATCCATTGAGAAGAACTATAGGTTAATATTCAAATCCTATCTTAGTGAGATAAGTCCTTGATATTAATTAATGCTATAAGAAGTATAGGTCAAGTACTAAACCCTACTTGACCTAGTCAACACTTGATGGTAAGTGAGAACCTATTTTACTATTGATCCAAGAGAAGCAAGTGTTGTGATCATTACAACTTGGTAATGATCATAAACCCTAAAGGAACCTTACTTATCCCAAGATCTCAAGCTACATGTGCACACTCAAGTATATGGACTAATATTTGATCTTGAAGAGGAGAACCATGTTTCACCAATGAACCATTATAGGACCAATAATTTGATCATTACAAATTGGGTGATGATCATAAACCCTAAGAATCTAAGTGAGTATCGGCAATAGGATATATAATACCGGCTTCAAGAAGTCGTAATACCTCATTTCTTACCACATCTTTCATCTTGGGAATTAGACGACGGCGAGGTTCAACAACGAGGCTTCGCATCATCTTCCATATTAATGGCGTGTTGGCAAATAGAGGGAGAAATCCCCTTCAAGTCATCAAGAGTATAGCCAATAGCACCTCGGTGTTTCTTCAATATTTGCAATAATCTTTCTTCTTCAAACTCTGTAAGCTTAGAACTAATAATAACAGGATATATTTTCTTATCATCAATATGAGCATATTTAAGATTAGGAGTGAAGCTCGATGAACATGGGGGTACGTGAGCACCCCCTGACTGGCTGCCACGTGTCTAACACCGTTTACTATCCGTTGGAGATCACCCGCGTTCGTTCCTCCGCATCGCTCGCCTGACACGCATCCCTTCAGCGCGTGGATAGTAGACAACGTGGTGGGCCCGTCCCCCGCCGATGTGTCTCCGCCAGCCGCGATCCCATTGAGAGGATGGGATTTACCGAGTGGCGCTTGATGGTTAGCGCGTCCATGGTGATTCCACAGCCGTGCGGCGGGGAGGACACACGCGGCCTCTCCGATTTGGCTCGTGAAGGCTGGATCGGACGCTCCTCTCTCTAATTCCGCCCTCGCTTCGCACAGGTAGTTCGAACCCGACCATTGGAGGCTGCGGTTCGCCTCTTCCTGGCCGGACGCGAAAGAGATGCGAGGGCGCAAGGTGGCCGACGGTCCATAGAGGCGAACCACCCCTCGGCCCCCCGTGGAGCCAATCCGGAGCTAGCTAGCGCGTCGCGGCTGTAGGTCGCCGGATCGATCTCGATCTTGAGCTCCCACCTGCTCCCCGCCCATCTACGCAACCGTCCCCGCACCCTCGTCCCCGCCCGCCGCATTTTGGAGCTCGATGTGGAGGAGCCGCTTCGGGCGGGCTCAAATCGACGCGCGGCGGTGGAGGACGGACAGCCACACGCGGTGGCGGAGGACGGAGCCACCGTCGACCTCGACCGGCGTGGTCGGCTGACCACCGTCGGCCTCGACCGCTGTTGCAGCACGGGCGCGCTGGGGAGCACGGGCCGCCGGGGAGGCCGCCGATCTCACCAGCGTGGGAAATCGAGCGGGGGTCGTCCCAAGCGGCGGCGCCGCCATCCAAGCTGGTCGTCCCCCGCGGGACTCGTCCCCATCTCGCGCTCGCGGGCGGTCAACGGCGGCGAGGGCCAGGGACGGGATTGCTCCCCCGTCGCTGCTCTCCAATCGATCGCCCCCTCGCCCGATGCAGGAGGAGCAGGGGCGCCGCGCGGCCTCCCGTCTGGGCAGGAGGAGCTAGGCCGGCGCGCGAGCTTCTCATCGGTGAGGGATTTGCAGGGTGGGCGCGGCGGCCTCGCGCCGGTGGAGGGCGTCCCACGAGGAGTTGGGATGCGGATGGAGCAAGAGGATTCCACGGCCGTTTCATCTCCGTTAGCAGCTACTCGCGGAGAGCGAATCTAAAAGCAAATCTAACGGTATCTAGGGGGTGCTCACGTATCCCCCTAGTCACCAAATCCACTCTCTTTAAGATTATCAGGCAAAGGCTTTAAATCAAAAACAGGATCTTCCTTTGGTGGCGGTGTTGTACCCAAGTCTTCCACCGGTAAATCATGCTTGAGAATAGGTTGGCGAAGGAAAATCTCCTCAAGCTCATCTCTTTCTTTCCTAAAAACTTCACTCTCGCTATCCTCCAAATGTTGCTGCAAAGGATTATTAGGAACAAGAACAATAGATGCACACTGCTCCATTTTAAAATCATTACTAGGCAAATCAGCTTTATAAGGAGTTTTAGTAAATTTAGAGAAGTTAAACTCATAAGATTCACCGCAAATTTAGTCAAAATTTTCTCTTTCTTGCAATCTATAATAGCTCCACAAGTATTTAGAAAAGGTCTACCAAAAATGATAGGACAATAATCACTAGCGACGAGAACCAAGTACCAAAAAGTCAGCGAGGATATTTAATCTTACCACATAGAACTTCCACATCTCGAAAAATACCAATTGGAGAAATAGTTTCTCTATTAGCGAGCTGAATAACCACATCAATATCTTCAAGTTCACAAGAATCAATTTCGTGCATAATCTCCGTGTAAAGCTCATAAGGAATAGCACTAACACTTGCACCAATATCACATAAACCATAATAGCAATGATCACCAATTCTAACGAGATAGCATAGGAACACTAGCTTGTTTGGGTTTATTAGGATGTGAAACAATATTAGAAGCATCTTCACAAAAAATAATATGACCATCCTCCACATTTTCGGTCACAAGATCTTTAACAATTGCAACGACGGAGTTCAACTTTTATTTGTTCTTCGGGTTCTATAGGTTTCTTTTCACTTTTATGAACCGCACTATTTATAACGAGTACTCTTTCATTTTAGCAGGAAAAGGAGTTTTTTCAATATAAGCTTCGGGAATAACACGATCGGTAGTTTCAACTACAACACACTTATTAATAGATGAATCAATTTTATCTTTGTACGGTTCATGATACTTATCAAAATTCTTCTTAGGCAATTCATAATGAGAGGCAAAAGCTTTATAAAGGTTTGCTGCAACTTGAGAATCAAGACCATATGTAGCACTCATATTACGAAATGTATCGGTATCCATAAAAGCTTCAATGCATTTATAATCATAAATTATACACGATTCTCTATCTTTGTCGTTCTCCCAACCTTCGGTATTTTCTTGGATCCGATCAAGAAGGTCCCTTTTAAACTCTTCCTTATTGCGTGTAAATGATCCGAGAACAAGTAGTATCCGGCAAGGTCTTGTCTTGAAAAGAAAGTCTTGCATAGAAATTATCAATAATAACATTACCGGGAAGCTCATGAATGGGGCATTTGAGCATTAAAGACTTCAATCTCCCCCAAGCTTGGGCAATACTCTCTCCATCATGAGGCCAGAAATTATATATGCGGTTCCGATCTTTGTGAATTTCACTTGGAGGATAAAATTTGGAATAAAATAAAGGCACAATGTCCTCCCAATCAAGAGAATCACCATTCTTCGGCAATTTATACCAATGCGCCGCTTTACCAGATAGCGATATAGAGAATAGCTTCTTCCTAACTTCATTCATAGCAATACCTGCACATTTGAATAACCCGCATAATTCATGCAAAAACGAGTAAATGATCACCGGGATGGACGGTTCCATCCCCTTCATAGCGGTTATCCATAACATGTTCAATAATTTTCGTAGGTATTTTATATGGTATTACTTCCTCACCTGGCGCCTCATCCACTACCGTTGCGGTAGTAGTAGATTTCCCAAATAGAAATTGAAGAGAAGATCTCTCCATAATGACTTATAGCAGCAGGCAGAAATAAAATCAGCACAAACAGTAAAGGTTTTCCTTACCAATTCCACTTACCAATAGCGGCAGAAAATAGTCTTGATGACCCACAAGTATAGGGGGTGTATCGTAGTATCTTCGATAAGTAAGAATGTCGATCCCAACGAGGAGCAGAAGGTGTTGACAAGCAGTTTCGATGAAGGATTCACTGTAAATGCTCACGAGACAAGTATTCGGGGGTTTTGATGTAACAGATGAATAAAGTACGAGTAAGTAAAATGCGAGAGAAATAATTGCAACGAGTGGCCCAATCCTTTTTAGCACAAAGGACAAGCCGGTTTGTTTACTTGTAATGACCAAACGTTCTCGAGGACACACGGGATTTTAGTCTAGTGCTTTCGCTACATACGGCTGATTAATCTTCATTGTTTTGATAAGTGTTGTGTGGGTGAACCTATGCTAATGTACCGCCCTTCCTAGGACTAATACATACTTGTGATTATACCCCTTGCAAGCATCCGCAACTACAAGAAAGTAATTAAGATAAATCTAACCACGGCCTTAAACTGCGAGATCCTGCGATCCCTCCTGCATCGATATACCAACGGGGGTTTAGGTTTACGTCACTCCGGCAACCCCGCAATTGGCAAACGAGTACAAGATGCATTCCCCTAGGCCCATAAATGGTGAAGTGTCGTGTAGTCGACGTTCACACGACACCACTAGAAGAATAACACCACAACTTAAATATCATAACATTGAATATTACTCAACCATAATTCACTACTAGCATTTAGACTTCACCCATGTCCTCAAGAACTAAACGAACTACTCACGAGACATCATATGGAACATGATCGGAGGTGATATGATGATGAATAACAATCTGAACATAGACCTTGGTTCAATGGTTTCACTCAATAGCATCAACAACAAGTAGAAATCGAGTATCGGGAGAGTTTCCCCTATCAAACAATCAAGATCAAACCCAAATTGCTACAGCGGTGACGATGTCCAGCGGTGGAGATGGCGGTGATGATGGTGGAGATGATGATGATGGTGATGGAGATGATGTCCAGCTCGATGGCGGTGACGATGGCGTCGATTTCCCCCTCCGGGAGGAATTTCCCGGCGGATTCCCGCCCGCCGGAGAGCTCTTTTCTCTCGGGTGTTCTCCGCCCCGCGAGGCGGGCTGTAACCCTTCGTGAGGATTCCTCTGTGGCTTAGGTCTTCGGGACGAAGGGTTTCGCGAAGAAAAGGAGGCGAAAGAGGCCGAGGGGCCCCACACCACATGGTGGCGCGGCCGAGCCATGGGCCGCGCCACCCTATGGTGTGGGCCCACCACGGGTCCGAGTGGCTCCCCCTTCGGCTTCCTCCGTCATACTGGAAAAATAGGATTTTTTGTAAAACTTCCTTCCACAGTTGATCTTCCGTAATATTGCATCTCGACGGTGCTTTTTCCAGCGAGAATCCCGGCTCCGGTGCTCGATCTCCAAATAATCATGAAACATGCAAAATAGATGAAATAACATAAGTATTATGTCCCAATATGAAATATATCAATGAATAACAGCAAATTATGATATAAAATAGTGATGCAATTTGGACGTATCACATACGACCTTCGATGAAAAAGTGTTGTATATGAAAATAAATATGTAGAAAAAGTTACATCTTTGAATTTTAGATTTCTCAAATTCAAAAATAAAACTTGAGTTTTTAGATGATTTAGATTTCGATGCAAAAAATCTAAATCCTAAAATTTTCAAAAAAATCCTCCTATTTAATCTCACTTTTCCCTCTTTCTCTACTTCTTCTCCACCTTCTCCCCTCTTCCTCTTCCCCTTCTTCACCTTATTTTCCTCCTCATATTTCCCTTCTCCATCTTCTCCCCAAACACGACCACCACCTCTGGTGATCACCTCTTCGTCGGTGACCACCTCTTCTTCGGTGACAAGTACACCGTCACTCCGGCAACGACGACCACCTATGACGCCCTGCTGCGACGCCCACCTCCAGCGACTTGCTCGATCCTCTCCTAGATCTCGTCAATACCACAAAGAGGTGTCATGGACTCGATTGTTTTTTCTTTTTAGGGTGTTCTGTATAAAATCACGTTGACAACTCAACACTGGTCCAAGCTTTTTCAAAAAATTGCAAAAGAAAAATACACTCGTAGCCAACCGGACATGCGCACACTACTAGTATATAATTGGTAGCGCACCCAGTTTGACACGTGATTGGTACCTGGACTACCGGTTGCGTTCAAGGTGGACACGTGAATGGTAGTGAATACCACTAGCGAGGTATGAGTCGCGGGCCCCGGCCTACGACTGGTAGCCAAAATTGATACGCAACTAGTAGGCTTTTCCATACTAATGATTTGACTAAGCTCTAACTTTAGGGACCCTTCTACAATGGCACCATAACCACCGTAACAACAATGCCATTTGAACAAACTCTAACTTTAGGGACCTTTATACAACACCAAGCGGTAGGTCCGAGGTCCCAACCCCCTCCAACCCCCTCCTGCCGTTGGAACGGCTAGCAGAGGAGG
Organism: Lolium rigidum; assembly: GCF_022539505.1. Lineage (NCBI taxonomy): Eukaryota > Viridiplantae > Streptophyta > Magnoliopsida > Poales > Poaceae > Lolium > Lolium rigidum. Next base: position 130,785,948 of record NC_061509.1, on the reverse strand, counting down.
CGGGGACCTGTCAATTCTTGTGTAGATAACTATGCAGATGGTGACGGCTGCTAAGGTTTCCACCCTAGCTACCACCTCTCTTTTCTTTCACGAGAGGAGGGAGATGGAGGGTTCTTAAAAAAACAATGTCTTGGATAAGACATCGAATAGAGAACAATGTTATTTTTCTTGCTAAGAGATGATCTCTTAGTTAAGAGGTTCATTCACTTGACAAATATCTTAGGTAGCACCACAAGATAACCGTTGTAGATATCCTAATTTACTCAGATTTATGTAAATTCGTCCGTCATATGTTTGCTTAGATGTATATCTACACAATCTAAATATACATATCTAGGAAAATCTGGGAGAGTTAATATGAAATGGAGGTAGTTAACTGTCGCAGACTTATCTGGATTTTTAAATCTACGGACTCGTTAATATGGAGTGGGGATCTTTTTTGCTTAAGATAATTTGCTGCCGCATATTCAAAAAAAAGAGCATGAATCGTGAGATCCGTGATGACTCTCCACGACACGATCTTATCGAGACCTCCTCACGTGGCATCGAGTCATCGCCCTCCGTGGTACCAAAAAAAGAAAAGAAACTGTGCAGAGAGAGGCAAAACCGTGAGATGAAGAAATCTGTGCAGAATCTTTTAGATGGCCCCACGCGTAAGCAGCCTCCCCCGAGAAACGACAGCCATGTGTCCCCTTGTCACTCTCACTGCCCAGCGCCTACCGACCTCCACGCACACCTCGTTCCCTCACCGACACACGGGGCCCACATGATACCCGGCCCCACGGATCACTGTCAGAATCAAAACCTACCCGCGGCGCCCCACCGCGTCCGATCTGCGCGAGACGGAGGAGCTGCGAGCGGCGAGCTGCGGCCAAGTATAAGTGCAGCCCCGCGGAGCCCTCCCAGCCGCCTCTTCTCTCCCTCGCTCCTGTCCTCCTCCCCAAATCTGCCAGAAATCCTCGGCCATGGTGGGGAGCGTGGGCAACGGGGCGGCGGATCTGGGCGCGCCCTCCATCGCGAACGGCAACGGCAAGGCGCCGCACCTGGAGGAGCCGGCGGCGGCGGTGGCGCTCCCGATGGAGATGGAGCCGGAGATGGTGGAGGGGGAGGGCAAGCGGGAGGTCGTCATGGGGAGGAACATGCACACCGCCTGCTTCGCCGTCAAGGAGCCCGACGCCGACGACGACGAGACCGGCGAGCGCGAGGCCACCATGGCCAGCGTACTCGCGCTCTACCGCAGATCGCTCGTCGAGCGCACAAAGCACCACCTCGGTACGTACAGTACTACCCATTGCTCTCTTTCTTTTCCGTCCTTCTCCTCCGATCTGGCTCGTGAGCGACCCGGTGTCGCGACGTCCGCGTGTCCCGGTTTCTGGGACGGGTCCGTTGCCTGTGGTTGTCCTGATCGCGACGTCATTCGTCTAGCTTGCGACATAGTAGTACCTTTTTTGTGTGATTTTGAGCCAAAAAATAAATAAAGATGCTGCCTTTGCCCGTCTCCTTCTCCGTAATGCGCTATCTACGGATGCTTCACTTCGGTGGTGGTGAATTAAGCGATTCGTTGCGCGCGTGTATCGTTTCAGCTGTGAATTTAGGACGAGCATGCTTCACTTCTCACTGTCTCCTTTTACATGTGCAACTAAAGAATGCTTCTGACTAAAGATCTCAGCATTGGATAAAGTACTGCTCTTTCCTGCATCCTGTAAATACTGCACTTATCTGGAGTATGATTTTAGTTTATTGTGTTGGTAATTGTAAATACCACTATAAAGATTAGACAAGTGCAGTATGCTCGACTGCCCTTTCATGCATCGTGAATTGTCTGTCAAACTCTTAAGGTGTGATTCGACCATGCCCGGAAGAAACCAGAGGCTCACTGAGTACGTCAGGCTCAGTTAAGCGCCACATGGTCTCAACATCTTGCTCCAGGCAGACATTGGATTGTCTGGCCAGCACATTGAGGTGCAGATACTCAATAATCACCGGCGCATCCAGGGTGCTGGTAATGTCAGTGACCCCAGCTCCACTTCATCAGAGATCTCCGCTTGACAGAACAAACAGTGACCACGGCAAGAATTACTGGTGCCAAGTCGGCGATAGATTGACTATCAATCCATCGATCCGACCGGGGTTCGTGGAACTCGCCACTACCCAGAATCATCTTTTTGGATGATTACATCATAGTCTGGCAGTGTCATAACAGGAGATCTTGTATTGAGCGCACAGTTTGTTTTGGTTTCTTCGTTGCATCCACAGCCAATCCAAGATGCAACAACACCCAACTCATATCCAGGGCTGGGCCGGCAAAATCTGGGGCCCAGTGCCAAATTTCAAAAATGGGCCCTATTTTCTCAAAAGGATAGAATTATAATCATAATTATATGTAGGCTATAATAGGAAATTAATCTGATAATGTAACACAATCCGAACCTCGGATAGTTGGTTAGCCCAAACTTGAATTAAGCGATGCGTTGTACGTGTGTATCATTCACCTGTGAATTTAGGACAAGCATGTTCCATGTTATTGTTCAGTTGGTCCGTCAGTTACCACTGTCTCCTTTCCATATGCTGCCTTGCAACTAAGGAATGGCTATATGCTTCCGAATAAAGCTCTCGGCACTGTAAACTACTACTCTTTCCTTTATCATGTAAATACTGCACTTGTCTGGAGTAGGTTTTTCTTGGGTTGATAATTGTAAATGTAAAGTTTAGACAAGTGCAGTATGCTCAACTGCCCTTTCCTGCAGCGTAAATTGACTCTTAAAAATGAGCAGTGATTCGACCTACCCGTGAAGAAAGCAGAGACTGACTTCGAGTATGTCAGACTCAGTTTAGGGCCACATGATCTGAACATCTTTCTCCAGGCAGACATTGGATTGTCTGATCAGCACATTGAGGTGCACATACTCAATAATCCTCAGCGCATTCAGGTGGTGGTGATGTCACAGACCCAGCTCCACTTCATCAGAGATCTCCGCTTGACAGCATGAACAGTGACCACGGCGAGAATTTTTGGTGCCAACTCGGCGATAGATTGGCTATCAATCCATTGATCTGACTGGAGTTCATGAAGCTTGCCATTACCCAGAATTATCTTTATGGACACTTACATCATTGCTGTGGCAGTGTCATAACAGGAGATCTTGAAGTGAACCCACAGTTTGTTTTGGTTTGTTCATTGCATCCACAGCCATCCCAGACGCAACAACACCCAGCTCATATCTGCAAGTACTCGCCCCTAGACCACCAATTCCATTGCATGGCATACATTCCTCCAGGTGGCATAGCAGCTATCCTTCCAAATGATGCCCCTTCATTTCTTGTCGATGACCACTCTGAGGTCTCTGAGCCACTTCAGCATATTGACCGCAAGCAGTCTGTGCATGCAAGGCGCAGCGGGGACAGATTTGACAGGAATAAGGTGGACCCGCTTCCTGTGCTTTCCTGTTTCTCATCCTGCAACCTTGACATAGATCTTCTATAGAAAAGGCTGATAGTATAGCTGCGCAACTTCCAGATCGACAGATCTATTCCATGGTAAGTGATCGGGAAGTGCTTCACCAGACACATAAGATGTTGAGTGGCAATGTTAAGCTCCACCTCCGCACATCGAATAGGCAATCTGGTTTGCAATCTGGTTGTTATAAATAATATAATACATTTGTGTGGCATCATTCATTCAGTCATATGGAATACATGTCTTCTAGTAAATTAGTGTCGTGACGACTATTGTACGTTGTTGTGACTCTTATTTTCTGTCTAAAAACAATTGCATAATGTGGAGTGCAAACAAATAGTACTATTGGAACGGTGGCAGCATAGACATAAATCAGGATTCCTGTGGAAAATTTGACCTATTTTATCTGAGTGCTTCACCAGTACCTATAATAAGCAATGCAATCTCACGTCATCTTTTTCTTCTCATGAAGGTTACCCATACAATTTGGATTTCGATTATGGTGCACTTGCCCAGCTGCAGCACTTCTCCATCAACAACCTTGGTGACCCCTTCATCGAGAGCAACTATGGTGTCCATTCCAGGCAGTTTGAGGTGGGAGTATTGGATTGGTTTGCTCGACTCTGGGAATTAGAGAAGGATGAGTACTGGGGATACATTACAAACTGTGGAACAGAAGGAAACCTGCATGGTATTCTTGTCGGGTTAGTACTTGAAAATGGCCCTGCTCAATTGATCTGTTATATATCACAGTTTGTTATGGAATGTTGATTCTGTATCAAATATTCTGAAAAAAACTGTTTTACAGGAGAGAGGTATTCCCTGATGGAATCCTGTACGCCTCTCGTGAGTCTCACTATTCAATATTCAAAGCAGCAAGAATGTACAGGATGGAATGTGTCAAGGTGGACACCCATATTTCTGGAGAAATAGATTGTTCTGATTTTGAGAGAAAGCTGATGCAAAACAAAGATAAACCTGCCATTATAAATGTCAACATTGGTGAGCTTGTTTGTTCTCCAATCTCTCAGATAATTCCTTCTAGTGTCGTGTGTGCTGCTTTGTAAACATATACTTGACATGCAGGAACAACCGTGAAGGGAGCAGTTGATGATCTTGACCTGGTTATTAAGACCCTTGAAGAAAGTGGCTTTAAAGACCGGTTTTATATCCATTGTGATGGCGCCCTTTTTGGGTTGATGATACCCTTTGTTAAAAAGGTAACTGTTTTTTCATCGCCAATTGTTCACACCTGTTTCGTATCAGAATTGTCTTCATAGTTCATTCTCCTGATTCCCATGTATTTCTGTTCACTAGGCAGCTAAAGTGACATTTAAGAAACCTATTGGGAGCGTGAGTGTCTCCGGCCACAAGTTTGTTGGATGCCCCATGCCATGTGGTGTTCAGGTAACAAGATTGAAGCACATAAATGCCCTTTCTAGCAATGTGGAATATCTTGCATCAAGGGACGCAACAATCATGGGAAGCAGGAATGGCCATGCTCCTATCTTCCTCTGGTATACCCTGAATCGGAAAGGCTATAGGGGCTTTCAGAAGGAAGTCCAGAAGTGCTTGAGAAACGCACACTATTTGAAAGATCGTCTCAACGCAGCAGGAATCGGCGCCATGCTTAACGAGCTCAGTAGCACAGTAGTGTTTGAAAGGCCAAAGGATGAGGAATTCGTCCGAAGGTGGCAGCTCGCATGTGAGGGAAACATAGCTCATGTCGTGGTGATGCCCAGTGTCAACATTGATAAGCTGGACTACTTCCTGCGCGAGCTAGTGGAGAAGCGGGCGGTCTGGTACAAGGATGGGATTTCTCAGCCTCCTTGTATTGCTAGAGACGTAGGTCAGGAGAGCTGCTTCTGTAGCCTTCACAAGAAGTGAGTTTACTACAAGGGACTTCAGTCGCGAATTGAGATAGTATTTCTAGTGTGTTTTGTTGTACCGATGTCACCTGTATGTAATAATGCGTTATGCAATGTAGCCTATCTGTTGTTGTGAAGAAACTAAGTTATATTAATGGATGGAGTTTGCATCATGTTTGCCCACTCTTTCTGTTATTAAGCATGCCAATTCATTATATGGTAATCATCTTCTGTAACCTTTATAGAATTGAGGGACAATCTTTGGCAAAAATCTTCAGGGCTTACTTTGATGAGACATTCGGTGTTTTTCTTTTGACAGCTTGACGAGAATTTCGGTGTTGTTGCTACAACTAGTAAAAAGAGCAAGGGAAACTATTTGGCATTCCATATGCCTGCTTGCCAGTCATATTGATCTTGTTACTGTTTCAGAAATGCATAAAAAAATGTTGCCTTCCTACTCTAGATTTGGCCTGAACAGCAAAATTTTGGTAAAAGAGCGTCATGGGAATGCAAACTTTGGTCATTGTTTACTGTTGTTAGGCTACAACTATGGCATGATCACTTTAAATTCACTTCGTTGGTAGAGTTTGGACTACTCTTCATAGTGGCTCCAAATGGGGGATATATATGCAGTATGCGGAAAGAAGTGCTTACTGGCGACCCCTCTGTCTTGTTTGGGCCATAGTTGACTCGACATAGTATCCAGATTGGGATACTCACATGCCACTAGTGCAAAAGGGTAATGTTTCTATCAGATAAGACTGGAAGCTCTGGTGCAATAATATCATACTCGTTATCATGTGGAGTCGATCTTGCAAGCTCAACAAACGCAGGTGCTTGGATATGCATCACTAATCAGATAAGCTTTTATCTCAAAATAAAATCAGATAAGCTTTGTGGTTTCTTTATTCAGAGATAATTGGGCACATTTTTATAATAAAGTCATCTAAGAGCATCTCCACCGGCGCGCCCATAGTGACCCCGACAGCGTTTTGGAGGTTAGGAGCGAAAATAGGCTCACGCCGGCGCGCCCCAAACGGCGCCGGCTAGTTTTCGAGCCCAATAGAAGCGCCGGCAACCCCATACCAGCCCCTTGGCCAAGAGCGCGTATCGGCCGCGCCGGCGCCTCGCGAGGCGGAAAATTTTGGGCGTGGGAGCCACCTGTCAGTGACGCCAGGGCGCCACGCGGGATATTTTACCGCCACGACGCCGGGCCGGAAACTCTCCCGCCACGACGCCGCGCCGGAAATTCTCCCGCCACGACATCGCGCGGAAGGTTTCCCGCCTCGCCGCCGGTCTATATTATCCCTCCTCCCCCGCCTCATTGGTACAAAAACCTTAGAAAATAGCACAATGTTTGATTCGTGGGACGAGGCGGCGCTAGAGACGGCCGTAGAAGTCGTGGAGGCGAACCCGCAGCTTGCAGAGTACGAGGTGTGGGAGGAGGCGGTGCTAGCGGCGACCGTAGATGCCTTTGTCGCGGACGAGCGGCGGGGCCAGGAGACGGAGCGGCGGGAGCGCGAGGAGGCACGGCGGCGGCTGGAGGCGCGGCGGGAGGCGGAGCGGCAGCGCCGGTGGGAGGTGCGCCAGCAGCAGGGGTGGGAGCAGCTTGCGCTGTGGCGGTTGATGCGGGAGGAGGAGCAGCGTCAGGATGAAGTCTACGAGCGGCGGCGTTTGGCGGAGATGCAGCTCCGGCTACGAGCCAGGAGTTGGATCACCGTCGGCGGCGGGAGGAGCTGGAGCAGTAGCTGCGTCAGGAGGCGGTGGTCGCGGATAGATCCGCCTACTTGACGTTCGTGGCGGAGAGAGCAGCGGGGGATCGACGACTGAGGAGCAGGGGAGAGAGCTAGCGGAGAGAGCTGTGGGCGATCGTCCACCTCCACAGAACCGGGTGACCAGTAGGTAGTAGGCTAGAGATAAGCAGTTTTCACATGTTATCCGGGGTCGAGGAGTGAATAATGTTTTACTCGGATTACCCGAAAATATTATTCATTCCTCGATCTGAATGACATTAAAATGAAACTACAAGTATAAATATTTAGTTTATGTAAAAGAACTCCTATCGGGCCGCCGGTTTGGGGGCGCCGGTATGGGAACAGCTCCCCCAAATAGAGGATGCAGTGCCGGCGTCCCCCATACGGAAGTGTCGGCGCCTCTGCCGGCGGCTATTTGGGGAGCGCCGGTGGAGATGCTCTAACACACAACTATTTTTTATATTGAAGTCTTCTAACATCAAAATTATGCTATCTGTTCAACAATCAAGATATAGTTCGTTATTTGTTTCCATCATAAGAAGTAGAAATAGTTCATTTCAAGACACTGTTTTGCAAAGGGAAAGCTAAATATGAGTGAAAGCCAAGGGAGCCTATGTCTCTGAATAAATAGACACATCAGTTCCATAATTGTTTTGCTTTCATGCTGTTCGATCTCAATTTTTTTAATGGATCGCATGTTCATGGAGGTTGTTGTTTTCCCCTGTATATTTTTTCTTGTTCAGATGTAGCATAACTTCTAAGCATGTGGACCAACCTCCATTATACAACTGCTGACCGTGCCTCCATTTCTTCTCCTTTTGGAAGAATAATTTTTTCTAATGTGTACACGTGAACTGCAATAATCAATATGCCACAAGAAATGCATATACCTCAGATATTGTGATAACATAAAGAACAAGATAGATAGAAATGGTATGGTGGAAATTACCTTTATTGGAGCTAGATCAGCATGCCAACTGCGAGTTCCAAGAAAGAAGAAATTGTGGAATCCAGTGAAGATGTGATAACTGATCAATGATTGTTAGTAGGATGCTATTGCAAGTCTCTTGCCCAAATCATTACTAGATTCGCCGAACTGTAGATAATATCAAATGCTTTGCTGGTACAGAAACTGTGTTTCACTAATGACAGTAGCAAATAAATGAACTCACGTTTTCACTTCAGACAGAGGCATTCTTGTAGTACTTGCAGCCTTTTCCTTCTTTTCCACTTCTAATGTTTTTTCTCTCTTTCAGGAATCATGGTTGCATAAGAATATAACTTGTTTGCTTATTCCATTATGATTTTGGCATCACCTGGATAGTCCAATTAGTTGCAAAGCTGTGAAGTGTGGTGTGCATGACGTGTTGTTGCTCACCACATATGCCATGTGGTGTGAGCATGGTGTGTTGTTATTGTGCATGTGCATGTGAATTTGCCTATCACTTTCCCGTCTCAGTTATCTGCACACTGCCGATCAGTATCTGGATCCTGCACTGACTGGTGTAATTTTATCTTTGCTTCCTGGGTTACCTCTGGACCTGATGATATCCTCCTATTTGGATAGATAGCGCACCCGACGAACCGTAGGCCCGAGCCTTTTCAGCTCGGTTATATGGGCTACACTGTGTAGCATAAAGTAGGGACTTGAGATAACGGTCTTGTGACAGCTTGGAAAGATCATGACTTCCACCTAGATCTCAACAGCTTCATCACTGAATAGGTTTTAGTGCAGTGTGCTTGTGACTGACATTCTGTGAGCTTACTGAATATACATGGTAAGACATGTGCAATGATCATTTTATGAGAAACTGGATCGATTCCTTTTGTATTTGTATTTTAACATTACCTGACATTAGAAGCAAAGGCCATATGCATCGCTCGATGCAGAGGCTGGGGCATATCCCCTTTTTGAAAAAAAACATTAGAAGCAAGGCTATTAGGCTCATGCGCAGTTATCGGATAACTGGTTTTGCTTAAGTGATTTTCTTGAGAAAACGAAGAGGTGAATCTTCAAGTTGTCCTTAAGGCTTAGCCACCTGAGACCTCTTTTATGTTTAATAAGCAATGTTAAAGAGTGCAAAACAGTTCCCTTGATGCAATGCCATGAGTAAATTTCTGGTGCCTTGTGGGAGTAAGTTTTCTTTGAAAGGTTGCAACCTCTTTGAAGTTTGAACACATTAAACCAGCAAACCATCGCTCTGTTGTTTCATCGGTTGCCGTCAACTTTTAAGGTTCAAAGTCTATAATCCCTGACTCACTAGAAACCACCCATTTAACCAGTGCTTTGTCAAGTAGGATTGCAGTTGATGGCCTGAGCACAACCAAAACGACACATCAGGGGCTGCCGGCGCTGATTGGCTCGCTCAGGTGCACTCAGAGCGGACGGCTGAGCATATTCCAGTATGATTCATGAGTGCTAAGTAGTTGTTTTATTAGCTTCATCGTTGTGCTGAAATGTGCGCATCTATCAATACTTTAAGGCCTTCATGATTGTTCCAGAAGATATGATTTATTACAGACAGGGGTGAGTGTTGGTGTCAAAACTAGTGAATGTTCAGAATGAGAGATTGCTCGGATCTTTCGTGCGATCTCAACCTTGCCAACTATCATCTTGGCAAAAATCAAGGCTGAGCCAGCAAATTGGGCCATTGCGGGCGCTAAGCATTGGGAGAGCTTCTTGCCACGAGATTAATCACGGTTGTAATACTTTTTATGTCCGTCTTTTCTCCTCATGTTGTGACTCTCTCTTAATTGATGGAATGACAAGTGTTGTGCCGCTGTTCCAAAAGTGTCTAGTGAATGTTAGCTCATTATTTCACTCACTCTGTATTTTCCTTTAGGGAGAACCCACAGTCAATACAGGATGATCCTGCTTGGAGAGAAATTTAGAGTAAATTCCTTTTTTTTTACCCTCTAGTTTCACATTTGTGACAATAATTACCCCATTTCACAAAAAGTCTTCCAGCTTACCCCATTTAGCAGAACCTGTACCAACTTTTACCCCATTTAATGGTTTACCATGTTTTTTAGCTGGACCAGGTTATCGTGCACTATGTGTCTTTTAACATTGGAGGTATATTTTGAACCTAGCATATTTTATCCTTTACAATATTTCCCTCATAGTCCTCTCCCATTTTGTTACGTCACCGTACCGCACAACGCGTCCTCTCTCGTCGGTCGCTGCCGTAGCTTGACCAGTTTTCTTGCCCTCATCTCCTAGCTGCTCCTACCATTACTTGCATCAACCGATTGGCTGAAACCTAGAGAGAAGCTAGCCCATGCAAATGCCGGGTGTGCTATTATGTACTGAACAAGAAAAGTTGCCTGTATTAAGAGTACAACCAACATATACGCTACATCAATATGTAGACTACAACTAAAGAACTAGAATGATGAAGCTAAATATTAGTCTTATTTAGTTGTCCCCAGCCAGCAGAACAAGACTGAGGTGCTACGCTCCGTCGACCTGCTCCTGGAAGGTACCAAGATGCTGGGGCGCCCTCGTGTGGTGGATGAGGAGTCGCTGGCGGTCCCGGACGGCCCAGTGAGGATGCTCTTCCACACGCACGCCCCTGACAAGATCCCTTCCTCGATACTGTTGTTCATCAACATGCAAGGCTTTCGCCTCGGGGTGTCTGTGGAGTGCTCCAAAGCCAGTGCTAGCGAGTTGTCCAAGCCCCCTCCCCCAGGCCCGAGTAACGGGGAGGATGACCAAGAAGATGAGGACACCGAAGATCAGAGCCGCTCTGCCCCTCACTGGAAAAGGAGCAACCTGAAGCGCAAGGATAAGGGACCAATGGTTGATGTTACGAGCAACAAGGCGGGTGGCGCCGAAGCTGGCAAGGATGGGTCGGCGGACAAGAGTCCGCCACCGACAGAGCAGCTGCAGAAGCCCCTCCCCTTCCAGCCGCAGGTGTTTCCCTCCAAGAAACCTGGCTCCAAGTCTTCGGTGGGGAGCAGCAGCGTCCCTATCCCCTCGATCAAAGACCACTCAGCCACAAAACCGGCCTCTGCCCCACCCAAGTCCATCCTGAAGCCGATTCCGTTCAACCAGTATGGCTCTAACCTGACTGAATCGGAGCTGTTCCCCAATGCTAAGAAGTGCCTCTCTCCAGTCCCACAAGATGAAGAACCACCGTCGGAGAACCTGGCCCAAACCTCCAGCGAGTCAAAATCAGAGGAGCCCATCTCTCCAACCATCCTTAAGCGTCAGAGGCTGTCGGAGGAGGACAGGGAGGAGGTGGGTTGGGAGAGCCCGGAGGACTGGGAAGCTGATCAGGAGACGCTTGCGGAGAAGATCGCCAAGCTCAAGCGCAAGCAGGATGGCGAGGTGGACAACCCACCATCCCGCAACAAGAAGAAACCTGGCGTCAAGCCCACGCGTGCCGCAGTGACTTCTTCGCCAGTCACTACGACGCGCCGCAGCACCAGGGGCAAAGGGGCGAGCTCGGAGCATGTGCTGGTTACAGCCTCCAAGCGGGCGGCAGAAAAAGATCAAGGTACGCCTTCTGCGCCATCTGCCCCTGATGCTTTCTTGGTTCTTCCTTCGGTTTCGGACACACATCTCTGGGGAGTTGCACGGGATGCGGGTTTGGGGTTGGATCCCTCTGCTGGTTCGCTTTCCCCTTTGTTATCCCTTGTTCGTGCGAAGGAACTTGCCCAAGCTAGGATCACCGAGGCTATCGTGAAGGCCAAGCTGAAGGAGGAAGAAGTGCAGAAACAAAAACTCGCAGAAGGCGTGGCCAATCCAGCAAGTGCTGCGCAGGATCTGGCCACGGACGACTCCTCAAACATGGCTGGGGCTGATCCAGAGCGGATCACGCTCGCAGAGATCGCGCGTGCCTCAAGAGGCCCCAGGAGGAAGAAAGAGGTGACGTTCACGGGCCCCCGGCCCAATCTGAGGGATACTCCAGCTCGCCAAGCACGAGCTTCTGCGGGGGTTGCCAAATGAAGGCCCTTGGTTGGAATTTCCGGGGATTTGGTCGGAGTGGCCGAAAAACCCAGCTTAAAGAATACATTAGAAAGGAAAGGATCGATATTATCTTCCTACAGGAAACTATGCGCCAGGACTTTACAGATCAGGAACTGCGTAATTTGGTGGAAGGGGAACAATTTGTGTGGCATTGGGCTCCTGCCAATGGTCGATCAGGGGGCATGCTGATGGGGATCAGAGATAGTATGTTCGAGGTGGGCGCGCTGGCTCAGGGTGAGTTCTTCCTCAGCGCCAAGCTTTTCCATAGACCGACCAAGTCCAAATGTGAATTTATTGGGGTCTATGGGCCAACAGATCATTCCCGCTCTGCTTCTTTCCTCCAAGAGTTGGAAGGAAGGGTGGATAATAGTCAATTCCCGATCATGTTGATGGGGGATTTCAACCTGATTCGGGGAGCCCAAGACAAGAACAATTGCAATATCAACTGGGCGTTGGTGAACCTTTTCAATGATGCGATCGCCAGATGGGCCTTGCTAGAAGTGGTAAGAACGGGTGCTGCCTACACTTGGACTAATAAGCAAACAAACCCGGTGAGGAGTGTCCTGGACCGTGCGTTTGTCTCCCCAGAGTGGGAACTTCGTTTCCCTTTGGCACGCCTAACCGCTGAAACCAGGATCGGTTCGGACCATACGCCGCTGATTCTGGATTCAGGGGAGAATGCGCCTCGTAGGACGGCCAGGTTTGCATTTGAGAACGGCTGGCTCGCGGTGCCAGGTTTTTCGGAGAAGGTGAAGCTGTGGTGGGCGGAGTTGCTCGCCACCAATACGAATCCTAGGGATCCTATCGACATGTGGCATCGGCAGGCCAGTGGGCTGCGCCAGGCGTTGAAGGGCTGGAGTGCCAACCTGGGAAAGGAGCGAAGGGTGATCAAGGAGGAGGTCCTAGCCCGCATTCAAAGTTTGGATAGAATTGCTGACGAGCAGGGTTTGGATGAAGGGGGTTGGGCGTTGCGTTACCACTTGGAGGACCAACTGATCCAGTTTTTCAGTGAGGAAGAGGAATATTGGAGACAAAGGGGGAAATTGAAATGGACCCTCCAAGGGGATGCAAATACCAAATATTTACATGCTGTGGCCAACGGCAGAAGGCGCCGGTGCCACATCTCTAGCCTGAGAACAGAGGATGGGGTTATTACTGATCAGCAGGCGATCACGCAACACGTGTATGACTTCTACCGAGCTTTGATGGGGGCTGAGGAGCCAAAAATGCTGTGTCTACGGCAAGATTTCCGGGCAGCAGGGACCAGGGTCACGGAGCAGGAGAATGAGGCGTTGCTTCGTTCCTTTTCCATGGAGGAAGCTGGAACAAGTGCTCAAGGACACCAAAGCCGACACAGCCCCAGGCCCAGATGGCTTCTCCGTGAGCTTCTTCAAACACTTCTGGCCTGGACTCAGAGGGTTGGTCCTACAGATTGTTAACGGTTTTGCCCTGGGAACGGTGGATGTTGCCAGATTGAATTATGGAGTTCTGTCTCTTATCCCAAAGGTAGTGGGAGCAAGACTCGATTAAGCGAGTACCGCCCGATTGCGCCGATCAATGTAATCTTCAAGCTTGTGGCGAAGGCGTATGCTACAAGACTCTCTCCTGTAGCGCACGGGATTGTATCCCAAACCCGGATCTGCGTTCATTAAAGGAAGATTCATTCATGATGGAGCCCTTGCGCTCCATGAGATCCTTCATGAGATCACCGGCAAGAATTTGCGAGGCTATAGTGCTGAAACTCGGACTTCGAGAAGGCCTACGATAGGGTGAATCGGGACTTCTGAAGGAAGTGCTCCTTAGGAAAGGCTTTAGTGGGGCCTACATGCATAGAATCTTGCGAGCTGGTTAGTGGTGGCCGGACTGCCATTTCGATTAATGGAGAGATTGGCCCATTCTTTCGTAATAAGCGTGGAGTAAGGCGGGGGACCCAATTTCCCCGTTACTCTTTGATCCGGTGGCGGATGCGCTTGATGGAATGCTCACCGGGGCAAAGGAAGCTGGTCACTTTGCGGGGTTGTTCCTCATCCGATTGAGGGGGAGTGTCCCACCTCCGATACGCGGATGACACCATCATCCTCATTCGGAACACGCCGTTGGGCATCACGAACCCGAAATTCCTTCTCATCTGCTTTGAGCTGCTCTCCGGCATGAAGATTAACTTTCACAAGAGTGAAGTACTGGTGCTGGGGGCGCCACATGCTGAACAGGCCAGGGTGGCCAACCTGCTGAATTGTACACAGGGCACCCTTCCCTTCAAATACCTCGGCTTCCCGTTGTGTGATCGCAGAGTTACTATGGCTGAGATGGAGCCATTGGTGAACGCAGTGGCTCTTAAGATGGAACCCTGGCAGGGCAGGTTTTTGTCGTCCGCCGCCCGCCTAACTCTAATCAACGCTTGTCTGTCAAACCTCCCGATCTACTCCATGGGATTGTTCCTGCTTTCGGATGGTACACATGATGGTTTTGACAGACACAGATGCAGATTTTTCTGGGAAGGACAAGGAAACAAGAGGAAATACCACATGGTGGCCTGGGAGGACATCTGTAAACCCAAGGCCCAAGGTGGACTTGGCGTTATAAACACTAAACTTTTGAATCTCGCCCTTATGACAAAATGGATCCGGAGAATGCTCACGGAAGATGACAACGAAGCTGCTCTGGCTGCAGCTGCTTAAGGCCAAATACCCCGTGGACCAGTTCTTCTCGTCTTCAGCGGTGGGAGGTTCGCCCTTCTGGCACAGTTTACACAAACTTAAGGTTGTCTTCAAACAGGGTGCGAGATTCTTCCCTGGTAGCAGCTCTGATGTCCGGTTCTGGACTGATCACTGGACTGGGGAAGACACCCTCAGTGTGAGGTACCCTAGGCTGTTCCAAATTTGTGCGGATCCAGAGATCACAATTGAGCGTGCCTATGAAGGTGACGGTTGGCGCATCTTCTTTAGGCGCTCTTTTGGTCAGGAAGAAACCACCCTTTGGTTACAACTGGTTCAGGAATTAGAGGACGTGGTTCCGTCGGAAGGAGGAGACAAAGTGCTCTGGAAACTGGAAGCCGCTGGCCGTTTCTCGGTCAAGTCCCTCTACAACTCTTTGGTGCAGGGTCCAGTGTCGCCGTTGAGCTTGGCGATTTGGAAAGATAGGATTCCCACAAAAATTAAAATTTTCTTGTGGCAGTTGTCCAGAGGCCACCTACCCTCCAATGACCAGATCCTTAAGCGCAGAGGTCCCTCCGATGGGCTGTGTGCTCTGTGTGGGCTCCCCGAAAACGTTAATCACATCTTCTTCCAATGCGTCTTGGCGCAATTTGTCTGGGCTGGAGTTAGGGACATGCTCGGAGTGACATGGAACCCCTCCTGTGTTACCACCTGGGAAAGCAGTATTCAAAACTTGAATATCAAGTCTAAACGCATTCTGCGAGTTCTTTTCGCGGCAATCTGCTGGGCGCTTTGGAAAATCCGAAATAAATTCACAATCGAAGCTGTTTTTCCCAAACAACCAGCAAACTGTTTTTTTCTAACCAGACTTAACTTGCAGCTATGGCGACCTCTCCAAAGGGACAAGGACGAACCACTGTTGACCCAGCTGGAGGCAATGCTTAAAGCTCTCTTTGATCAGACCTGTGCCCCACATCCACCTCAACCTCGCCAGCCAAGCAGGCCTACTTAGCTGTTCGCTTTTTATCGTCCTGGGTTGTAATATGCTACTTTCGTGGCCAGTGTGGCCTGAATCTTCCGTCCTATGTGTTATGTGGGGTGTACCCTAAACTTTGTACCTGTTTGCGCCTCAGGGCTTTATTAATTTAAAGTCGGGCACTTTGTGCCTTCGGTCTAAAAAAAAAAAAAAAAAAGCAGAACAAGACTGCGTTGGGGTAGTTGCCAACACAACTATTGCGGCAACGTTTGGTTGCACAATCCGATAACGAGTTTGTTATTTTACCAATGGACGGGAGCACAATGCCAGTGCCGTAGAGTGGTACTAATAGCCTAATAGGAAGACTATAATACCAAGGATTGCATGAGAGAGAGAGAGCACAACACGATGTGAACGTGTAAAACTGACTAAAAGGGGTAAAAACTGACACAAGTTTCACTAAATGGGGTAAATGAGAAGAATTTCTGTTAGATGGGGTAATTACCGTCACAAAAGTCAAACTAAGAGGTAAAAAATGTAATTCACTCAGAAATTTAAGACGCTCCCAAACTATAGATAGTTTATTGCTTGTGATCCGACAGTTGACATAAATGTAGTACTTAGGTTATTGTAGATTTTGTAGTATCATACACTTTCGAATGGTAATATCATATTTCTTGTTTTCATTAAACCAAAGGAGATATATGGGGTGTCGTTAGTAACGTGGTCGCAACAAAGATTAGTAGGGGTGTACGCTGTCTTATAGAGATCATTGTACACTGATATAATTGACACTTCGATATCTTTTGAATAGGTTTAGTGGCCTTGATAGAGCGCGGCCTAGACCTATGTTACAAAGGCGGCGAGGGAAGTTAAATTGAAGGCTCGAGTCGTGCAATACTCCAAATTTCTCTTCCTCAATGTTGGTTCGATCCGTATAGAAAATCCTAGGCTCCTGAGTAAATCATGGAGTTCTGATGTCATCCACTTGATTTCATTCAAGTGTGTCTGAACTCTGAACAGAGTACATGTCGATGGGAGGGATTTATTGGATTGGAGTATTGGGCAAAAGACCAAGGCTATCGTTAGTGGTGGTATGTAGGAGTGGTATAATGGTAAAGATTGGTTCACTGGTGCATCATGGACTAAGGGAAGAGGATGTCTATAGCCAATGACGAAGCAAGCCCTCTCATCCATCCACCGAAGTGAACTTCCTTCATCTTGGGCAGTCCTTTGATCATCTCTTATCTTTCTGGTTTGTTGATCATCGATAGTAAATTAGACTTTTGTTGACTTGGGTCATTTTCTATGTAGGATTAAGGGCCTGTTTGATTTGTAGGATCCTTAGAACACGGGAATAGGAAAAACGCAGGATTAGAATGTTGAATTCTATAGGATTTGGAACCTACAGAAAATAATAGTGTTTGACTCACACGAAAAACAAAGGAATTGTAGCATGAGGTTTGAGTGGATGAAATTTTTTTCTCCAAAGCATAGTGTAAGGCAATCTTATAGGAAAAAATCATATGCATTACTAAGAATTCCAATCATGCAAATCAAATAGCGTACATAGAAAAAAAATATCATAAGAATGAAAATCCTACAAACTTCCTATGCCAATCCTTTGAATCAAACGAAGCACTAAGTAGAACTTGGTCGAATTAACTATTCCCACAACAATTTTTTTAGTTTTTAGGTTCTTGTGCTCCTAAACAAATACTAGCTTTCCAGGCTCAGTGAATGTCATATTAGTAAGATAGTAGTGACCCATTAACTAAATTATATTCTTCTGATGAATTGTTGGTAGCATAATCACCACTTTAGAAGGTTCTAGTTATTCCTTTCTGTAGATGATCAGGATTATAAGTGTATCTTACCTATAGAGAGGCAATGATGCACCTTTAAGAGAGCTACCATTTAGAGCATAGGAAATTCTACCTCAAGTCGAAGTATAGGTCATTTTTTCAGACATTTACATTGCCTTCAAGATGATTCTTTGAACTCTCTGAATATATGCCGTCTTGAATAATATACTCCCATCCGTTCGAAAAAGAAGATCTACATTTATTGTAAAAAATCAACCTCTTGTAAGTTCGACCAAAGATAAAGATATGAATATCTACAATATCAAATCAATAATACAGTAGATCAGGCCATCTTAGAATATATTTTAATAGTTTATTTATACAATATTATTTATGCTTATATTTTTTCTATAAAACTATGATTCCAACTTATAATTGGTAACCAATGACGGTGAGACATCTCCCAAGAAATTAAAATGGCTAGAGTGGTAATTTTAACTTGTTACAACACATTACACAAAGTCGAAATATATCTCACGCCGAATAAATCTAATAGTATAAATTTGGTGTTGTAGACGCTGGTAGTTTTCTGAAGTCATTGTGAAATCTAAAATGTTTAGCTTGCTTAGGTTCTAGTAAAATGGAGGGAGTAGTTAGTATATCCCGTTGAAATTTGGACATCAACAACATCACAAGTACCATCAACGTCCCTGTGAAAGCTAGTACCCTCTCCAATCCATACTATTTCTTGCTAATTTAGTACAAAGTTATACTAAATCAGCGACAAGTAATATGGATGGAGGGAGTACTACATTTTATTAGCCGCATTCAGGATTCAGATCCAGTGCACTAGGAGGATCGGAATCAGATCAGTTTCACCAGCTTTGTGCGGTGCCACCTTGTAAGGCTGAAAACCATGCCTATCTGCTCTGTTGGCTGGACCAGACGATGTTTGACCCGAGTCCACTAGGCCACAGCACTAAGCTATCTAGCAGAGGTCAAAGATGCAGGCTCCCCCACACAACCACAAGGCTTTTGACGTAAAGGACAAATAATTCAGTGTCTTCTCCTTTTCTAATCCACTCCTGGCTGCACTTCATTAGGTGCATTATCGAACTTTATAGTAATAATGATCATGCAGACAGGATCTGGTGCTGCTAGCTAGCTAAGCTAAGCTAGTGCCCCTCTGCTCCTCAGAAAGCCACTACTGTTAATCACACAAGTCACAGCTTCAGTGCTCCACTCGTTAATTGCCTACAGTTAGAATTGCAGCCTATATATACAACTTCTGGTTCAGAGTAGCAGAAACTTACTACTACACTCACACAGTCACACTTGCGGCTGCATAGTCAACTTGCATCGATCTTACCTGCGTGTGCAACAACAACCAAGAGAGACGAACGGAAGGCATTGACTTGACTTAACCTGCAGAGTGCAGAGAAGTGGAAACCGATCGGCAGGCGAAGGAAAAAGAAAGAAACATGCAGGTTCATGGCGGGAACTTGGCGGTTCAGGGAATGCATCAAGGGTACGTGTACTCGAGGAGGGTGCTGCTGCACGGCCACAGGGAGAGCTACGCCGTGGCCCGACAGGAGGCTCCGGCCGGCGACGGGGCCCCCGTCGCTGGCAGCACCTTCGACGCGAACGTGGTGATGATCCTGGCCGTGCTCCTGTGCGCGTTGATCTGCGCGCTGGGGCTCAACTCGATCGTGCGGTGCGCGCTCCGGTGCTCGAGCACCCGGATGACGCCGGCGGCGGCCGGCAGCCGGGAGCTCGGGTCTGTGGCGCGGCTGGCGCAGGCCGGGGTGCGGCGGAAGGCGCTGCGGGCGATGCCGACGCTGGTGTACTCGGCGGGGCAGGCGCTGGGGCCGAGCCCGGCCCCGGCGTGCGCCATCTGCCTGGCCGACCTGGAGCCCGGGGAGCGCGTCCGGGTGCTGCCCAAATGCAACCATGGCTTCCACGTCCGCTGCGTCGACCGCTGGCTCATGGCCCGCTCCACGTGCCCGACCTGCCGGCAGCCGCTCTTCGGGGAGCCGCAGAAGGCCTCCGGGTGCGCCGAGGCCGTCCACCAGGACGACGGCGGCGCCGCGCCAGTCCGGTCCTTCTTCGTGCCGCTACCGCCGGAAGGCTTGGTCACGCCGTATGATTTTTAGGTCTAAGTAATAGCTGTAGTTACATCTGGGATGGATCATGAAATGTGCATTGTACATGTGCAGCCTCTTCTCCTTTATAGAAAACCAAGATTCAAGTGATAACTTCTGTGTTGCCGGTTTGTACGTGAGTGAGGGATGTCCATGTGATTTCAGGTTTGCCGTGCGATGCTAACAACGGAATACGTTGTAGCTTGTAGTGACACTCAACGGCTCAGATGAATAGATTACTGAAGATCGCAGATGATCCTGATCTTGGGGAAAGCAGGGTTAGTTCCTGATCATCCGGGAAGAGTTCCCTCAATTATTCTCGCGCCAAGTGATGAAGAAAAAGGATGTTGGCACCGAGTCTCAAATAACTTTCCCTCCATATGCCCACTATAAGATGTCATGTCACCTAAAACTAGTGGTTTAGGCTGCAGAATCTAATTTGCACCGGTCTTTTTCTTTTGAGCAGTCTCCATACAAATTACACTCTAGAAATCCGCATGAAGCGAACAATCCACCTAGCTTCCCTAGGCTGGGATCATCGCCGGACCAAAATTCCACAATATAGCAAAGGAAAGCCACCAGAACCGCCAATGCGGGAGAAAGAAACCAAACCAGATTCATATGCCAAGTGAGGTAGGCAGATATGTCAAAAAAAAAGTGAGGTAGGCAGATATGGGCCTCCCCAAACACCAAAGTGACAATAGAAAAGCGCCTTCACCGACGACACCTCATCGATGATGATTCTCCGTATCCTCGAAGCCGCCACCACTAGCCAAGCACAAGCCAGCCTCATAGACGATGTCTCCAAGAGGACACCTCCAAGGAGGGTGCAAGAAGGACCCCTCTGTTCTCACCCGATCCAGTTGACATAATATGAGGTTTTTACCCGGAGAACCACATCTGTGGGGACGGAAAGGCTACCGGGGGGGGGGATGCGATGACATTTCCAAGGTGAGAAAGCATAATTGACAAAACGTATCATACCACGGGATCACTTGATTACAGGTGGTATAATTTTCTATGCGTTGTGTGTTGACCAACTTAAATCTAATTTTTGCTCTTTGCCTTGGTCAGCCTTATATCTTCTATGCTCTATCACAATCTCTCTAGGTGCATACATAATTTTTCACTTAGAATCATACTCACGAGATCTTGATCCTTATGGCTTAACATATAGCTAGAGCTTGGCTTCCTTTAAGTTCCACACAAGAACTTAATCTTATTTAGCTTTTTATTTATTATACCGAATTCGTCTCTTCAAATTGATGATCTTGATGCCAAAACTCAACATGCATCTTTATCTTCATGGCATCCACCCTTGAATCCAACACATAGTCTTTAAACATTACTTATGTAAGATTCCTTCATACGAAACTCAATGAAAACATTAGTTCGTAGAAATTGTCATTAATTTCCAAGATCGGAGAAGTTGGACCGCACTGCCCCCAGCACAATATATGGCTACATCAAGCTCCGCACCTGAGAGTCTAGGGGCAAACCCATGACCTAAACCCTAATCATATATCCATGTGAGGCATGGTCCGATTTTTTTATGTTCTACAAGTGTATCCCAATAGTTTGTTGGTCATACGCCCTAGGGAGCTGCACGGGAGGAGTCAGATATGCTACCATGCATGCGGGCACATTCATGCGTGAAGGCTAGATTCACTTAGTTTCAAGATCGAAGAAGCCGCCAACCGAAAACGTCACCACCCATTAAAAGAATATGGCAGTACACTTGTATAGTCATTATTTACATGGATATGCATATGACCATATTCTAAAGGTATGCATATATACAAGTGAGCGACTCACATTTCTCTGCACATACAATCCAAGATGAAATGGCGAACCACGGTAGATTCGCATTCCAAGCACAGAACATATCACGTGTGAGAGGCTCGACAGGGTTTTACTGCTGCCGTCTGCGTCAACTAATCAGGCGAACTATTAGTGGTAGAAAAGAATGGAGAGATCTTGTGTCAGGTTAGTGCTAGAGGGGCTGTATCACTTTGACTTGTGTCTTTACAGTTGAGAGAGACGGAGCCTCTGCCCAATCGGGACAAGTAATCTTGGGTTTGGAGGATGACACAGCAACCGTCTCGAACTAGGAAACTAATCTACTCCCAAACACTTTTCAGTCATCAAACACAACTCTTCATTCTCAAGCTTTGAGACGAGATATTCACTTACGAGCTAATTAAGCCTGTGAAATTTCCAAGTAGCAACAAGTCAGACTATAATTGGCAGAATAGATTACCCCACAAGTCAGACCCTAATATTTTTTTTGGTGTAAATCGTGAGCTTTATTAATCAACAAACACGGAGTTACAATCAGCAACAATGCTGTGAACTAAAAACTGGGGGCAAACCGTCGGCCAAACCTGTGACGTCCCATTTGTGCAAGCAAATTTGGCACAATTGTGAGCCACACCATTTGCCAAACGACCTACAAAACACAAACTAAAAGAAACAAAATTCAACCTTAACTCGCGAATGTCATCTAAGATAGGAGAGATCGGCGAGCGATCACTACTGCCAAGCTTCCAAATACGAATGATCTCAGAGCAGTCAGTCTCAAAGATCACCCGAGGGAATTGTTTTTCCTCCGCAAACATCACCGCGTCCCGGAGTGCATATGCTTCGATCATCAGGGGATCTGACAGCCCCTGGTACACCTTGCACCATGCGCCAATGAAACCATTACGGTCCCGGGCAACTCCTCCTCCTCCCGCAACTCCAAACTGGACAGCCAAAGCACCATCAGAATTGATCTTGATAATTCCATCAGGTGGTCTCTTCCATTTGCACTCTAATCGGCTCTTAGGAGTTTCCTGCAAGACCGGGGGCAACTCCAAGGACAGGAGCGTGTCCCGTACATACTCCATGGACAAGGTTGGATTAAATCCGCTCTCTCCATGAGTCCATTTATTCCGCGATAGCCAGATCGAGTACATGATTGTGATGATCTTCGGTCTATCCTCCTCAGTGATAAGATTCTCACAGATAATATCTCTAGCCCATGTTTGTGGATGAAGGCGCGGTAATTTCAAACATAAAATTTCCTTTGCCGCATCCCAGAACAACTGAGCATGAGAGCACTCAATCAGTGCATGCATTAGATCCTCAGGAGCAGTTTTGCAGATCCCACAAGTGTTATCATCTCTGACATGGCGCCGGGAGAGAGTCATATAAACAGGCATAAAACCTTTGATAACCCTCCACCAAAAGGTCCGCACTTTGGGAACCACTCTGATCTTCCACAAATTTTTCCACATATCGCCGTCGCCCACCGACGAGGACGTCGTATTCGAGTTGTGAGCCAGCTCTTCTTCGCCATGGAGCACTAGTGCTCGATACGCCGAACGAACCGTGTACATACCCGACTTCTCTTTGGCCCATGCTAGCCTATCATCACCTGCTCGCACTCTCAGCGGAATCTGCAAGATTGCCTCCGCATCGGGCGAAAAAAAGGTAGAATTAACCTTCGCCACATCCCATTGGTGATCGGCTGTAATAAGCTCATCCACAGTCTCAACATCTGTGTCAATCAGCCTCCCCATTGGGCGCATTGTACGTACTTTGGGAATCCAACTATCATTCCAAATGGACACTGTATCTCCAGTTCCGATTCGTTTGATAAGTCCCAACTTTAGAGCTTCTCTGCCGGCCAATATAGCCCGCCACGTCCGCGACGCCGCCCGTGGTGCTGTTGCCTCCATGAAATCACGATCCGGGTAATACCTCCCCTTGAGCACCTGAGCACATAAAGAATCTGGGCTGGTTAATAAGCGCCATCCTTGCTTGCCAAGCAACGCCAAGTTAAATGCGTGCATGTCTCTGAAACCCATGCCGCCCTTCTCCTTTGGCACCGCTAGCTTATCCCATGCAGTCCAGTGCATCGACCGCTTTTCAAGATTACCACTCCACCAGAATCTAGCCATCAATGATACCAACTTATTGCAAGATCCTTTGGAGAGCTCAAAACAGCTCATACTGTATGTAGATTTAGCCTGAATAACTGATTTGATGAGCACCTCCTTTCCCGGGTAGGCTAGAAATTTTTCCGCCCACCCATTCATCTGCCCTCTAGCACTATCTGTGATATACTCGAAGGCTTCGTCCGTGATCCTCCCAACCGCAGTCGGAAGACCCAAATATTTCTCGCAAAAAGCCTCCACTGAAATGTTTAGAACTTGTTTCACTTCCTCCCTTTGTGTCTCAGACGTACAGGGGCTAAAATAGATGGAGCTTTTGCTTCTATTCACTTGCTGGCCAGAAGCTTGGTTGTAAATATTCAGTATTTCATTCAACCTTGTTGCACTAGCTTCACAAGCATTTATAAAAATCAAACTATCATCCGCAAAGAGTAGATGTGTAATCCATGGTGCTCTGTTACATACCCTCATACCCCTGTCGATGTAGCCTTGATTATATACGTTTAGCAGAGCTGAAAGACCTTCCCCACAAAGGAGAAATAGATACGGTGACATCGGATCACCTTGTCGTAAACCTCTTGATGGTGAAAATGAATCAAGCAAATTACCATTCACCTTCACAGAGAACTGCACCGACGTCACACATTGCATAATAAGATTGATTAACCGTGGGGGGAAACCAAGCTTATGCATAATTGCCTGAAGAAAAGGCCACTCGACGCGGTCGTATGCCTTCATCATATCGAGTTTAACCGCGCACAAACCTTTCTTCCCCTTCTTTTTCCTCCTCATTGAGTGTACGCATTCAAACGCCACAAGCGCGTTGTCTGTGATCAAACGCCCCGGCACGAAAGCACTCTGTTCCACACTAATGACCTCTTCCATCACCGGTCTCATACGGTTCGCTATAGTCTTGGTACAAATCTTGTAAAGCACTGTACACAGCGAGATCGGGCGGAATTGTGAGATGGACTGGGGATTCCTCACCTTTGGGATTAGCACAATTGTCGTGTTATTTAGTATCACTGGTAGGTCCCCTCCATTTAAAATACCCAGCACCGCCGCAACCAGATCTTCACGGAGTAGCTCCCAGTGGCGCTGGTAAAAACCGGCCGTAAAACCATCCATCCCTGGCGCCTTGGACGGGTGCATTTGGAACAACGCACACTTAACTTCTTCTTCTGAAAATTCCTCATCAAGAGATACCCTCATATCATTAGATACCCGAGAAGGCACGAGTTCCAGGATATCGTCCATCACAGGCACACCTTGTGACGTGTATAGATGGTGATAGAAGGTCTGAATTTCAGAATTTATCTCCTCTGGACTTTCACACCAAGAACCATCGCTACATTGCAGACTCGTAATAGTATTTGATCTCTTCCTTCTTGCAACCTGAGCATGAAAAAAAGTTGTATTCCGGTCCCCAGACTTCAACCAATTAACTCTAGCCCGCTGTTTGACCCAGATTTCTTCTTGGTACAACACCTCGCTGATACGCTGCATAATCTTGCGTTCTTCAGCTGATGGACCCATCCCTACTGATCTTCTCCTTACCCGGTCCAGCTCTTTTCTTAAATTTGCTAAGCGCCTTTTAAAATTTCCAAACGTAGCTGAACCCCATTTACTAAGGCCATCCTGCATATTCTTGAGAGAGGACAGAAAACCAGGGAGTCCCTGGCCACGGCGCCCTCCTTCCCAGAGCTCCTTCACGATTTTTCCATAATCACCATGCGACTGCCAGACATTTTCATACCTGAACGCCCTTGCACTTCTCCTCAAATCCGGAGTTTGATGTGTACTAAGCTCGGCCACTAACAAACAGTGGTCCGACTCGACCATATTAATATGACGAACTTTGATGATTGGAAACATATGCAAAAGAGTGATATCACCAAAAGCTCGATCGATCCTTGCCTTGACATTGGATGCACCAGATTGCCTATTGTCCCATGTGTACGGGGCTCCCGAGAAGCCTAGGTCCAACAGCGCGCAATCCTCTGTCGCTTCTCTAAAAGCTCTCATTTGCCATTCATCCCGAGCATGCTCACTGTAGTGTTCTGTCCCATACATGGTTTCGTTGAAATCACCCATGCATAGCCACGGTAAACTACGGAGCGAGTGGAGACGCCTAAGAAGCGTCCAACTCAGATGTCTTTTCTCCCGCCTCGACTCACCATAGAAGCCAGTGAATCAGACCCTAATAGTGAAGCGTTCATTTTATAATAAAATGCTTTGTTCAGGAAACGATTCAGGTGCTTCTGTGCGAACAGCTACAAGTATTTACCGGAACAACAGTGGCACATAATATCCGATCTTGGACAGCATGCTCCAACCCAGAAGAATTCTATAATTGTCTGTATTTCATAACGTTTAGAAAGGAATACTCGAAGCACAATGTTGTTCACCTTCTTTCAGACACTGGGAAGTGCAAGATAACGATATGCTCTTCAAACATGAAATGAAAGGTGCCAAAAGCAGTGGCACCACAGAGTGCACACAAAGAGAGGTGCGAAAACAACAACAGGTCCATTCCATCAAGTCAGCCAAAAACAAGCATATGCGATGTATGAAGAAAATCATGGCAGGCACTGGAGATAACTCGTTTAACATTTCGATCAGCCGATATCTTTCACAAGTTGCCTCATGTCAGTCGTCGCCATGGCAAGTTTAGTGGTTGCAAACAGGGCACACACCACACAACACGCACCATGCGAATGAGAACCAATCCGAACTAGACAATTGACAATGGGACTCGGACACCATCAGGCAATGTCAAACTTGATTTTACCCTTTCCAAAAATGTACCAGACAGTTCCATGACGAGGGTTCACATAAACAGAATGAGTTATTTTTACCTGAACACACCTTATAAACAACTAAACAGCATAGCCTGGATGATGCCAATGAAAGCCTATTGCACTGGTGTCGTGAATATGCTGATAGAAGACAGATGAGCATAATTACCACGCATCAAGCACAACCACGTGTGTAAGATCTCTCAGCCACAAGTGGGCATCCATGTTCACGGCACCATTTTACTGTGCTTTTGTTTTCATCTAATTCACAAACCCAGATAGTTGGTTATACGCGCAAAAAATTGCACCACAAAAGCAATAGAAAAGAAATCAATGGCAACATTTAGTCCTCAGTCACGATCCTGGGAATATCTCAACTCAGAACAGAAATATATCCTGAGCCAACAATGCCTTTGGCAGCAACAAAATGTAAACTTGCTGCGGAAAAACTATTGTGCTGAGTTACAGGCAAAACCGCAAAACTTTTTTTTTTACATATAGGAATAGGCACCTGAATTGTCTATAACGCGTGCAAATGATATGATTATTACCACCGTTGAGCAAAAAGTAGCAAGAGAGAACAATGTCCTCGTCACTTTAACCTATCAAAGAGCTTCTCAGCAACCTGTAGGAAAGAAGTAATAACCGTAAGCAACTTAGTTTAGTTCAAGAGCTGGAAGGAACAAAATAATACAGGAACAACTGGCTTCTCGGATGGGCTATGCGCACAAGCAGGAGCACAGCCAGGAAGGGAGCACTCACATGCTTGTCCACGCATTGCCAGTAATCGAAGTATTGGCCAGTACAGTGCTTGTGCCCAGTCTCATCATCTGCAATTCTCTTCACGCAGTCCTGTGCACAGCATAAGTGACATAAGTTTAGGTTCCAGTGGTAACAAAGAACAGGTATTCAAACAAATAGTATACAGCAGCCAAGAAGTATTTCTTAAAATGTTCGGTCAACTGCCAAAACCAAGTTCACTATAAACACAGAACATGTGAAACAGTTGCTGAATAAGAATTGTTTAGAATATAAATTGTAAACACTAGACACGTCCTTCGAACTTGGCCATTTGCTAGTTCAATGGGTCGTCGTACCTAACACGTGAGTACAGATAAAACAGAAACACATTTTTACAGGTAACAGAAAATAAAACTCAAAATTTAAGGCCCTTGAGGATGCACTTGAAGTACACGAAACCTCAGTTAAACACAGCTGGAGATATATCCTAGTAATCATGCTGCTCATTTCTGCGTATAAATATTACAGGATACATAATAACATCTGAGTGCATAGCTGTATATAAAGATCAGAAAGAATTATACATTTGCAACGAATAATACAGCGCATTACCTTATAGAGATACCACTGGCGGACACACTTAGCCTTCGTCTGAGCCTCTAGGAGTGCCTTTGGGTCAGATGCCTCCTCATCCTCCCTGAAATACAATATGAGATAATAGATTATGAACAAAACGACCTGGAACAGTGAAACCCTTCCATTGCATAACTACCACAAATAGGCACTGCTGTAAATCCATAACTATTGCAAAGTGAAATTACCAGGAAATGCTTGATACCCACACATTTTAATAAAACACAATGGCAATATACTAAGTTCTCATACATTAGATCACAAACTTATGTGCCTATCTTATCTGCACAATGTGTCAACCTCCACAGGAGAACGCATGGATGCAAAAAGGAATGTTTAATGTTGATTCATCTATCAAGGCTGATTATACCTATAGGTATCTGCATAACTTGTGAGTACTGAGAAAGGTCAAGGTCATTTGAATCAGCCAATAATCAGCTTGCATAATTTACCAGAGCCAGGATATATCATGTGAGGAAATGCCTAAACTAAAGTTATTACAGAGGACGTTATAGCTTTGTACATATGCAGCATAGTAATTATTTGGTCGGTTTTCACCCCAAAATAAGTTTGTGGGCAGCAGTTAATAGCAGAAGTAGCCATCAAACAATAACGCCTCAACGCACGCTGATACAATAATCTGAGGAAAGTGCTGTGCAACTAGAACCCGCACTGATGGGCCTGCCTAGCCCGAGCGCACAAAATTACAGAACATCAAAAATCAGACAAAACAAGCAGGAATCTTCCTCGACACCCCGAGTGTCAATTTCCCGATTCTTTGCCATGCCTGATGGTTCAGATTTTTGCAAAAAGGCAGGCCATTGGAACCGCTGCACGAGCTAGCACGGAGGCCTCAGCAGCCATGGGCGGTTGGTTGCATTGCATAGAATTCGTAAGACGCATCATGCACCAGAACACCGTCGCTCAATTCCACGGATCCCAGGCGTATAAATAGACAATTCACGAATACAAGTGCCATATAATCCCTAGCTAATTGAATCACGCGATCGGCGGCGGCGTATGGATCCGCACCCACCCCAACGCAGCGATCTGCTCGACCCGCGTGTGACGCCTGCGCCACAAATCAGCGATTGAATACGGCAATAAAAATTGGTTGGATCGGATCACTCACATGCGCGCGACGCTTCCGGTAACCCAACACGATGGCGCTTCCAACTGCAGAAAAGGGCGGCGATTATTAGACCTAAAGAGAACGAGATTGCAAGGCGCCGGGATCGAGTAGAACGAATTTCGGATGGAATCGGATCTGGGAGGAAGACCGTGTGTTACCGGAGGAGGGGACGAGGACGGCGAGGTCGGAGGCGGGCACCGAGAATGAACGGGGGTCGAGGGTTGCAGACTGAACGATGGAGGAGGAGGCGATGAAGAAGCTTCCCGAAGGTCCGGGTGGAGCTGGAGAGCAGGCCGTTGGGCGTTGGGCTTGGTCAGGGCGGCCCAAATAGCTTCTTTTGGGCCATAGTTACGCAGGCCAGTCTAGATATAACTGGGCTTTGTAGATCCTGTTTGGTAAGGCCCAGCGCCCTTTTAACCGCATATTATTTTCTAATATAATAATTCAAATATAGAACAACATACATCAAATAAATTAATGGGCACACTTGGTGTCGGGCGACCAATTTGGAGGGAAAAGCGGTTGCCTGCGCACCATTGTATGGAGGTCGTGCGGCCGTTGGATGCTCTAGACGAGACACGTCTTCCTAAACCCTAAATAGGATTGTCGCTTTCCAAACATTGTTTCCCCCCATGTGTGGACCTAGTGAGAGCCTCTTTCTCCTCTCACTAAACACGCAACCCACTCGGTGGAGAAAAACAATAATATAGCATTGCAATAAAAACTACAACTATTAAGACTATTGAAACAAGAACCCCAACATAATTTCTGTACTTTTACAAACAAAAAGAATATGTAGCATTGCAGGAAGAATTCAGATGGCAATCAGAGATGGCCACAACAAATTATTTATGTATTTACAACAAAAAAATCCATGCTTGTACAATAAAAATCTGCTTATTTTACAGCAATTATCAGCGGTGCTTTCAACATTTACTTTAGCAAATTTAACATCGCAGCCATGTGGGAAATCAAATTACAACATATTGCAAAACTACTCTCAATAATAATCTTCGATGCTTCCAATAAAAAAATTCAACAAATCCAAGAAAATTTCCTTGTGGGAAATCCTTTACAACATATTAGAAAGATGTATTTAACAAAAAAATACATACGCTTTCCCACAAAAGAAACTAACAATTCAAGTATCACGTTGCAACTTACATCCGATGGTACGCGCCGCCACCTTGCAACACCCCCCCCTCTCCATTGTGTGTCTTGCAACATCGACCACGTATGCTTACTGCAACGACAACGATGTTCTCCAGCACCGACGGTGATATGGGCATGGAGGCCTATGTGGAGCCCAGATTCAGGATTCCACCAGCTTAATTATCTTAGTTTATGTAATGGTCATATATGGGCCAATTGGGGATTTTTAATAAATCGAGTTAGTCTTGGTTTGGGCCTGTCCAACCAAGTTAGGTAGGCCCATAGAGGGGCGCCCCAGCCCAGCAAGGGCTGGCCGGCCACCTCCCCCTCATATAAGGAGGTGGGGCGGCTAGGGTTAGGGATAGACAAGTTTAGACTAGAGATTAGGGTTTTCCCCATTGCGTGTGTTCACGTGTATCATCCCTCCGGGTTCTTGTGTTCATCAAGGATTGCCTAGCTCAGGTTTGAGGCGTATCGTTCATCGATCCGTTGCTTGCTGGATTCGTTCCCTCTTCTCCAGGCTGCGTTCATCGCGTTGTTGGGAGGAATTACTACCCCAGGTTCTCGCTGTGAAAGATCGGGCATCAACCTAGGAGGATCTCCTGGGATCCCCCTTATCATGTGGTATCAGCTTTCTGGGTTGCTCACGGCGAGGTTTTGTTGATCGATCGCATCTAGATCGGTTTGCATCGGAGAAGATTGGTTCTAGATCGGAGGAGATTGGCTCTCGGTCGAAGAAGGTTGAGTTGGAGGATGTTTGGAGCTGTTTCGGTACAGTTTCCCTATCATCTATGGTGGTTCCAGGTGCCAAAATCGCGTTTTCGGGTGTTTGGTCTCGGGAAGAAGAGGCAGATTCACGACGCGCTCCAGCACCAGGGCCGGCCGACCGGACCCAGGACCGGCCGGGCCGGTTCTCTAGCCGGTCAACCGGGCACAGCCGGCCTAGACCGGGCCCCGGGCTGATGCCAACCTGGCTCTGATACCAAGATGATAAGGGGTTGCCCGATCTTCTCAGTAAGCGACGGGTGGTGATGAACACGCAATGGTAGCAGCGGATGGAATCGATGATATTTCAGTACATGTGGCGCAGATGCGCGTGGGAGGAGTGGGAGGCGAGCGCGTCAGTGGAGACAGTGGGCAGCGGCACTACCATGCTAGGAGTACTGCAGTCCAGTTTTCCGCGACACCGCGGATGCATCGAGGCAAGGATGGACGTGTGAGACATTTATGTGGCCCAGGAATTACACATCTTGTGCAGGGTCATGTGCAGCGAGGGGTCCATCAAAACCTCGCAAGAGGAAGGTATTGGTGCCGAAGTCCAAGCTCATGTGGAGAAGAAAGGAGGCGCCAAGTGCTGTATCAAGTCAAGAAGGCCGTGAGGGAGGATGTGGTGTGGAAGGAAAGCAAGACTTGAGGACGGCGAGGACGTGTCATGTTCATATCACGTCACCTTTTCCAGAAGACCCTCACGCGTTGGGGACAACGCTTCTTGAAGGGGGTGAGGATGATACGGGCATGGAGGCCTATGTGGAGCTCAGATTCTGGACTCCACCAGCTTAATTATCTTAGTTTATGTAATGGTCATATATGGGCCAATTAGAGATTTTTAATAAATCGAGTTAGTCTTAGTTTGGGCATGTCCAACCAAGTTAGGTAGGCCCATAGAGGGGCGCCCCAGCCCAGCAAGGGCTGGTCGGCCACCTCCCCCTCATATAAGGAGGTAGGGCGGCTAGGGTTAGGGATAGACAAGTTTAGACTAGAGATTAGGATTTTCCCCATTGCGTGTGTTCACGTGTATCATCCCTCCGGGGGTACGGCGCTGCCGTTTATCTATTATATCTGCTGCGAAGGTTCTTGTGTTCATTAAGGATTGTTTAGCTCAGGTTTGAGGCGTGTCGTTCATCGATCTGTTGCTTGCTGGATTCGTTCCCTCTTCTCCAGGCTACGTTCATCGCATTGTTGGGAGGAATTACTACCCTAGGTTCTCGTTGTGAAAGATCGGGCACAAACCTAGGAGGATCTCCTGGGATCCCCCTTATCAGACGGTAACGGTCGGTGATACGTCTCCGACGTATCGATAATTTCTTATGTTCCATGCCACATTATTGATGATATCTACATGTTTTATGCATACTTTATGTCATATTTATGCATTTTCCGGCACTAACCTATTGACGAGATGCCGAAGAGCCAGTTGTTGTTTTCTCGCTGTTTTTGGTTTCAGAAATCCTAGTAAGGAAATATTCTCGGAATTGGACGAAATCAACGCCCAGGGTCCTATTTTTGCACGAAGCTTCCAGAAGACCGGAGGACTTACGAAGTGGGGCCACGAGGTGGCGACACAACAGGGCGGCGCGGCCTGGGCCCTGGCCGCGTGGCCCTGGTGTGTGGGCCCCTCATGACGCCCCTTGACCTGCCCTTCCGCCTACTTAAAGCCTTCGTCGCGAAACCCCCAGTACCGAGAGCCACGATACGGAAAACCTTCCAGAGACGCTGCCGCCGCCAATCCCATCTCGGGGGATTCAGAGATCGCCTCCGGCACCCTGCCGGAGAGGGGAATCATCTCCCGGAGGACTCTTCACCGCCATGGTCGCCTCCGGAGTGATGAGTGAGTAGTTCACCCCTGGACTATGGGTCCATAGCAGTAGCTAGATGGTCGTCTTCTCCTTATGTGCTTCATTGTCGGATCTTGTGAGCTGCCTAACATGATCAAGATCATCTATCTGTAATGCTATATGTTGTGTTTGTTGGGATCCGATGGATAGAGAATATTATGTTATGTTGATTATCAATCTATTACCTATATGTTGTTTATGATCTTGCATGCTCTCCGTTATTAGTAGAGGCTCGACCAAGTTTTTACTCTTAACTCCAAGAGGGAGTATTTATGCTCGATAGTGGGTTCATGCCTCCATTAAATCTGGGACGAGTGACGGAAAGTTCTAAGGTTGTGGATGTGCTTGTTGCCACTAGGGATAAAACATTGATGCTATGTCCGAGGATGTAGTTATTGATTACATTACGCACCATACTTAATGCAATTGTCTGTTGTTTGCAACTTAATACCGGAAGGGGTTCGGATGATAACCTCGAAGGTGGACTTTTTAGGCATAGATGCATGCTGGATAGCGGTATATGTACTTTGTCGTAATGCCCAATTAAATCTCACTATACTCATCATATCATGTATGTGCATGGTCATGCCCTCTCTATTTGTCAATTGCCCAACTGTAATTTGTTCACCCAACATGCTATTTATCTTATAGGAGAGACACCTCTAGTGAACTGTGGACCCCGGTCCATTCTTTTACATCGAATACAATCTACTGCAATACTTGTTCTACTGTTTTCTGCAAACAATCATCATCCACACTATACATCTAATCCTTTGTTACAGCAAGCCGGTGAGATTGACAACCTCACTGTTTCGTTGGGGTAAAGTTCTGTGATTGTGTTGTGCAGGTTCCACGTTGGCGCCAGAATCCCTGGTGTTGCGCCGCACTACACTCCTCCGCCATCAACCTTCAACGTGCTTCTTGGCTCCTCCTGGTTCGATAAACCTTGGTTTCTTTCTGGGGGAAAACTTGCTACTGTGCGCATCACACCTTCCTCTTGGGGTTCCCAACGGACGTGTCAACTACACGCATCAAGCATTTTTTCTGGCGCCGTTGCCGGGGAGATCAAGACACGCTGCAAGGGGAGTCTCCACAATCCAATCTCTTTACTTTGTTTTTGTCTTGCTTTACTTTATTTACTACTTTGTTTGCTGCACTTATATCAAAACACAAAAAAAAATTAGTTGCTAGCTTTACTTTAATTTACTGTCTTGTTCTCTATATCGAAAACACAAAAAAATTAGTTACTTGCATTTACTTTATTTAGTTTGCTTTATTTACTACTGCTAAAATGGGTACTGTTGAGAATACTAAGTTGTGTGACTTCACTAGCACAAATAATAATGATTTCCTATGCACACCTATTGCTCCACCTGCTACTACAGCAGAATTCTTTGAAATTAAACCTGCTTTACTGAATCTTGTTATGAGAGAGCAATTTTCTGGTGTTAGTTCTGATGATGTTGCTGCCCATCTTAATAATTTTGTTGAACTGTGTGAAATGCAAAAGTATAAGGATGTAGATGGTGACATTATAAAATTAAAATTGTTTCCTTTCTCATTAAGAGGAAGAGCTAAAGATTGGTTGCTATCTCTGCCTAAGAATAGTATTGATTCATGGACTAAATGCAAGGATGCTTTTATTGGTAGATATTATCCCCCTGCTAAAATTATATCTTTGAGGAGTAGCATAATGAATTTTAAACAATTGGATAATGAGCATGTTGCACAAGCTTGGGAAAGAATGAAATCTTTGGTTAAAAATTGCCCAACCCATGGATCGACTACTTGGATGATCATCCAAACCTTTTATGCGGAGTCGAACTTTTCTTCGCGGAACCTATTGGATTCAGCTGCTGGAGGTACCTTTATGTCCATCACTTTGGGGGCGGCAACAAAGCTTCTTGATGATATGATGATAAATTACTCTGAATGGCACACGGAAAGAGCTCCACAAGGTAAGAAGGTAAATTCTGTTGAAGAAACCTCCTCCTTGAGTGATAAGATTGATGCTATTATGTCTATGCTTGTGAATGGTAGATCTAATGTTGATCCTAATAATGTTCCTTTAGCATCATTGGTTGCCCAAGAAGAACATGTTGATGTGAATTTCATTAAAAATAATAATTTCAACAACAATGCTTATAGGAATAATTCTAGTAACAACTATAGGCCATATCCTTCTGCTAATGGTAATAGTTATGGTAATTCTTATGGGAATTCTTACAAAAATAATAGGAATGTACCCCCTGGTCTTGAAGCTATGCTTAAAGAATTTATTAGTACACAAACTGCTTTTAACAAATCTGTTGAGGAAAAGCTCGATAAAATTGATATTCTCGCTTCTAAGGTTGATAGTCTTGCCTCTGATGTTGATCTTTTAAAATTGAAAGTTATGCCTAATAGGGATATTGATAATAAGATTGTTACTACAGCAAATGCCATCCAAGTTAGAATTAATGAGAATATAAGATTGATGGCCGAATTGCATGCTAGGTGGGAAAGAGAAGAAAATGAAAAACTAGCTAAAGAAGATAATATAGCTAAAGTTTGGACTATTACCACCACTAGCAATGCTAATGCTCCACATGTTTCTGCACCTCCTACTAATAATGGTAAAAGAATTGGTGTTGGCAGTGTTTCCACTTCTAATGCAAAGCCTGCAAAATTGCCTGAAACTGCTAAAACTGCTGAAATTGATAAAACTGCTGAAATTTTTCAAAATATTGGGGATGATGATCCCATTGCTTTAGATTATAATGGTTTGGATTTTGATGATTGCCACATCTCTGAAGTTATAAAGTTCTTACAAAAACTTGCTAAGAGTCCTAATGCTAGTGCTATAAACTTAGCTTTCACAAAACATATTACAAATGCTCTCATAAAAGCTAGAGAAGAGAAACTAGAACGTGAAGCTTCTATTCCTAGGAAGCTAGAGGATGGTTGGGAGCCCATCATTAAGATGAAGGTCAATGACTTTGATTGTAATGCTTTATGTGATCTTGGTGCAAGTATTTCCGTTATGCCTAAGGAAATCTATAATATGCTTGACTTGCCACCATTGAAAAATTGTTATTTGGATGTTAATCTTGCTGATCATTCTACAAAGAAACCTTTGGGGAGAGTTGACAATGTTCGCATTACCGTTAACAATAACCTTGTCCCCGTTGATTTTGTTGTCTTGGATATTGAATGCAATGCATCTTGTCCCATTATATTGGGAAGACCTTTTCTTCGAACTGTTGGAGCTATCATTGATATGAAGGAAGGTAATATTAAATATCAATTTCCTCTCAAGAAAGGTATGGAACACTTCCCTAGAAAGAGAATGAAGTTACCTTTTGATTCTATTATTAGAACAAATTATGATGTTGATACTTCGTCTCTTGATAACACTTGATATACACTTTCTGCGCCTAGCTCAAGGGCGTTAAAGAAAAGCGCTTATGGGAGACAACCCATTATTTTACTTCTGCACTTTATTTTATATTTGAGTCTTGGAAGTTGTTTACTACTGTAGCAACCTCTCCTTATCTTAGTTTTGTGCATTGTTGTGCCAAGTAAAGTCTTTGATAGTAAAGCCAATACTAGATTTGGATTATCGCGCGAAACACATTTCTTTGCTGTCACGAATCTGGGCCTAATTCTCTGTAGGTAACTCAGAAAATTATGCCAATTTACGTGAGTGATCCTAAGATATGTACGCAACTTTCATTCAATTTGAGCATTTTCATCTGAGCAAGTCTGGTGCCTCAATAAAATTCGTCTTTACGAACTGTTCTGTTTTGACAGATTCTCGCCTTTTATTTCGCATTGCCTGTTTTGCTATGCTTGATGGATTTTTCTATTCCATTGACTCTCAGTAGCTTTGTGCAATGTCCAGAAGTGTTAAGAATGATTATGTCACCTCTGAACATGTAAATTTTAATTTTGCACTAACCCTCTAATGAGTTGTTTCGAGTTTGGTGTGGAGGAAGTTTTCAAGGATCAAGAGAGGGGGATGATACAATATGATCAAGGAGAGTGAAAGCTCTAAGCTTGGGGATGCCCCGGTGGTTCACCCCTGCATATTTTAAGAAGACTCAAGCGTCTAAGCTTGGGGATGCCCAAGGCATCCCCTTCTTCATCGACAGCATTATCAGGTTCCTCCCCTGAAACTATATTTTTATTCCATCATATCTTATGTATTTTGCTTGGAGCGTCGGTTTGTTTTTGTTTTTGTTTTTGTTTTTGTTTGAATAAAATGGATCCTAGCATTCATTGTGTGGGAGAGAGACACGCTCCGCTGTTGCATATAGACAAATATGTCCTTAGGCTTTACTCATAATATTCATGGCGAAGGTTGAATCTTTTTTGTTAAATTGTTATATGGTTGGAATCGGGAAATGCTACATGTAGTAATTCTAAAAATGTCTTGAATAATTTGATACTTGGCAATTGTTGTGCTCATGTTTAAGCTCTTGCATCATATACTTTGCACCTATTAATGAAGAAATACATAGAGCTTGCTAAAATTTGGTTTGCATAATTGGTCTCTCTAAAGTCTAGATAATTTCTAGTATTGAGTTTGAACAACAAGGAAGACGGTGTAGAGTCTTATAATGTTTACAATATGTCTTTTATGTGAGTTTTGTTGCACCGGTTCATCCTTGTGTTTGTTTCAAATAACCTTGCTAGCCTAAACCTTGTATCGAGAGGGAATACTTCTCATGTATCCAAAATCCTTGAGCCAACCACTATGCCATTTGTGTCCACCATACCTACCTACTACATGGTATTTCTCCGCCATTCCAAAGTAAATTGCTTGAGTGCTACCTTTAAAATTTCCATTCTTTACCTTTGATATATATAGCTCATGGGACAAATAGCTTAAAAACTATTGTGGTATTGAATATGTACTTATGTGTCTTATTTCTTAATAAGTTGCTCGTTGAGCGGTAACCATGTTTTCTAGGGATGCCATCAACTCTTTTACCTTTGTTGAATATCATGTGAGTTGCTATGCATGTTCGTCTTGTCTGAAGTAAGGGCGGTTCTCACAATCAAATGGTTTGAGTATGCATACTGTTAGAGAAGAACATTGGGCCGCTAACTAAAGCCATGATTCATGGTGGAAGTTTCAGTGTGGACAGCTAATCCTCAATCTCTTATGAGAATAACTGTTGTTAAATGCTTATGCATTAAAGAGGAGTCCATTATCTGTTGTCTATGTTGTCTCGGTATGGATGTCTAAGTTAAGAATAATCAAAAGCGAGAAATCCAATGCGAGCTTTCTCCTTAGACCTTTGTACAGGCGGCATAGAGGTACCCCTTTGTGAAACTTGGTTGAAACATATGCTATGCAATGATAATCAGTCTTAATCCAAGCTTATTAGGACAAGGTGCGGGCACTATTAGTATACTATGCATGAGGCTTGCAACTTGTAAGATATAATTTACATGATACATATGCTTTATTACTACCGTTGACAAAATTGTTTCTTGTTTTCAAAACCAAAGCTCTAGCACAAATATAGCAATCAATGATTCCCTCTGCGAAGGGCCTTTCTTTTACTTTTATGTTGAGTCGGTTCACCTATCTCTCTCCACCTCAAGAAGCGAGACACTTGTGTGAACTGTGCATTGATTCCTACATACTTGCATATTGCACTTATTATATTACTTTACATTGACAATATCCATGAGATATACATGTTATAAGTTGAAAGCAACCGCTGAAACTTAATCTTCCTTTGTGTTGCTTCAATACCTTTACTTTGATTTATTGCTTTATGAGTTAACTCTTATGCAAGACTTATTGATGCTTGTCTTGAAAGTACTATTCATGAAAAGTCTTTGCTTTATGATTCATTTGTTTACTCATGTCATTACCATTGTTTTGATCGCTGCATTCATTACATATGCTTACAATAGTATGATCAAGGTTATGATGGCATGTCACTCCAGAAATTATCTTTGTTATCGTTTACTGCTCGGGACGAGCGGGAACTAAGCTTAGGGATGCTGATACGTCTCCGACGTATCGATAATTTCTTATGTTCCATGCCACATTATTGATGATATCTACATGTTTTATGCATACTTTATGTCATATTTATGCATTTTCCAGGCACTAACCTATTGACGAGATGCCGAAGAGCCGATTCGTTGTTTTCTGCTGTTTTTGGTTTCAGAAATTCTAGTAAGGAAATATTCTCGGAATTGGACGAAATCAACGCCCAGGGTCCTAT
The DNA here is from genome assembly GCF_022539505.1 of Lolium rigidum. Lineage (NCBI taxonomy): Eukaryota > Viridiplantae > Streptophyta > Magnoliopsida > Poales > Poaceae > Lolium > Lolium rigidum. Next base: position 130,747,079 of record NC_061509.1, on the reverse strand, counting down.
TTTTGCACGAAGCTTCCAGAAGACTGGAGGACTTACGAAGTGGGGCCACGAGGTGGTGACACAACAGGGCGGCGCGGCCTGGGCCCTGGCCGCGCGGCCCTGGTGTGTGGGCCCCTCGTGACGCCCCTTGACCTGCCCTTCCGCCTACTTAAAGCCTTTGTCGCGAAACCCCCAGTACCGAGAGCCACGATACGGAAAACCTTCCAGAGACGCGCCGCCGCCAATCCCATCTCGGGGGATTCAGGAGATCGCCTCCGGCACCCTGCCGGAGAGGGGAATCATCTCCCGGAGGACTCTTCACCGCCATGGTCGCCTCCGGAGTGATGAGTGAGTAGTTCACCCCTGGACTATGGGTCCATAGCAGTAGCTAGATGGTCGTCTTCTCCTTATGTGCTTCATTGTCGGATCTTGTGAGCTGCCTAACATGATCAAGATCATCTATCTGTAATGCTATATGTTGTGTTTGTTGGGATCCGATGGATAGAGAATATTATGTTATGTGATTATCAATCTATTACCTATGTGTTGTTTATGATCTTGCATGCTCTCCGTTATTAGTAGAGGCGCTGGCCAAGTTTTTACTCTTAACTCCAAGAGGGAGTATTTATGCTCGATAGTGGGTTCATGCCTCCATTAAATTTGGGACGATGTGACGGAAAGTTCTAAGGTTGTGGATGTGTTGTTGCCACTAGGGATAAAACATTGATGCTATGTCCGAGGATGTAGTTATTGATTACATTACGCACCATACTTAATGCAATTATCTGTTGTTTGCAACTTAATACTGGAAGGGGTTCGGATGATAACCTGAAGGTGGACTTTTTAGGCATAGATGCATGCTTGGATAGCGGTCTATGTACTTTGTCGTAATGCCCAATTAAATCTCACTATACTCATCATATCATGTATGTGCATGGTCATGCCCTCTCTATTTGTCAATTGCCCAAGCTGTAATTTGTTCACCCAACATGCTATTTATCTTATGGGAGAGACACCTCTAGTGAACTGTGGACCCCGGTCCATTCTTTTACATCGAATACAATCTATCGCAATACTTGTTCTCACTGTTTTCTGCAAACAATCATCATCCACACTATACATATAATCCTTTGTTACAGCAAGCCGGTGAGATTGACAACCTCACTTGTTTCGTTGGGGAAAAGTTCCGTGATTGTGTTGTGCGGGTTCCACGTTGGCGCCGGAATCCCTGGTGTTGCGCCGCACTACACTCCTCCGCCATCAACCTTCAACGTGCTTCTTGGCTCCTCCTGGTTCGATAAACCTTGGTTTCTTTCTGAGGGAAAACTTGCTACTGTGTGCATCACACCTTCCTCTTGGGGTTCCCAACGGACGTGTCAACTACACGCATCAGTCGGCATACACTTTCGTCGGCACAGAACATCGGCGATGCAAAGAGGCTGCATCCTCGCAACACCACCGAGGATCCCTTGCACCTTCGAACCCTCGACAGCTCCTGACATCCACCGTCGTCGCCCTAGAGCGCCACCATCGGGGATGCAACGAGGAAGCATCCTTGCAAGACCACCGAGGATCACCTTGCAGATTCGGGCCCTTGGCATCTCCATGTGCATGGAGTAGAAGCATACGATGGTGTAGGGTTCATAGCATAGAAAACAAAAAAAATCGTACCGCAAGAACGAATAAAACCAAGATCCAATCTATCAAAAAGCCAAGATCCAATCTATGAGATCTATGCAACGAGATACATGAGAAACGAACCCTCGTAGATCCAAAGTATTAACGAGATCAGATCTCATGGTTGATGTAGATGTACACTTGACGAACTCTGGTTCGTGTTGCAGTCCTTTCCAGTGTTGCGATCGGGCACCACTTCCGTACTAAATCACACATACGGTGTCGATGATGACGCGCTCTCCCCATTCCAGCGGGGCAACGGATGTAGTAGATCCCCTTAGAATCCCAGCAGCATGATGGCATGGTGGTGGTGGTGGTGGAGGAGAAATCATGTAGGGCTTCACCAAGCCTGCGCATGAAGAAGGAGGGAGAGAGGGGTGGCTAGGGTTTGGGGGTGTTATGTTGCGCCCCAACCCTCACCTCCCTCTTATATAGGCATGGGGGGGCTGCCTTGACCCCTCCTCTAAACCCTAGGGTCGGGGAAAAAAGGGGGGAAACTTCCCCCCCCCCCCAAGTTAAGTCCATATTTTCAAGGGATTTGATCCTATCCACTTGATCCAGCCGTATGGGCCTTGGGGGCTGGTGTGCCTGGCCCATGTGGGCCTATCCCTACGGTCCATGTTGGTTGTCCGGGATAGGTGGGCCCCACTATGGTACCTTCTGGAACCTTCTAGAACCTCCGGTACAATACTGAAAAATCCAGAACTTTTCCGGTAACCCTGAAAATGACTTCCTATATATGAATCTTATTCTCCGGACTATTCTGGACCTCCTCGTGATGTCTTGGATCCCATCCGAGACTCCGAACAACATTCAGTCTCCATCTCATATTCCATATCTACGTAAACAACATCGAACCTTAAGTGTTACCGGAACTATGCAGACATGATCGAGACACCTCTCCGACCAATAACCAATAGCGGCACTTGAAGATCCATAATGGCTCCTACATATTCGTGATCGAAAGAACCATAAACATAGGTTACCAATTCCCTTTGTCGCGCGATACTTTACTTATCCGAGATTCGATCATCAGTATCTCCATACCTAGTTCAATCTCGTTACTGATAAATACTCTTTACTCGTTCCGTGATACGAAATCCCTTGTGACCTAGTCACATGTTTGAAAGCTAATTGGATGCCATTCCACCGAGAGGGCCTAGAGTATATCTATTCATCATTTGGATGGATGAATCTCACTCTTGATCCATGCGCCTCAACACATACTTTGAGAATACCCAATGGCACTTTTATAACCACCCAGTTACGAAGTGGCGTTTGATGTCATGCAAGTATTCCTCCGGCGTTTGTGATTAAAATGATCTCATGGTCGAAGGATTAGGTTACTATGCATTTGAGAGCTGCAGCAAATGAACTTTAATGATATTCTACATACCTTTTGTGGATCTATACGCGCATACATTTTTCCTTGGCTTTTTCTTAACTCTGTTTTGTTATGGCCAGTACCAATTTCCTATGCTAGCCTTGCTTCCATGTGGATTTCTATCTATAAATGTTCCAAGACTACTCGCTCATTGGAGGGCTTCAAAGGGGCACATCAATCTGGTTCGTTGATTTTGGCCAGGCCGTACCAGCTTCACCCCCACTTTTCACCTCAAAAGTTGGATAAGTGATTACTTTTGCTACTTCTTGCTTCTCTGGATAGTCAATGACGAGCGGGACCGGATCGCGCACGGGGCCGGCGAACAGAGGCAGCGGCCCGTGAGTTTTTGCGTCGCTCGTTTTCGTGCCAAGCGGTGAAACCCTAGATCTCACCGTGGGAAAATATCTGCCGCTAGCTCCTTCCTTCTCCCAACCCACACCTCCTCTCTCCCCGCCTCCCCGCGCCTACCGCCGCCCGACCCTCGCCTCTGCTCCCGTGAGTCCGTTGATGAACCGCCGCCGGTCCTTCGTGGCGGGCTAAGCCATGGGGAGCACCGTGGTGGCGGGTGGGACTAGGCGGCCGGAGGAGGGAATCCCCGCGGCGGGCGGACGGCACCGGATGTGATGGCCATGGTGGCGCGCCGCCTCTGGCACATCTCATCATGTCGCGGAGATGCTCGTCGCGAGGCGGGAGGCAGCGCAGCCATGGGGAGGGAGAAGGCACGGTGTAGGGTTAAGAGCCAGGACAAGGAGGGACGAGAAGGGAAGGAGGAGGGCTCGAGGACGGGAAGGCGTCCGCCGTCTCCGCGTGAAGGAGGGACTTCGCCGCGGGAACAAGTCTGTCGTCTGGCGGACTGATCTCCTTCACCGCTGCTTCATCTTCCACGCCCGCGTGTCCTCTCCGTGTGAGCAGCAGCGACCTGCGGCCGCCGATGCAGGTGAGGTTCCAAAGCTTCTCGCCGAGCCATGCCACCGCTGGCCCTCTCCTTGGGCCGGCCTAGATTAGATGGAGTGCCGAGGGAAACTTCTTTGGGAGATAGATGCCCAAGTGAGCAGTGAGCCTAAAATATGTTCCCCCTCTCTCTCTCTCTCTCTCTCTCTCTGCTCCACTTACTTTCAGGTCCTCTAGGATTTTCTCCCCTCTTTATCCGTGTCCAACTCTCTTTGCCACTAAATCCAGATTCTGTGTGCTTTGGTTTGAACTGGAAATTATTTTTGGGGTACAGATTCTGCAATGGTCGATGCAAGCCAATGATCTGCTCCGATGATTCGAGTTTTCCAAGCTTGTCGCCGAGCATTTTCTTCTGCTGGTAATATATTTGTCCTCCTCTTTAGTATCTGCTAGGTTGTAATTTGTTATCTAATCACAGTTTTGGTATTGTGCGTTATGGTTCAGTCAAAAGCTCACGAAATAGAATGCATGAATATTGGTGTTGTTCCCCTTCCCAGGATAGCTAGAAGATGTGAATATTGTGAATATTTACTGCAGGCATGAAAAATTAATATTAAGGGGTGGTCACAGCATGGCGTAGCAATCGGAAACTTAAGATTTGATGTTAAGTTGAAGCATGTGGCGACCCTTCCCCTGTTGTACTGCCTGCAGGTGCAGCTGACGCCCATGGCCTCACCGTCTAGGTCAGACTTGGGTAAGAATAGATAGTTCAGAGATTTAATATAGTTGTAGAGAATATCCCTGCGAACATCGAGTATGCTGGCGGTGGCTCGAGCCATGTGGGACGATAGTGAGCACTGGTGAACGCAGGGTGCAGTGCAGCAGTCTAGACAGACGGTGGGGTGGAAACCAAAGTGAGCTTCTGTCTCTCGAAACTTGTGCGATGTGGCCGAGTGGCTGACCTTCAGTTCTTGAGAGTGTATGGCTGATTATGCTTAAGTTTCATTTGGCGAGAATCATTTGCTTTTCCTGGTCATAGTATAGTTAATGTGAAATCTGAACTCTATTATCCTTGTCATTTTGTAGTTTCTGTCAGGTGTGACCTCTGTTTTCTGTTACTTTATTATTTTTCCTGGTAGGAAAGTGTGAGCTCTCTCAGCATATATTGTTTAATGTTGAATTGTTCATATAATCTTGCACCTATTTTTTGTACTAAAATATTTTAGAAAGCTTTATCATGACGTTAATATTGATTTTACCTTACTGACATGCAGAGGTTGGATGGAGCATCGAACATTTCTGTCTTGAGTCTTGAGGGTGGCCACAGGTATATTAGGATAATTTGAATGTGTTCTTCAGAGCATAGGTGACCTTGTTGCTGACGGGTACCTAAAGTATATGCTACTCACTTGCATAGCTGATTTCGCTTAGCTAATAGGGTGGTGAAGAAGCTAAATGTGTGGATTACCAATGAAATTTTTAATAATGTGGCTCTTTTACTTACCCATCAATGGTGCTCTTTTTCCCCTCTTAAGTTCTTCTCCGAGATAGCGATGTACATTAGCTTGGACTGTGGCGTTACCAGCAAAGATTAAGAACGCCTCTATAGCGGTACTAGAGATTTTGTCTGTTCATTGTCTATGCTGAATTGTGTGCTGGTGTTTAGGATTTTTTTTTTCTTTTTCATCTTTTCCTATTAAAAGTTTTAATATCATGATTCATGCATATATAAAAGTACATTATTTTCCCGGCAGATTAACTATTAAGATCCTAAGTTTATATATGCCCGATTTTTACTATGTTGAGTATGTACGCCTACCACCAATTACCAAGGAGTTCGAGTATATATAGTTCATTTCAATGCGTCTTGAGTGTGCAAATTTTTCAGAATGGTAACAAGGTAACTGCTCATTAGTATGGACATAAATATATTGCTTTAAATCCTACCAATTGTATTTCATAGCAACGCTGTTTTCAAGCTTTACAAGTTCAAATCATATAACTGCAATTTAAACCTTGCAGGTCATAATATTTAGGCCTTTTGAAGTTTTTAGTTTGGATTAGCTGCATGCATTCTGAAGACTCAGGGAAACATGAAGGAGCACTGCCAAATGGATGATTTTTCTTGGGACTCTTGTGCGGTTCAAACAGCTCTAAAGATGGTACCTATTCAGTAAGGTATATCCACTTGCACCATATTAGTCAAATATAAAGAGAATATTGGATTGTGTGGTGCATATTTCAAAGAAATGGAGGTTATAGATAACCTACTTTGTGGCTAATCTTTCAGTCCTAAAGATAATATTCTTTCGAGGTGCTTATTCTTAGTCGTGTGAAAATTGGATCGTGTGGTGCATATTTTAAAGAAATAGAGGTTCTGCTCGACAAGCTCTTGATGCTCAAGCTGGAAAGTGGTTCATATTACAACCAGGTGATGCTTTGCGACCTTCCCATATCCGCTCCTCAATTATCACATATTGGAGTAGATGTAGAGATAAACAAAACATCACATCTGAATACATGCTGAATGCGGTGTGTCATGAGTGGTTTAGTTAACTGCATAATGGAGTTCGTCTCTTGCCCCATCTTTAATTACATGTTTAAGCTTTTCCATCCAAACTCGAGCCTCATCCAACCAAGTGATTCTTGCAGTCTCTGCTTGGAGATGGGTGCGTGGTTAAGAGATGGTTCTTCATTTTGTCGTCTTCTCTTTATTCGAGGATTTATAGTCATTCGTGTCTACGATTCAACTTGTTTGTTTCTAGGTGCTTTCGGAGCTAATATATGAGTTTTCCTCTTTCCAAATTTCTCTCTGAACCTATTAATTTGTGTGATAGTAGATGTAGTGGGAAGCTAATGTGCATAAGCATTCATACTAGGCAATTTATTCCCATGACAATAACATCTTGTTATCAAGAAAGGCCACCATCATTGATGGGAGTGGTGACTGGCGACCTGCATAGCACAACGTTTTCAGAAAATGCCACACGTTTAGCATTTCTTGAATTGCTCCTAGAGATTTATTTTTGATAGAAAATGACCGCAGGAAATTCACTCTTCAAAGAATTGGGTATAGTGTGGTTTCCTTCTCCCAGGTTTGCCAACAATTTGATCTTTTCTTGGTGCATTGAAGGTTTACCAAAAAACATTTGATCATTTCTTGTAAGCCGTATGGTCAAATTTGGTTGCCAACTTTAGCAACTAAAACAATATTTGCTGTTGGAGACGAGATATGCATTTGATTGTGAGCGAAATATTAGTTTGTGCTGCTTCCGCAAAGTATCAACTCAGCCGCATGTCCTCCTTGCTCAGGTTCGTATATATACTTCAGCCTCTCTTTTTTCCTTTACGCGTGTGTTGATTTTCTTGGCATTATGTTAGCTAGCTCTGCCTCTTCTTTTCTAAATGCATATGTTGATTTCTCTGAACATTGGTTGGACATTGCCCATGTAACACTCCAGCTCCTATCACCTTAACCCCAGGTGATACCGATGCATCACGTAGGTGTGTATTAGGCTAATATCTACCATGGTATAACTTCTCTTCATGATAATATTTTTTTCGGTGCTTTGATGTGTTATCAGGTGATTTCTCTGGTCAGACATGAATATGCTATTGAGGATGTACTCAGTGGTATTCCAAGCAAAGCATGACCAATATTTTTATAGGTACAGCGCTGACTATTATTTCCTTACCTTTCAAAACCATAATTCTAGCAGTGCTTGAAGTTTTCCTTGTTCTCCTTTTTTTTGTTCTTTGGATTATCCCAGAAAAAGGCAATTATGTTACTCTAGCTAATGTACATACCAATTGGTTCGATCTGAAATTTATATTGTTTGTGGTGTTGGTTTGAAGCTAAAAGTGAAAGTGATCAGTATGATGCATTTTGGTTTGATTGGAACTGTAGCCTTCTTTTGTATTTTGGCTCAGTTGAGATGTTTAAACAACTATGTTGCTTCCGAAAACAAATGCTGATGTAATGTCTCTGAGACAAATATAATATTTGCATCCCTCTTTATCCTAATATTGTTACCTTTGGCAGCAAGACGGAAGCGACATTGTATCAGAAGACCCCTGATGCAGCCCGCGGAGTCGAAAGGTAAGTCATGCTACAAGAAAAGTTACTCCAGTATTTCCATTTATTCAGATTCAAGTCGATTTGGCTTGTCTGGATGGCTACTGCTGCCCACTGACTTATCCAATTTCATGTTCATCGTGATATCCTTGCAAGATTAATAGTAATTCTTATCTTTGGGTTGCATGATGAGCTTGTAGGTCAGATTCTTTATTTGTACCGATGTACATGGTTCTGAATAATGCAATTTCTGTGTACTAGAAGATATGCATTTCTTGACATGGTCCTGATGCATTCCCTGACATGGACCAAATGCCTATTTTTAATAGAGCATTGTTGATGGTTTTTAGTCCTATGATGCTTGAACTCGAGCATTGTGGATACTTGTTAGTCAAATATATTTGGATAGGGCTTCTCACATAATATGGCATTGAGGCATGTAAATAATAAATGAGTTTTGCCCAACCAGTTAGTTCTATTAATGCTCTGCAATTACTCAATGGTTGTAGTGCTTTCAGATGATCGGTTACTTTTCCTTGCAGAACAGTGGTGTGAGATGTTCTCAGTTTGTGTACTCCACCTAGGATTAAACTGCAGAGGCTGCTGGCTCTTGAATAATGTATGCCATGGTGCAGTACAACCCACTCTAGCAGCGGCACTCCTCCGTTTGTTAGTCATGGCATGAGTACTTTTGTCTATATTGACTTGATATGGCGGAGACTCCTGTGACTCTTGGGTAGGTGACCTTTCGTTCCGATTCTTTGTACCAATTTGTGAGGACCTAACGAAAAGTGAAGTATCTTTAGGACTATATTTTTTCTGCGATATTTGATGTTTTTTCCAAGGCCGTGAAGATTTTTAACCTATTAGTTGCCTTCTGTTTTTTTTTCCGCAACTCTTCATTCCCTAGAAGTACTTGATGTTGTGACATCATCAAATTACGTCGGACATTAATTCTCACATGGCTTCTTAGGGTGGCTTCAATAATCTATGGGGTGCAAAGAAGTGCTAGGTCTAGGGCCATAAAAGAAGAGATCCTTGGTAGGAAGTCGAGGTAAGATGATTCGTTCCAGTTCTCGTGATGGAAAGACTTGTTATCCCACTCTATCTTTTAAACAATAGGCATAAGATTCCCATGATATACCAGCGGAAAGTGCATGCCACAATTAATAATTATTTGGTGGACCCTATGGTCTCTAGAAATCAGATTATTGTGCTTGTATGTTAGATGATTGTTCCGATCGATCATGCCCTTTATATGTGAAACAAACATCATACGGATATTTTTGTTCTCCTTCAATGAAAAGAATGCAATCTTCTAGACAATCAATCCTCGAAGTAGTAAGTTTTGTTCAGTCCAATGCTAAGGCATTCAGCAACCAAACACACTTTGTTTGCCAAGGGAGATAATCATAGAAATAAAAATAAAATGAAATTATTTAGTGTAGACGATCTATATATGTGTACTATATACTCCCTCCGTTCCTTTCTATAGTGCCTATAGATTTTTGGCATTTGTTTCAAAATATAAGGTTTTAGCTTAACTTTTTTTCAATTACCCCCTCCCCGTTCAGCTCCCAAATCGTTCAGCTCCCAAAATTGTTATGGTAAGTTAGGAAGATATGGATTTCCCAAATTTTACATTGATCTCAAATCGTTCAGTTAGGGGTCTTGTGTACAAAGTACTCTTGCGCTAATTTCCGTGCCAAAAAACAATAGGCACTATAGAATGGAACAGAGGGAGTAGTATTTAATGGTGAAAATTTCAAAAGGGTTGAACACTAACCAGAAGTTTTCCTCTGGTTAGAGAAGCGGGGATTATATACCTTTGAATTGACTCTTTTTCCTGCACCAATAGTTGATAATTTAATTACAAAGTTTAGCCAGCTTGTTGAAAAATAATTCTAGCAGCACCCTGTTCCTGACTTAGATTTTCTGTAGATGTTTAATTGCTGGAATTGTAATTGCGCCGACATTGATATATAATCTGAATGCTTGATAGTTTTCGTTGTGCAGATCTCCATGAGCCCAATGGCATAGTATGCTATCTAATGAAGCTGATTCAGCCCGAACTACTCATGCTTATTCTCTTCACTTTATCAGGTTTAGGATAGCTTACTGCCCTTTCCACGCAATATTAATTTGTAGTGTTTTTCTATGTTTGGTCGCATTTCTTTTTGTTAGGGAATATATATGGTTCTAATTTCACCACTCTTCTCAAATTTCAGGTTGTTTTCAAAGGTTGCAGCCAAGCACATTATCACCATATGTTCTAGAGCCTTTTTGGGAGGTGACGGAGTAGAATGTTCTTGCTAATCAGTTTCTTGGGAAGGTTTGGTTTTGTGCTCATGAACCATTAGATGATGTCCTGAACATATGCTGTAAAGTAGTTCCAGTAACCTGATGCCGAGTAGTACCAACGGGTATTCCAGGTACTCGTGCTCTTATACCCATCCTAACACAACAACACTAAATTAGTTTTAGTTCTTTGTGTAAGCCTGTGTCATAAAATAGATTATATACTTCAGCTTTGCATGCGGTATTGTGCTTATGGTGTTACTGTGCAGATGTTTCTTGGGCAGACATATTTCATAAGCTTAGCGTCAGATGACTTCCGAAATACTGGCTGCTGGCACAAGGGCACCACCCCATTGTATATGCATTAAGATCTCTGGTGAAGTTTTTCACTCCTTGTTAATTATATGAGCTTAGCAGAGCTTCGTTCCTGGTATATATGTTATTGGTTATGATCCATGTATAGTGAGTTTCAGTATATCAATGTTGTATAAACTATTCCTTGTGAAATGTTGCATATTCGCACATCGTGCAATTCAGTAAATAATATAAAGACGACTCCGTCCCAAATATACAACTGCAGCCTTCTGAATGGAAGTTCGGTGATTGTTCAACGAAGTTTATTACTTGGTTTTTTTCTCCTGCAAGATTGGACACCAAGCCTAATACTTGGCTTTCAATATATACCAGCTATAAGTCTATAACAAGATAAAACTTATGGCTTCTATTCTGGCCTGACTCTGTCTTTAGTGACGCATCCGGCTCTTATAAATTCAGTTCACATAAACTCTGGCCTTTGAGGATGGATGTGGCCCTCGATTTGGCTTTTCAATTTAACAGGAGATTAAAAATGATGCTTGCATTTTATCAAAGAAAGGTTACTTCTTTATAAACAAACATTTCATTCAAAGTGATGTTTTCCCACCTGTGTTCACTGATTTTCATACAATACTTACATGTGATGATTTGTTAAACATTTATGCTATATTGTTAAATTTATTTTGCAGACAGGATACATAGCCTTGCAGTTTTTTTTTCGCTCTACATGTGAATAGAATTCATCGGAGGTACTTCCGTTATGGCAAGATCGATCAACTTTTGAAGGTCTATACTGTTGCCTTGGATGGTGCTCACATGTTATCTATCCTCTATGGTGAACCCGATCCGATCGTACGAACATTTCATGCAACATTTTTAGTTGTGAGATCGTGTTCTTGAACCTTTAACTAAATTTCCGTAGAATGTGCATAGGAATTTCATAAGACAAATTTTCTCTTTTTTACGTAGACCACATAAAATGTTGGTTATTCGTGAAACTTGATGAACACACATTTATTATGGAGATGTACATGTAGATTTTTTTTTCAAATTTTTTCGACATTTCTAAATATGATTTTTTGGTAGAGGGAGCATACGCACCCGAGAGCCGAATTAAATTTCCAGTTAATGTCCACCTATTTAAATAAAGTAATATGCCAACCTATAAAACTTAAGACCAATTAGTGTAAACCTTTGGTCTTAAAGGCACTAAAACAGTTAAATTCTAGGCTAATTCTTAATACTAAAATAAGCTAAATTTTATATGATTTAAATTATGACTTGATTTTGCCGTTGCGCTACATCTAGTATAGGTAAAGAATACTACCCCGCATGAGCATACCCACACTACCTAAATGCCTAGATCTCTCGATGCATCACGGCTTCGAAAGCAAATAAGTAGACAAAGAGTGGCCTAGACACAAACAAGGGGCGAAGCGAAAGGAAGCGCAATCCGGTAAAATAACCAACCTAGGTTTCCCGCTTCGGATTACTAAAGTGCTAAACCTACCTCACCTGGGTGCACTCGATATCTATCAGCTCCATAGGATGTATAGGCTTCTCTTCCTCTCATGTTATCTTATTGCTATGTTTACTATGGATGTGTGTCCATCATATCATTCTCCTAATGACATGATCTTGTTATTAGCAACATCCAATGTTCATGATCATGAAACCTTGATCATCAATTAATCAACAAGCTAGTTTAAGCGGGAGGCTTACTAGGGACTCTGGTTTGTTTACAAAACACGCATGTATCAATGTTTCCACTTAATACAATTATAGCATGGGATGTAAACATTTATCATGAACACTAAGATATAACAATAACCACTTTATTATTGCCTCTCGGGCATATCTCCAACAGATGGGTGGTATTTTTGCTACCACGAAGGACTCGCGTGTGTCATGGGCATACCCTTCGGGTACCCATTATTAGTATACCTGGCTCGGCCCAATATGGAGAAGGCCCAAAAAGGCAACCCGAAGAAGTAGTCGACTATGACTCTTGTAAAACGCTAGGCTGGTTGCATATATAGAGCTAGCCAGGGCACCCATATGGAGGCCATATAGACAACATAGTTCCGTCTACGGCGGTCTTCCGTAAACATACTTGTGATCATATATTAGATTGCTAGCAGCACATAGGGATCCTCCGCCGAGGGGACCCAAAGCTAGGTATATCGTGTGTTCAAACTCGCTCCCGGAATCTCCATCGTCGCTCTCTCCCGAAACTCAAATCTACAATACGTAGGCATTGGCGAGGTGATCCCTCGTCAATTGGCGCCGACCGTGGGGAACGCGACGACTGAATTTCGTTATCCAGGCGGGATCTTCATCGTCAACGACAGTGAGATCGATCGGGAACGCGGTCGGCCCATCCGATTCGTGAGCTTCCTCGTCAGGATGCAGCTGCGACCAACGTGTTTTCTTCATAGTCGACATGCACGTGGAGTACAAGGAACAGAGAACCGGTCGGACAAAATCGAGTCACTCCATGGCAGCCTCCACGTTACCTGGACCCGCAATATTGGATCTTGGCGGACGAACGACCTGAAAAATTTCAGGGATTCGCCTAGGTCGTCCGGCCGGAGGCTCCGTGCTCGGACGCTTCGCTACGAACACAGTGGTCTACTGTTCGGAAAACCCTCCGTATACATTATCGCCATGAACTAGAATTTTCATACCGACACCATCCGCGTCGCTGCAGCATCGACTCTTCAGGTGCTATTTATCTAGTTATTTTTTAGATTTATTTTTCTTGTATTGCGGACAAATATACGTGTACTTGTCTCGGGTTTTGCCTACTTTTCTGCGCACAGAGTAATGCACTTCATCATCATGGACTCCGCCACCATGGACCCGTCATCCTGTATGAGCCACGCTCTGGGGCTCGTACGTCGTGAACTCGCCGATCTACTCCACCGCATCGACTACATTCGCCAAGTAGCTGTTCGCCGAATTAAAGAGATATAAACCAGATGGAAATCTACTACTACAACGTTAGCAGCGAAAAGCAAAGCTAAGTGCCTAGTTATATTAATATCATATGCGTATATCCTATGGTTAACTCTAGTTGATAGCAATAATTTTTTGAATTTGCTTGATTGATATTATTCATGAGAACCATGATCAGACTAATATGCAGCATCGCTCAAGTCCTACCTGGCGGGGGTAAATACTAGACTGATTTCATTAATCAATATTTTACATCGCGTCAAAAACAAGCAACTGCTACACATCAAGATGAGGCGAATTCTGAAGGAAGGATCAAGTTCAAAAAAATACTGAAGGAAAATTATTGAGTTCGTCATCGGCCACTTTGTCTCGCGGTTGGTCGGATTTTTCGCCTATTGCGGACTCGCCTCACCCGGAGGTTCGCCATCACATACTCGTCGTTGCAGAATTATCAGTTCATACCGTCAGCGCGCACTTGGCTATCGTGGACCATGAGTGAATTTTTTTTTGGATGAGTGGATATTTCTTCCCTGATACAGTGGATTTATTTTCTTCGGCTCAGTGGATTTATCTTCTTCGGTTTATTCGATTTGTCTTCTTCGGGTTCATCTTATAAGGTTATCATTGGTTTTCTCTAATATAATACTACCCGACGCATTTCCGGGTCAGTGGATTTATCATCTATGATTATTACTGGATTTATTTTCTTCGGGTCAATGGATTCATCCTCTATGATATCGGCGAATTCATCTTCAATATATGTTTTATATTTAATGGCGTAATCTTCAATGTGGATTAATCTCAAATACTGATTCATCTTCAATGCTTTATCTCTCATGGCGTAATCTTCAATGATTTAATATTCAAACGATTTCATCTCCAATAGCGTAAATTTATATTATATGATTGTCAATGGCTTCATCCTAAATGGCTTCACCTTATATGACGCCGCGACTCCATCAACTTCTTCCGACATCATGACTAACACTCGGGAGCTCGACAACAACTTCGACCCGAGTAATAACTATGACACGGTGTAAGGGTATATTGCCCCTATGTGTGGTTTTGGTAATTAATGACAACCCCTGTGGACTAATGTTTTCATTGAGTTTATATGAAGGAATATTTCATAGGTACTACTTGTATTCCATGTATTGGATTCAAGTATGGATGCCAAGTAAATACAGATACACCTTGTGTATTGGCATCAAGATCATCGATTTGAAGATATATATGTGATATGATCAAGAAGAAGAAATGAAGATGGAGTTATTATGTGGAACTTAATATTAGCCATGCTCTATCTTATGTGATAAGCAATGAATGATCAAGATCTTGAGAGCTTGATTTCAAGTGAAGAATTCTTTATACACCTCAAGATATTATGATAGAGTATGAGAAGATACAAGGTTGAGTTGGGCAAGTTCAAGATGAGCATCTCAAGTGGATCACATGCTTGAAGCTTGCCGTCCATTTGGTGATAATGGACATGTGAAGATGTGCATCAATGTAGCTTTCCCATCATAGTGTGTGGGGGGAGCATTTGCGAGTCTTCACGAAGCAACAATGATCAAGTGAGGCATTCCGGCTTGAGTGGAGCTTGAAGAGCTATCATCAAGATCAAGCGGGATGCGCAAGGCAAAGGTATGGCCTTGATAGGTTTTCCTTTTACCGGTCTCAAGGTGGATGTTGGGAGACCAGATTATAGGATATATAGCCGCACTATCAAGAGGGGCTTTCGGTTGGGTAACTTGATCGCATCGTCTTAGAGAGCTCAATCCTTTGCATACTTTGCATATCCCTATTTGTTCTTGGTGTTTCTCTGTGAGAGGTTCTTGAGCTTGTTGCTAGCTTTACAACAAGCCCAAGTTTATCGAAAACGGAATCCACATGCATCTTCTATTGCGTTTTCGAGTTTGGTCGTCTTCACCGTTTCTTGACGGTGGGAGACTCCCTCTCTAAAAACATCTAAAAATATCATGTGAGGAGTCTCCAACAAAATTGGTTTCATGTCAATCGGGGTCCGGACACAAAAGTTATCACAATTTTTGTATAACATGTTTTTCCTGCTGGCCCGGTTTCTCACCCGGTTGACCGGCCATCCCACCGGCCAGCCCGGTTCAAACCGGCCCGTGGACTGGTGCCAACCGGGCCATGTACTGTAAGACACAGAAGTGTCCCGGTCACAGGCCCGGTTTGGACCGGCCGGGTCCGGCACCTCGTCCGGTCTGACCGGGTGGTTGACCGGCCTTCCCGGCGCACGTTCTGCGCGAGAAAATAACCCGCTCCGGTCACTCGCCCGGTCGACCGGTCTGTGGACCGGATGGCCCGGTCTGACCGGGTCCTGAACCGGACGGCCCGGTCCCAGGCCCGGTTGACCGGCCTCCTCGACAGTTGACTCAGCCCAATTTTTTCCCAACGGTTATATTTGCTCTTGGGCTATAAATAGCCCTTCTTCCACCTTGGGCTGAACAAGTTCTTCCACTCTCTCTCCTCCATTGTTGACTTTGAAGAACTTGCCCTCTCTCTTGATTCCCCCCATGATTCTTGCTCATTCTTGAGGGATCTAAGAGATGAGATCTAGATCTACAATCCCCACCAATCCATCTCTCCTCTAAGCGAGGGGAACCCTTTGGATCTAGATCTTGGAGTCATTTGTTGATTTCCTCTTTTTCTTCCTCTCTAATCTCATCCTAGCATTTGTTAGTTTGGTGTGATTTGAGTGTGAAGGATTTGAACACCTCTAGTGTTCTTGCTTTGCATCATTGCATAGTGTTGAGCTCTCCACCACGATTAGTTCGAGTGAGAGACCGTGAGCTTGTTACTTGATACGTCTCAAACGTATCTATAATTTCTTATGTTCCATGCTACTTTTATGATGATACTCACATGTTTTATACACATTATATGTCATTATTATGCATTTTCCAGGCACTAACCTATTGACGAGATGCCGAAGAGCCGATTCTTTGTTTTCGTTGTTTTTGGTTTCAGAAATCCTAGTAAGAAAATATTCTCGGAATTGGACGAAATCAACGCCCAGGGTCTTATTTTTCCACGAAGCTTCCAGAAGACCGAGAGAGATACGAAGTGGGGCCACGAGGCGACGCCACACTAGGGCGGCGCGGCCCAGGCTCGTGACGCCCCCGACTCTGCCCTTCCGCCTACTTAAAGCCTTCGTCGCGAAACCCCCAGTACCGAGAGCCACGCTACGGAAAACCTTCCAGAGACGCCGCCGCCACCAATCCCATCTCGGGGGATTCAGGGAGATCGCCTCCGGCACCCTGCCGGAGAGGGGAATCATCTCCCGGAGGTCTCTTCATCGCCATGATCGCCTCCGGATCGATGTGTGAGTAGTTCACCCCTGGACTATGGGTCCATAGCAGTAGCTAGATGGTTGTCTTCTCCTCATTGTGCTATCATGTTAGATCTTGTGAGCTGCCTATCATGATCAAGATCATCTATCTGTAATCCTACATGTTGTGTTTGTTGGGATCCGATGAATATTGAATACTACGTCAAGTTGATTATCAATCTAACATATATGTTGTTTATGTTCTTGCATGCTCTCCGTTGCTAGTAGAGGCTCTGGCCAAGTTGATACTTGTAACTCCAAGAGGGAGTATTTATGCTCGATAGTGGGTTCATGCCTCCATTGAATGCTGGGGAGTGACGAGCAACCTCTAAGGTTGTGGATGTCGTTGTTGCCACTAGGGATAAAACATCGATGCTTTGTCTAAGGATATTTGTGTTGATTACATTACGCACCATACTTAATGCAATTTTTTGTTGTTGCAACTTAATACTGGAAGGGGTTCGGATGATAACCTGAAGGTGGACTTTTTAGGCATAGATGCATGTTGGATAGCGGTCTATGTACTTTGTCGTAATGCCCTGATTAAATCTCATAGTACTCATCATGATATATGTATGTGCATTGTTATGCTTTCTTTATTTGTCAATTGCCCAACTGTAATTTGTTCACCCAACATGCTATTTATCTTATGGGAGAGACACCACTAGTGAACTGTGGACCCCGGTCCATTCTTTACATCTGAAATACAATCTATCGCAATTGTTCTTTACTTGTTCTTCGCAAACAACCATCATCATCCACACTATACATCTAATCCTTTGTTTACTGACAAGCCGGTGAGATTGACAACCTCAACTGTTACGTTGGGGCAAAGTACTTTGATTGTGTTGTGCAGGTTCCACGTTGGCGCCGGAATCCCTGGTGTTGCGCCGCACTACACTCCATCACCAACAACCTTCACGTGTTCCTTGACTCCTACTGGTTCGATAACCTTAGTTTCTTACTAAGGGAAAACTTGTTGCTGTACGCATCACACCTTCCTCTTGGGGTTCCCAACGGACGTGTGTCAATTACACGCCAGCAAGATATTTTCTGGCGCCGTTGCCTGGGAGATCAAGACACGCTGCAAGGGGAGTCTCCCACATCCAATCTCTTTACTTTGTTTTTGTCTTGCTTTGTTTTATTTTATTTACTGCTTGGTTTGCTCTTATATCAAAAACACAAAAAAATTAGTTGCTAGTTTTACTTTATTTACTGTCTTGTTCTCTATATTAAAAACACAAAAAAAATATTTACTTGCATTTACTTTATTTAGTTTGCTTTATTTACTAATGCTAAAATGGGTACTGTTGAGAATACTAAGTTGTGTGACTTCACTAGCACAAATAATAATGATTTGTTATGCACACCTATTGCTCCACCTGCTACTACAGCAGAATTCTTTGAAATTAAACCTGCTTTACTAAATCTTGTTATGAGAGAGCAATTTCCTGGTGTTAGTTCTGATGATGCTGCTGCCCATCTTAATAATTTTGTTGAACTATGTGAAATGCAAAAGTATAAGGATGTAGATGGTGACATTATAAAATTAAAATTGTTTCCTTTCTCTTTAAGAGGAAGAGCTAAAGATTGTTGCTATCTCTACCTAGAAACAGTATTGATTCATGGACTAAATGTAAAGATGCTTTTATTGGTAGATATTATTCTCCTGCTAAAATTATATCTCTGAGAAGTAGCATAATGAATTTTAAGCAATTAGATAATGAACATGTTGCTCAAGCATGGGAGAGAATGAAATCTTTGGTAAAGAATTGCCCTACCCATGGACTAACTATTTGGATGATCATCCAAACCTTCTATGCAGGATTGAATTTTTCTTCGCGGAACCTATTGGATTCAGATGCTGGAGGTACCTTTATGTCCATCACTTTGGGGGCGGCAACAAAACTTCTTGATGATATGATGACAAATTACTCGAATGGCACACGGAAAGAGCTCCACAAGGTAAGAAGGTAAATTCTGTTGAAGAAACCTCCTCCTTGAGTGATAAGATTGATGCTATTATGTCTATGCTTGTGAATGGTAGATCTAATGTTGATCTAATAATGTTCCTTTAGCTTCATTGGTTGCCCAAGAAGAACATGTTGATGTGAATTTCATTAAAAGTAATAATTTCAAAAACAATGCTTATAGGAATAATTCTGGTAATAACTATAGGCCATATCCTGCTGCTAATGGTAATAGTTATGGTAATTCTTACAACAATAATAGGAGTGTACCCCCTGGTCTTGAAGCCATGCTTAAAGAATTTATTAGTACACAAACTACTTTTAACAAATCTGTTGAGGAAAAGCTTGATAAAATTGATATTCTTGCTTCTAAGGTTGATAGTCTTGTCTCTGATGTTGATCTTTTAAAATTGAAAGTGATGCCTAATAAGGATAATGATAATAAAATTATTACTACAGCAAATGCCATCCAAGTTCGAATTAATGAAAATATTAGATTGATGGCTGAATTGCATGCTAGGTGGGAAAGAGAAGAAAACGAAAAACTTGTTAAAGAGAATAATGTAGCTAAAGTTTGGACTATTACCACCACTAGTAATGATAATGCTTCACATGTTGCTACACCCCCTACTATCAATGGTAAAATAATTGGTGTTGGCAATGTTTCTACTCCTAGTGCAAAGCGGGCAAAATTGCCTGAAACTGCTAAAACTGTTGAAACTGTTTGTGATAAAACTGCTGAAATTTTTCAAAATATTGGGGACAATGATCCCATTGCTGTAGATCATAATGGTTTAGATTTTGATGATTGTCACATCTCTGAAGTTATAAAGTTCTTACAAAAACTTGCTAAAAGTCCCAATGCTAGTGCTATAAATTTGGCCTTTACAAAACATATTACAAATGCTCTCATAAAAGCTAGAGAAGAGAAACTAAAACTTGAAACTTCTATTCCTAGGAAGTTAGAAGATGGTTGGGAGCCCATCATTAAGATGAGGGTCAATGATTTTGATTGTAATGCTTTATGTGATCTTGGTGCAAGTATTTCTGTTATGCCTAAGAAAATTTATGATATGCTTGACTTTCCACCATTGAAAAATTGTTATTTGGATGTTAATCTTGCTGATAATGCTATAAATAAACCTTTGGGGAGGATTGATAATGTTCGTATTATGGTTAACAATAACCTTGTCCCCGTTGATTTTGTTGTCTTGGATATTGAATGCAATGCATCTTGTCCCATTATATTGGGAAGACCTTTTCTTCGAACTGTTGGTGCTACCATTGATATGAAGGAAGGTAATATTAAATATCAATTTCCTCTCAAGAAAGGTATGAAACACTTCCCTAGAAAGAGAATGAAGTTACCTTATGATTCTATTATTAGAACAAATTATGATGTTGATGCTTCGTCTCTCGATAATACTTGATTCACACTTTCTCGCCTAGCTGAAAGGCGTTAAAGAAAAGCGTGTATGGGAGACAACCCATTATTTTACTTCTGCACTTTGTTTTATATTTGAGTCTTGGAAGTTGTTACTACTGTAGCAACCTCTCCTTATCTTTATTTTATTGCATTGTTGTGCCAAGTAAATTCTTTGATAGTAAAGTCAATACTAGATTTGGATTACTGCGCAGGAACAGATTTCTTGCTGTCACGAAATTGAGCCGCCCCTGCTGTAGTAAATTTAGAAAAATCTGAAAATTTACGTGCGTGATCCTCAGATATGTACGCAACTTTCATTCAATTTGGGCATTTTCATCTGAGCAAGTCCAGTGCCTCTAAAAAATTCGTCTTTACGGACTGTTCTGTTTTGACAGATTCTGCCTTTTATTTCGCATTGCCTCTTTTGCTATGTTGGATGGATTTCTTTGTTCCATTAACTTTTAGTAGCTTTGTGCAATGTCCAGAAGTGTTAAGAATGATTATTTCACCTCTGAATATATGAATTTTCAATTATGCACTAACCCTCTAATGAGATTGTTTTGAGTTTGGTGTGGAGGAAGTTTTCAAGGGTCAAGAGAGGAGGATGATACAATATGATCAAGAAGAGTGAAAGGTCTAAGCTTGGGGATGCCCCCGTGGTTCATCCCTGCATATTTTAAGAAGACTAAAGCGTCTAAGCTTGGGGATGCCCAAGGCATCCCTTCTTCATCGACAACTTATCAGGTCACCTCTAGTGAAACTATATTTTTATTCCATCACATCTTATGTGCTTTACTTGGAGCGTCTGTTTATTTTTATTTTTGTTTTTGTTTGAATAAAATCGGATCCTAGCATTCTTTTTTTGGGAGAGAGACACGCTCCGCTGTTTCGTATGAACACATATGTTCTTAGCTTTATCCTTAATGTTCATTGCGAAAGTTGAACTACTTCATTCATTGTTATATGGTTGGAAACAGAAAATGTTGCATGTGGTAATTGGTATAATGTCTTGAATAATTTGATACTTGGCAATTGTTGTGCTCATATAGATCATGTTTAATCTCTTGCATCATGTACTTTGCACCCATTAATGAAGAACTACATAGAGCTTGTTAAAATTTGGTTTGCATGATTGATCTCTAGAGTCTAGATATTTTCTCGGTTAAGGTGTTTGAACAACAAGGAGACGATGTAAAGTCTTATAATGCTTACAATATGTTCATATGTGAGTTTTGCTGCACCGTTTTATACTTGAGTTTGCTTCAAACAACCTTGCTAGCCTAGCCTTGTATTGAGAGGAATTCTTCTCGTGCATCCAAATCCTTGAGCCAAAAACTATGCCATTTGTGTCCACCATACCTACCTACTACGTGGTATTTCTCTGCCATTCCAAAGTAAATTACTTGAGTGCTATCTTTAAAAATTCTATTCCTTTGTCTTTGCAATATATAGCTCATGGGAAAATAGCCTTAAAAACTATTGTGGTGAAGAATATGTACTTATGTGTCTTATTTCTTAATAAGTTGCTTGTTGAGCGGTAACCATGTTTCTGGGGACGCCATCAACTTTTACCTTTGTTGAATATCATGTGAGTTGCTATGCATGTTCCTCTTGTCTGAAGTAAGAGCGATTATCATGATCAAATGGTTTGAGTATGCATATTGTTAGAGAAGAACATTGGGCCACTAACTAAAGCCATGATTCATGGTGGAAGTTTCAGTTTGGACAATTAATCCTCAATCTCTTATGAGAATATTATCTGTTGTTGAATGCTTATGCATTAAAGAGGAGTCCATTATCTCGTTGTCTATGTTGTCCCGGTATGGATGTCTAAGTTGAGAATAATCAAAAGCGAGAAATCCAATGCGAACTTTCTCCTTAGACCTTTGTACAGGCGGCATAGAGGTACCCCTTTGTGACAGTTGGTTGAAACATATGTTATGCAATGATAATCCATGTTAATCCAAGCTAATTAGGACAAGGTGCGAACACTATTGGTATACTATGCATGAGGCTTGCAACTTATAGGATGTCTTATACATAACACATATGCTTTATTACTACCGTTGACAAAATTGTTTCATGTTTTCAAAATGAAAAGCTCTAGCACAAATATAGTAATCCATGCTCCCCTCTGCGAAGGGCCTATCTTTTACTTTATTGTTGAGTCAGTTTACCTATTCTTTCTATCTTGGAAGCAAACACTTGTATCAACTGTGTGCATTGATTCTTACATGTTTACCTATTGCACTTGTTATATTACTTTGTGTTGACAATTATCCATGAGATAAATATGTTACAAGTTGAAAGCAACCGCTGAAACTTATATCTTCCTTTGTGTTGCTTCAATGCCTTTACTAAGAACCTATTGCTTTATGAGTAACTCTTATGCAAGTCTTATTGATGCTTGTCTTGAAAGTATCATTCATGAAAAGTCTTTGCTATATGATTCATTTGTTTACTCATTGTCTTTGCCATTGCTTCGAATCGCTGCATTCATCTCATATGCTTTACAATAGTATTGATCAAGATTATGATAGCATGTCACTTCAGAAATTATCTTTGCTATCGTTTACCTACTCGAGGGCGAGTAGGAACTAAGCTTGGGGATGCTTGATACGTCTCAAACGTATCTATAATTTATTATGTTCCATGCTACTTTTATGATGATACTCACATGTTTTATACACATTATATGTCATTATTATGCATTTTCAGGCACTAACCTATTGACGAGATGCCGAAGAGCCGATTCTTGTTTTCTGCTGTTTTTGGTTTCAGAAATCCTAGTAAGGAAATATTCTCGGAATTGGACAAAATCAACGCCCATGGTCTTATTTTTCCACGAAGCTTCCAGAAGACCGAGGGAGATACGAAGTGGGGCCACGAGGCGACGCCACACTAGGGCGGCGGGGCCCAGGCCCTAGCCGCGCGGCCCTAGCGTGTGGGCCCCTCGTGACGCCCCCGACTCTGCCCTTCCGCCTACTTAAAGCCTTTGTCGCGAAACCCCCTGTACCGAGAGCCACGATACGGAAAACCTTCCAGAGATGCCGCCGCCGCCAATCCCATCTCGGGGGATTCAGAAGATCGCCTCCGGCACCCTGCCAGAAAGGGGAATCATCTCCCAGAGGTCTCTTCATCGCCATGATCTCCTCTGGATCGATGTGTGAGTAGTTCACCCCTAGACTATGGATCCATAGCAGTAGCTAGATGGTTGTCTTCTCCTCATTGTGCTATCATGTTAGATCTTGTGAGCTGCCTATCATGATCAAGATCATCTATCTGTAATCCTACATGTTGTGTTTGTTGGGATCCGATGAATATTGAATACTATGTCAAGTTGGTTATCAATCTATCATATATGTTGTTTATGTTCTTGCATGCTCTCCGTTGCTAGTAGAGGCTCTGGCCAAGTTGATACTTGTAACTCCAAGAGGGAGTATTTATGCTCGATAGTGGGTTCATGCCTCCATTGAATCCGGGGAGTGACGACAACCTCTAAGGTTGTGGATGTGCTATTGCCACTAGGGATAAAACATCGATGCTTTGTCTAAGGATATTTGTGTTGATTACATTACGCACCATACTTAATGCAATTGTCCGTTGTTGCAACTTAATGCTTGGAAGGGGTTCGGATGATAACTCTGAAGGTGGACTTTTTAGGCATAGATGCATGCTTGGATAGCAGTCTATGTACTTTGTCGTAATGCCTCGATTAAATCTCATAGTACTCATCATGATATATGTATGTGCATTGTTATGCCTTCTTTATTTGTCAATTGCCCAACCGTAATTTGTTCACCCAACATGCTATTTATCTTATGGGAGAGACACCACTAGTGAGCTGTGGACCCCGGTCCATTCTTTACATCCGAAATACAATCTCTTCGCAATTGTTCTTTACTGTTCTTCGCAAACAACCATCATCATCCACACTATACATCTAATCCTTTGTTTACGGCAAGCCGGTGAGATTGACAACCTCAGCGTTACGTTGGGGCAAAGTACTTTGATTGTGTTGTGCAGGTT
This sequence comes from Lolium rigidum, assembly GCF_022539505.1. Classification (NCBI taxonomy): domain Eukaryota; kingdom Viridiplantae; phylum Streptophyta; class Magnoliopsida; order Poales; family Poaceae; genus Lolium; species Lolium rigidum. Next base: position 130,722,722 of record NC_061509.1, on the reverse strand, counting down.
CCACGTTGGCGCCGGAATCCCTGGTGTTGCGCCGCACTACACTCGGTCACCAACAACCTTCACGTGTTCCTTGACTCCTACTGGTTCGATAACCTTGGTTTCTTACTGAGGGAAAACTTGCTGCTGTACGCATCACACCTTCCTTTTGGGGTTCCCAACGGACGTGTGTCAATTACACGCCAGCATTACTCTTGGAGGGAGACCTCCTAGTTGGCTTGGCGGTTGGTGCTCCGGTTATCTCTTCAAGGAAGATTGTGAAGAGGCCCGGGCTTCTCCTTCGTGGAGGTTGTGAAGTGGTTGTGGAGCTTGCCATCTCCGGAGTGGAGGAAAAGCTAACCATAAGGAAAGGGTCATTATCCTTCGTGGGTTTGGCTCGGAGAATAGGGTGAGCCTTCGTGGCGTTGGGGAATCCTTCGTGGGACCTCCACTCCTCCAAACGTGACGTACCTTCTTGCAAAGAAAGGGAACATGGGAATACATCCTCGTCTCCGCGTGCCTCGGTTATTTCTATACCCGAGCTTTCTTTCCTTGTAATAGCCATTTAGCTTGAAGTACATATATCTTGCTAGCACTTGTGCTACATATATATTGTGCCTATCTTGCTTAGCTCTAGTTGTTGTTGTTGCACTTAGTTGAGCCTAGCATATTTAGGGGTTGTGCTTGTAAACTAAACGTTAGTTTAATTCCGCATTCTTACAAGCCAAATCCGTAAGAGTTTTTAAACGCCTATTCACCCCCCCTCTAGGCGACATCTCGTCCTTTCACACGGCGTCTAAGAAACAATCATGACTTCACCCCAGCAGTGCTCGGGCGCTCGGTTATTTCTTCATCAACAATATGGAGGCATCCACTTTCGATATTTTGTGTTTTCTACTTCGGCTCGACTTCTTCTCTGCACTCGAAGACTTCATCGCGCGTCGACTCCGTCATGCCCAATAAGTTAAGTGTTCTTTTATTTTACACAAAGTTGATTATCGCTTACTTTCGCCGTACCTGACATTCGGGGGCTGCACCATACTTCTTCACTTTACATCTCAGGTTTGACAAAAGAAGAACTGTGCTGACAAAAATTTCTTCAAGGAGGACCTGACGAAATTTTCTTCAAGGAGGAACTCGACGAAATTTTCTTCAAAGAGGACCCGACAAAATTTTCTTCAAAGAGGAACCCGACAAAATTTTCTTGAAGGATGAACCCGACGAAATTTTCTTCAAGGACGACCCGATGAAATTTTGTTAAAGGAGGAACTCAACAAAATTTTCTTCAAAGAGGAACCCGACGAAATTTTCTTCAAGGAGGAACCCGACGAAATTTTCTTCGAGCAGAACTCGACGAAATTTTCTTCAAGGAGGAACCAAAAAAAAGAGGTGGAAAAATCTTTGGGTCTGTTGACTCGTTATTTATTCCGATCGAGAGCACCAGTGATGTATCCTGACGACAATATAGAAAAACCCAATATATTCGGCTATCCCATCACGACCTCAAAAAATATAGAAGAACTCGAAAAATGGGTCATTACATCAGCCGAACAAGGTGCTAGACAACATATTCTCGAAGCACGTCTGCCGCGGTAAAAACTCTGAATGCCGTGACTCGTAAAAAGGTCACGAAGGTAAGACCCCAGGATCCATCCTGTGTGGCGTGGCATCGCACCCGAATGCGCTCTCCCACTATATCCACATCATCAGATGTGAAAAAAAATCTCGGCGGACGCGCCATGGATTCGATAATTTTGCTGGAATTTAGTTTCGGTAAATCCTAAAGTGGCACGTACTGAATTACGCCTGTATCCCGAATTCGTGTCCGGGGACGCGAGTTTGAAGTAGGTTTATCTGGATTTGCCACTAGAGCAATTAAATGGTACCTGATCCATCAGATGAACCATCCGTATTTACCAATATCCCTGTATAATATATTTGTCGAAATAGCGTCTCCATGGACTCGAAGAATTTAAAAAAGAAAAAAAGCACGGAAATTTCATTCGATTCAGTAAATATATAAAGGTTTGTAGACTCAACTCGACTCTGCGACTCGAGTGGAGCCTACTTCCATCGGGAGCACATGGATTTCATTAAGTCCTCCAGCAGGAGTCGACAAAAAGAGGGGATGCGCCCAGAAATATAGTTATATTTTTCATCGAGTAGTACAACTTGAGTCTATGCCTAGGTGTAAACACCTCCCATAGACTCGGGGGCTACTCCCATCGGGAGCTCTGGTCGCGCACCCGATACGAGAATCGTCGACATCATCTACGCTACACATGATCTACGACATTGACCTGATATATTTCCGGATCAATGGTCTCGTCTTATATTTCTTCGACTTCAGAGATGATTACGATTGGAGTCTCTATGCAGGTCTTCGACTTCCCTAGACACTCGGGGGCTACTGTCATGGGCATATCCTTCGGGTACCCATTATTAGTATACCTGGCTCAGCCCAATATGGAGAAGGCCCAAGAAGACAACCCGATGAAGTAGTCGACTATGACTCTTGTAAAACCCTAGACTGGTTGCATATATAAAGCTATCCAGGACATCCATATGGAGGCCAACATATAGACAACATAGTTCCGTCTACGGCGGTCTTCTGTAAACATACTTGTGATCATATATTAGATTGCTAGGAGCACGTAGGGATCCTCCGCCGAGGGGACCCGAAGCTGGGTATATCGTGTGCCCAATCTCGCTCCCGAAATCTCCATCGTCGCTCTCTCCCGAAACCCAAGTCTACAATACGTAGCCATTGACGAGGTGGTCCCTCGTCAGCGTGGTTAGAGCAACAATAACCGATCTTTGCCCGGTCGATTAATAATTTTCCTATAAATTTTGGCAAGTGATAGACATCTGTTGGATGTAACATCTGCCGATTTGAGTGCCATGTCACTTTCATATGCATGAGTGCTCCTCGTCATTGCTTCAAAAACGTGGTTATTGATGAAAAATATTAGGAACATACCATTTTTTGTGTATGTGGATTTTTTTTTACAGGTGCAACATTGTTTTGTAACATTTCTCTTGTCTCCTATTTCAATGTGAGACAAGAGAAATGTTGCAATATTTGATGTAAGCCCAAGATCTATCACAGTTCCAGACTACTAGATGTATTTCTAGATTTAAATCTTTCTTTACTTTAACTATGCTTAGAGCTAGACCTAGCTAGCCTCAAGGAAGAGATGCAAGCCATGATACCCTATGAATTATACTAGTATTAAGTGACTAACTCATTGTAAATATTTCATTTTTTATAAATGAAAAATGATATAGTAGGGGTTTCCCTACTTTATTTGTGTCAAAATGAATCTGTACAAAACTTGCGTGTAATATTTTGGACATGTCAACGTAGAAAAATCAACGATCATATGCAATAAAAACATGTTTACTTCTAGTGTACTTTACGAGATCTGAGGGAATTACTATTTCAAATCCCAAAAAATTTCCAGTGACCAGTTCACTTCTTAAAGCTTAGATGGGATAATCCCAAGATATCCCACATATCTCCTCATTTTTTATTAGATTAAAATCTCCACCTTGTACTGTAGTGTATTGTTAGGAAAGAGTATCTAAGGGGATGGCAGGGGATTGGATGAACGCCAAATCTCTATCATCCCAGAACTTTTTAGAAGTGAAAATATACAAGAAAAGTAAACAAGGGTTAAAGGGTTTTCCATGAAACATGAGTAAAACACTACGACCTTTTTTTACATTAACACGTCCGCAAAGAAAACATGAGTAAATCTGTGATTTTTTATGTACACCCGCCATTAATACGCTGGACTGTGGTAAGTCGTGGTTGGATGGTTAGGAGGGCACTGACACTTCTAGCCCACTAGTATTTAAATTCTAGATTTGACACTTTGGTGTCTTATTAAAAGGCGGAATATTTTTCAGCGGGCGGCGACGTTTCCGTCGACAACAAGGTGTTTATGGTGACTTTCTCAATTTTAAGATTCGCCAGATCAGTTTCTTGGACTCAGTCGAAGTACTCATAGAGGTGGGATGGATATGCGTGTATTCATAGGATGAGTGTATGTATGGTGTTTCGCAAATAAAAAGTTACATTTGAGCATCTCCAGTCGCGTCCCCCAAACCGCGCCGGATCGAGCGTTTGGGGGACGTGTTTCGTTCGTGCCGCGTTTGGGGGACGTCGCTCCCCAGCTGCGTCCCCCAAACGCCGCCCCCAAACATTTAAAATAATTTTTCTTGGTATTTTTATTTCAATTTCCACAAACTAATACATAATTGGGAACGTGGTTTACACGAAGACATAGTTTGGAACATGGTTTTCCACAAACTAATACATAGTTTGAACCATGGTGGACACAAATATAAAATATTGCAAAGAAACTAAACCTAACTAGGCCGTGCATCGAAGGTTTCCTGTGTTCGCTGCTAAGAAAGAACACTCGAGGGCACACCCAGTCACCTAAACTGGAATATCCAGCGGGAGGATGGTGCCCTTGTTGGTTCTATCGATGAGGCGAACAGGCAGAAACCTCCGTGCACGTATTCGCTGCGAAGAAACAACACTCAGTCGTCCTCCTCGTCGGTGCTATCGTCGTGGGAGTCCCTGTCGCCGTGGTAGTCCCGGCGGCAGCGCCTCTCGTCGAAGACCTTGACGCTCATGTCCCTATTGCCGAAGTAGGAGAACACGAGGATGAAGCCGGCTTGGAGGCCGTGGTGGCGCGCGAACTTCTCACGGCCGATGTTGAGGTACATCTTGCCGCGCGCGTCGTAGATCGCGTTGACGATCCACCGGCGGTAGCCGCACGAATGCTCCCGCGGATGCATCGTGCGCGGGCGTACGCCGCCGACGTACTCGGCGAAGGAGTCCGGCAGCCTGCGGATGCCGCGCGGGTCGCCCTCGAGGACGTGGACGAACTCGAACAGGACGTCCGGCTCCACGTCCATCTCCGGACGATGAAGACGACGGCGTGGGAGCGACGGCGAGCGTTCGGCTATGCGCGGCCACGACCACGACCACGGCCGCGGCCGCGAGGTCGGCCTCCGCCTCTACCAGACATAGCGTCGAGTCTTGTTGAGAGATGGTGGCGGCTAGGGTTTGGGAGAGAGGCGCTAGGGTTTGTGTGTGAGGGACGATGAGAGGCGCTCGTTTTTATAGGCCGGAGGGAGGCGGAGGAGCGGTGGCGCTCATTAACGCCGGCACGCAGAGCTAGGCGCGACGGGACGCGTCGCTGCACCCTCTGCGGGAACTGCACCGTCGCTGCGCGCCAATAACTTCCGTCGCGAGGTAGGCGACGGTTAGGTCTAAATTAATTGTGCCGCTGACGGGTCGGCCCCGCCACTCCCCGCCTCGCTTTTCGTTGTATCCGGCGTCCCCGGTGCGTCCCCTGTGGGACGGGGACCGGCTCGGGGCGCCGGACACCGTATAGGGGCGCGCCAGACAAAAAAGGGCTTTGGGAATGCGGCTGGAACGCATTTTTACGTCCGGCACGCCCCAAATCCTTTTGGAGGACGCTTTGGGGCCGCGGGTGGAGATGCTATTACGGCACACAATTTGAGTCCTCGATCCTCGTCTCCGCTTCTCTAGCTGTTCCGTTGGATAAATCCTCCGGCAACTGGCGTTTGTGGACCAGCTCGACACTACGTGGAAGATGAGACTGGGTGGACCGCCCTGCTGCTGCTGCTGCTTCACCCAGCTGCAGCCCGCCGCCGCTTCAAGGCTGCGCCTGCCACCGGCTCGCGCCGCAAACACCACCTCCGACTCGGCCACGCGGCTGAGGGCAGTGCTTCAGCAGGTGGACGACGAGCTGCGGAAAGGGAACGACGAGGCCGCGCTGTCCCTCGTGCGCGGCTCGCAGGGGGAGGGCGGCGGGCTCCGGTGCTTTGGCGCCGCCAGGCAGGTTGTTCTTCTCTTGATACTGAATATTTTCTTGGGTTCTTGATTCGATTAATGAGTCGTTTTGTCTTGTTATGTTGTGTTAGTAGCTCCTTCGATTATTTAGGGTGACCCTACAATTATTCGCGTTCGATCGTCTCTGAATTAGAGTATTTCCATGCATTTGAACTGATCTGCGGACCAATTGATGAACAGAGAGAGTTAATGTTAAGAGGTTTTTCAGTCCATGATTTGGTACTTTTCTTATTGGGCATGGTAATCTGAGGTTCCAACTCTTACCAGTTAAACTGGATGGGTATTGCTCTTTATAGAGACATGGGTAGATCTCAGAGTTGTTTAAATGTTTGCAGTATTGTTTCTTTTTATGTTGATAAATCAATATGAATAATCCGCACGAATGTGTCGTGAGTTTATTTTCAGGCGATCATTTATCCAGTGTCATTCTCGAAATTTTCTCCATGGTTTGCATTTGAGGCAATTGCGAATATTTCTATATTGATGGTTCTATTAAAAAAAAATACGGGAGAACTATTAATGCTGTTTAGTGCCAGTGCGGCAGTGCACATATTTTACAAGCAAACACTTCACCTTTGCTTCTTTGTGTGACAAAATTTCCACCTGCTAATATCTGCTAGCTATATGTTCGATAAGTAAAGCTTAACATTTATCCCTTTTCGAGAATTTTATGTAGCATACTAACTCCTGATTTGTACCACAATCTCTGTTAGGTACCTCAAAGACTTTATAAACTAGATGAGCTTAAGCTAAATGGGATCGATACCTCTTCTTTTCTATCTCCGGAGGATCGGACTTTGGGATCAATTGAGAGAAATCTCCAAATTGCTGCACTTCTTGGAGGCCTTTCTATTTCAGCTGCATTTGAGCTTTCTCAATTCCAAGCTCTGTTTCTCTTTGTAGGCCTACTATTTGTGTGGTCTGTTGATTTGGTGAGTCAGTTAGTTGACTACATTTGTTACATATCTTGTTGCTGACCGGTTGTTGAACTGTTACTATTTGCATTCTTTTGCTATTTCAAAGCATATGCTTGGGCCATGCATGCTTTGAGGCTACATTGTTGCATTTTTTTAACTACAATCTTTGATTTCTTAAAGGAGAAATCAACAATAACCAATGGTAGTGAATAGATATAGCTCTGCAAGACTGGTCCTTTCATTTTATCATGTGCTTCTTTGGTACCGGATACGTAAAGTAGAACATTAGTCTGTATTATTTCCCTCGCAGAAATGATAGTACTTTTTATATTACCATTATAATCACCTGGCATTTTCATCTGTCGCTTGAACTTACATGACTATAGCTCAGCTTTCCAGATATATTTAAATGGAGGGGCTAGAAACTTGGTTCTCGACACACTTGGTCACAGTCTCAGCCAGAAGTACCATAACAGAGTTATTGAGGTATACAAACCATGCATGTTGTTGACCTTGTTTGAGTATCAACTGTATAGCGTCATCTTCAACTTGGTAAAAATAGAACTCTCTAGGTATCAATGTTGATGGACGATAAATGCTAATATTTAAGCACCTTTTTCCTTTATTGAAACTACAATATGAGAACTTATGGAATGACTAGTATGGTTCATCCAACACTGTCAGTTATGTGCCATTGTTTAACAATATGAGAACTTTTCACTTCTCCACTTTTAAAATTTTGGTTTATCATAGTAGAAGCAATTAATAGCTTACATGTGGAATGTGTGAAGCATGAAGCTGGTCACTTCTTGATAGCATACTTGCTTGGAGTGCTCCCGAAGGAATATACTATCACAAGTTTAGAAACACTTAAGAAAAAAGGATCATTGAATGTACAAGCTGGGACAGCTTTTGTGGACTTTGAATTTGTTGAAGAGGTTAGTTTTCTTATTCAATGCTTCTTAATATTTTTTTGAGTCTAGCTTCTTAATATTTTGATAATCTTTGATGTCATATTATTGTTTAACTGATACACACTACCTATCATTGTCAGTGTTAGTAGTGTGCGAGGCATACCTTCTAAACTATTGAATTTACTAGTTAATTTTATTAGCTTGGCCAAGTACCACCCAATCACCAAATCTTTTATTTTTGTCGGTTCATTTTGTGATAGAATTCTATCTTTGTACAGAGTGAGATGCTCTTCTCTTGCACTGTCCTGATGAAACACATTATGAAAACCTAATTCTGTACTTTAAATTGTACATATTTTATGAGAGGATGTACCCTTTTTATGTTGTTAAGCTGTTGTTCTATATATTTTCCTACAAACAAGTTAGTTATATATGCACCGGCCTAATGGTTATTTTTCATTTTCAGATCAATTCAGGCAAACTGTCCGCGAAGGTGAGAATTTCTAGTATTTTCATTTTGTGCAAAGGATGTAGAAATGTTGTAAGATGTGATCCATCGCCTTAAAAGTTCCAATCCCAACTGTATATAAGCATCAGAACCTGGACCTGCTACAATCTATGCATTGATTATATGTTTTCGCTGAAGATAAAACTTGAAGATGGTCAGGTTCTAGCTGGTATTGGATTGTTTAGAATATGGAATTACACGGGATTTATTGACGTAAAAAAAACACCAGGCAACTAGCAATCCCTATCCAATGCTCGCTGTGTGCTATACTTGGCAGCCCGAACTGGACTTACTATCACTTTAACACATAATTTGTGTATTCTGGGATATGGGCGTGCACAATTGTTGCTACCCCATCAACTACTACTTTTTCAGTGGATATCTATGTGCAGTATAATTAGGTATCACACAAGTGTGGTCTTCCGAGAGTCATTCATATCTGAGGTTGAGTTGGCTGTATATAAGTTTGATCTAATGGCAGATGCTGAACAAGTTCTCATGTATTGCTCTGGCTGGAGTAGCAACAGAGTATCTTCTGTATGGATACGCTGAAGGAGGACTAGCTGACGTCAACAAGGTATTTAGGCATCAGTTTACTTATGTTCTATCTTTACAGACATTCTGCAACTCCACCCACTTACTTATCTGTTATGTTTTCCATTAACAGCTGGATGGGTTGTTCAAGAGCCTGGGTTTTACCCAGAACAAAGCTGATTCACAGGTGAGATGGGCTGTGCTGAACACTATTCTGTTACTGCGCCGCCACGAAAAGGCTAGATCGAAGCTTGCGGAGGCAATGTCCTCTGGGATATCAGTTGGATCTTGCATTCAGGTCATAGAAGAGAGTATAAACACAGAGGATATTTGATAGTTAGTGTGAACACTCAGCATATTGCACGGTGGTGCTGCAACATACAGATCGCAGCGGTGTAAACCTCTATAATGTACAGTATATTTTACCTTCTACGGGTACTAGACTACTAGTAAGAGTTACATATGAAGACATATTAATTCATTTTTTTCCTATGAATCACTAAGAAAACAAAGAACTCTATCTATTGACTTCCATGGTGTACTTCAGGCGATAGTCACACGATTATGCAAGTGACCCAACAAGTTGTGATAAAACCATGTAAGAAGTCAGTTCAGTACTACATGGTGTAGTACTCCCTCCATCACAGGAAACTTGTCTCTACCAGGAAAAATATAAATTGCAAGCATGTCCACAGGGACATTCGTTTTGTGCAAACCATATAGAGATCGCTTGTAAGAAGTGCACTTCATCTATAGTACTCCATTCCTCTATATCGTTCGCTTGCTATGGATAGTGAAGCATCCAACATCTCGTCGTCGTTGCGAAGCATCCCACAGGTCATGGCCCTCCACTCCTCGTGGCTGAGGTCGCTAAACGGCCCGTTGTAGACAAAGATCACCGAGTTCCTACCTAAGATGGCCTTGTACTGATCCATCCTGCTGAGTGTGTCCTTGAAGAAGGCGTAACGGCGCATCTCCTCGCCGGCGTCCTTGTACTTCTTGCCATGCTCGGCCATCCACGCCGTGTGTTGTATTGTGATCCAAATTCATTCTAAAGGGAGGCTAACTTCTGACGAGCGGAGCGAGGCCCGTCGCCGGTAGGCTTGGGTTAGGGTTAGGGTACGGATCGATGCCACCGTCTATATATACCTCTTGTAAGCCGCCGGCTAGGGTTTATCAGATTATAAGATATCCCACGGTGTTTTGTAAACACTCCCCGATATAGTGAAGTTTTGCTGGCTGGCGCCCGTGGTTTTTTCCCCTTCTGTGTTGGAAGGGGGTTTCCACGTTAAAATCTTGTATCCCCTGCGTGTGTTCCTTTATCGTTCTTCGTTATTTGCTTGTCGCGTTTGTAACAAGTGGTATCAGAGCCCAGGTTTCAACCTAGGGTTAGGGTTAGGGTTTAGGGTTAGGGTTAGGGTTAGGATTAGGGTTAGGGTTAGGGTTAGGGTTAGGGTACGGATCAATGCCACCGTCTATATATACCTCTTGTAAGCCGCCGGCTAGGGTTTATTAGATTATAAGATATCCCACAGCGTTTTGTAAACACTCCCCGATATAATGAAGTTTTGCTGGCTGGCGCCCGTGGTTTTTCCCCTTCTGTGTTGGAAGGGGTTTTCCACCTTAAAATCTTGTGTCCCCTGCGTGTGTTCCTTTATCGTTCTTCATTATTTTCTTGTCGCGTTTGTAACACCGCGAATAGAAACCGAGTCTCCTTCTCGCTCCTCTACCTGAACTTCTTGCCGTGCTAGGCCTCCCACTCCGCCTTCCACTCCGCAAACAGCCGCTGATCCTCCTCCTCGCTCCCCTCCCTGCAGCTCCTGCTGTCCTTCGCCAGCCACTCCCCCATGACACGCCGCTCGTCCTCCGCGATCCTCTCCTGCTCCCTGTGCGATGAAGCCGTAGTGTCCGCCGCCGCCAGGGTTACCAGCAGCAGCAAAAGCGCTGCCACCGCCATGACAGCCGTGGGACTCCTCATCGCGACTGGAAGGTGGGTGGACGTCTGGTTAGGCTTAGAGGGGAAGTTGTTCGGTCGTCGATCTAAGTCTGGGTTAGGTGATCGCTCGGTGATTTAAGGAGTCAGCAGCGAAGAAGAGACACACACCGCGGATCAGATCAGGACATCAAGTACGTGTGACGTTGTCGAGTTTCCATCGACCTGTCACCAGACACGGTATACTAGTACTAGTTCTAACCGTAAAATTTGGGGATCTAACTTCGTGCAACTTTTACACCATCTGATTTGGATCATGATTTGTGCTAGTTATGAGTTGCAACATGAGTTGTAACCGAACTTTGATGACATCATCTAATTGAGAATGGAGTTACTTCTCAGTCAACTGAAAAATAGTCATGCTCTAAAATTTGACTATTCTTTTTAACAACAAACATATGTTCTAACACTCATCCAGAAATATCTTTCTATCGTGCACAGGACGTTGATCTCACTTAGTTGTATGCTTTGAGATTCGTGCAGTGGTGTATCATTATATATGTTTTATTGTGTTTCAGAATAATGATTTGGATTGATATGCAATGAAACCTGATGATATGGTGCACGGGAGGTCCCGTGAATGGTACATTTGTTGCTATCCACACTCATCATATATGTGCATCTACCTAATAGCAAGCATAGATACAAGATGTGAAATTTCTTTTCAACAAGCTTACATAAGCGCACATTGTTTCAAGTGATAAATCTTTTTTTTTCCACGCCGCAGATTTATTTCAAGTTGAATAATCTGGGCATTTCGTTGGGTACTTCCCTTGATTTAGTTTCTGTTTCGACTAAGGCACCAAAACACATGGAGTTTGATAGATTGAAATGTACTCATGTGTTGAAGAGCAAGTCGGATACCTCCCATACAAGTGATGATGATGATGAAGCGTAAGCCATTTTGGATGGCTAGCTTCTCACACATATTGTAGGGGAGGGATCAGAGGTTGGACTAGGCGACGTGATGCTTAGTTCATGCTATGGACTCAAAGCAAAAGATCGCAAGTCTAGGGCCTCTTCTATTAAAAAAATGGTTGGCCTAATAAAAAGGCAAGAGTGGCAAAATCTTCTAATGTTTCCAAATGAATGGCATGTTTAAGAATAGCAGAGGTCTTAGTGACTTGGCTAAACACTTACACATCTCTGACTCCATTCGTGATCTTGCTTTAGGTTTTATTGCGATCTCTGAGACTGGGAAGCGTACTACTCCACAAGCTTTTTAAACCGCCTTTCTGGTGGTGAAGATTTTTCTTGGGTGTCACGGCCCCCTAGAGGTCGGTCCGGGGGTTTGCTTATAGGCGTCCGAACTTCGACTATGAAAATATTGGATAATTCTGGTGGTGACTTTCATATAAAGCTTCACATACGGAATAAATCTGATAATTTTATTTGGAGTTTAGTGTCGGTCTATGGGGTGGCTCAGGATGCCTTCAAACCGGCCTTTCTTCGAGAGATGGTTAATATGGCGAAGGATAATCCACATCCTATTATCATATGATAGGATTTTGATTTGCTTAGATATCCACATGAGAAGAGTAAGGGCAGGTTTGATAGTCATTGGTCTTTCCTATTCAATGATGTCATAGACAGTTTGGACCTGAAGAAAATATCAATGACTGGGAGGCAATTCACATGGGCAAATAGTCTTCTTGATCCGACATATGAGAAGCTCGATAGAGGTCTAATGGACGCAGACTGGGAATTGAAATTCCCTCTAGTCTCGGTATGTGCTCTCCCTCGAATTGAATCTTTGTCGGATCATGCTCCCATACTATTAACTACTGGGGGCCCTTCTCCACCTCGTAAACATTCGTTCAAATCCGAACTAGGATGGTTACATAGAGAGGGGGTTCTCGGATATGGTTAAAAATGTATGGGACCATCAGTTCGTCATGGTCTCTCCGATCCAAAGGTGGAATAGCAAGCATAGGGCTGTGCAAAAATACCTGGGAGGGTGGGCGCGACACATGACTGGACAGCTCAAACAGGAGAAACTCAGCCTTTCGACGTCAATTGACGAGTTAGAGGCAATCGCAGAATTTAGACGGCTGATGACGCATGAACCTGATCTAAAGAATCAATACAATGCGAAGTTATCCGGATTATTACGTGAGGAGGAACTCAAATGGTACCAGCGATCAAAGGCTCAGTTCTTATTGGACGGAGATTCAAATACGAGATACTTTCATAGTGTTGCTAATGGCAGACACAGAAAGAGTATTCACTCCCTTATACAAGATGATGCCACGATCGGGGACATGAGCATTTAAAGTCTTACATCATTTCGTATTATAAAAGTTTGTTTGGGGCACCCGAGGAGTCACATATATCTCTGGATGAATCCAGAATAGATGATATCCCACAAGTGTCCCCTTAGGAGAACGCCGCCCTTACCGCCCCATATACGGAGGAGGAGATTAGGAAAGAAGTTTTCCAGATGGAGCATAACAAGGCACCGGGACCTGATGCTTTCCCAGCTAAGTTCTATCAAACATTCTGGGAGGCAACTTGAATTGTTCCGGATTAACTTTGGGGAAATCATTCTTGTCCCTAAAGTTAACGACGCAGATCGTATTCAGAAGTTCAGACCAATCTATCTCCTTAATGTTTGCTTCAAAAACTTTAGCAAGGTTGTTACTATTAGACTTAATTCAGTGGCTGATCAAGTAGTGCGTCCAACTCAAACTGCGTTTATGCCAGGTCGATACATCCTTGATGGTGTTGTGACTTTGCATGAAACGATACATGAGATGCACCGCAAAAAGTTGAATGGGGTTATCCTTAAAATCGACTTTGAAAAAAGCTTATGATAAAGTCAAATGGTCTTTCCTACAACAAACACTTCGGATGAAAGGCTTTTCTCCTGTATGGCGCGCTTTAATTAATAACTTTATCTCTGGTGGAAGTGTTGCCATCAAAGTTAATGACGATGTAGGCAAATACTTCCCGCTTGTGACGCTAAAGCACACGTCCGTTGGGAACCCCAAGAGGAAGGTATGATGAGTACAGCAGCGAGTTTTCCCTCAGTAAGAAACCAAGGTTATCGAACCAGTAGGAGATGAAGACCACGTGAAGGTTGTTGGTGAAGGAGTGTAGTGCGGCGCAACACCGGGGATTCCGGCGCCAACGTGGAACCTGCACAACACAATCAAACTACTTTGCCCCAACTTAACAGTGAGGTTGTCAATCTCACCGGCTTGCTGAAAACAAAGGATTAAACGTATGGTGTGGAAAATGATGGTTGCTTGCAGAAAACAAAAGAGAATAATGATTGCAGTAGGTTGTATTTCAGATGTAAAAGAATGGACCGGGGTCCACAGTTCACTAGTGGTGTCTCTCCAATATGATAAATAACATGTTGGGTAAACAAATTACAGTTGGGCAATTGACAAATAGAGAGGGATAACAATGCACATACATATCATGATGACTACTATGAGATTTACTTAGGGCATTACGACAAAGAACATAGATCGCCATCCAGCATGCATCTATGCCTAAAAAGTCCACCTTCGGGTTAGCATCCGCACCCCTTCTAGTATTAAGTTGCAAACAACAGACAATTACATTAAGTATTGTGCGTAATGTAAACAATACAAATATCCTTAGACAAAGCATTGATGTTTTATCCCTAGTGGCAACAGCACATCCACAACCTTAGAACTTTCTATCACTGTCCCAGATTCAATGGAGGCATGAACCCACTATCTAGCATAAATACTGTAGGATAACGTTGCATAGAAAACAAAAAATTTCCTACCGCGAACACGCAATCCAAGCCAAGATGCAATCTAGAAGATGGTAGCAACGAGGGGGTATCGAGTCTCACCCTTGAAGAGATTCCAAAGCCTACAAGATGAGGCACTTGTTGCTGCGGTAGACGTTCACTTGCCGCTTGCAAAAGCGCGTAGAAGATCTTGATCACGATCGCTTCCGTCGCCACGAACGGGCAGCACCTCCGTACTCGGTCACACGTTCGGTTGTTGATGAAGACGACGTCCACCTCCCCGTTCCAGCGGGCAGCGGAAGTAGTAGCTCCTCTTGAATCCGACAGCACGACGGCGTGGTGTCGGTGGTGGTGGAGAAATCCGGCGGGGCTTCGCTTAAGCGTGCGGGATGTGGTGGAGGAGAGAGACCGCTAGGGTTTGGGGAGAGAGGGGGTTGGGCGCCGGCCCTCTAAGGGGTG
>NC_061509.1:130620482-130707695 GCF_022539505.1 Lolium rigidum | reverse complement strand
CACCGTGGCATCTTGTTAATAGGTTAGTCCCAGAAAATGCATAAAAACATTATAAAGTGTGAATAAAACATGTAGGTATTGTCATAAAACTAGCATGGAACATAAGAAATTATGGATACGTTGGAGACGTATCACTTCCAAACAAAGAAAGGGTTGAGGCAAGGAGATCCGCTATCTCCAATGTTATTTAACATTGTGGCGGATATGCTTGCCATTTTAATTCAGCGTTCAAAGGTAGATGGCCAGATTGAAGGAGTGGTACCCCATCTGGTTGATGGGGGACTATCTATTATACATTATGCCTATGATACAATTCTATTTATGGATCACGACATTGATAAGGCAAGAATCTGAAATTAATCCTCTCAGCTTTCGAGCAGTTATCTGGTCTAAAGATTAATTTCCATAAGAGTGAATTGTTTTGTTTCGGTAACGCCCAAGACGAAGCCGACCAATATACCGAGTTATTCGGATGCGGTTTAGGCTCTTTTCCAATTAGCTACCTAGGTATTCCGATTCATCATCGGAGACTTACTCTAGCCGAAAGGAAAAAAAGGTCGAGGAAAGGTTGCAGAAAAGACTGAGTAGTTGGAAAGGAAAATTACTATCTCTTGGTGGAAGATTGGTACTCATAAATTCAGTACTCACAAATATGGTTCTATATATGATATCATTCTTCCAATTGCCGAAAGGAATTCTTCATAGATTGGATTACCTCCTATCAAAAAAATTCTGGCAAGGAGATAGTGAGAATAAAAAATATTGGTTGACAAAATGGAGTGTTGTCTGTCGTCCTAAAGATCAAGGTGGACTTGGTATCCACGATCTAGATATTAAGAACAAGGCCTTACTAGGTAAATGGTTGGCTAGGTTCTTAACCGAGGATGGGGTCTGGAAGTATGTAGGCTCAAAGGCGTTTTCTCATGTTTTTTGGAAACCCGAAGATTCACGCTTTTGGGCTGGCATTATGGCTACTAAGAAGCACTTCTTCCCGTACGGGTATTTCTCCATTAGGGATGGGTCGGAGATTCGATTCTGGGAGGATTATTGGTTGGGGACAACCGCGCTCCGGGAACAATATCCGGCTTTGTACAGGATCGTACGCCATAAGGATGTAACCCTTCAGAGGGTGATGGAAACTTCTCCACCATCTATGACGTTTAGGCGTAATGTAACCCTTCAAAGAGATTAGCTTCGATCCAACTGGTTCAAGGGAAAGATATATTCTGCTGGGAGCTTACCAAAAATGGTAAATTCTTAGTAAGATCCATGTATGAAGCGTTAATTCAACCTATTCAACCGGTTTATGATAATAAAAGGATTTGGAAGCTGAGGATACCACTAAAGACGAAGGTCTTTGCTTGGTACCTACGCCGTGGTGTTATCCTCACCAAAGATAACCTTGCGAAAAGAAAGTGGCATGGATGTAATAAATGTGTTTTCTGTCACGAAGACGAGACAATTAAACACTTTTTCTTCCGGTGCCGGTTTGCTAAAGCTATATGGTCAATCATTCAGATGGGATCTAGCTTATACCCTTCCCGTAGCATCGCAAACATTTTTGGCAATTAGCTAAATGGGGTAGAGGTTAGGTTTAGGAGCCTTATCAGGGTGGGAGCATGAGCCGTCATATGGTCGCTCTAGCTATGTAGAAATGACAAGGTTTTTAATGACAAAAACTCTTCTCTTATGCAGGTAATTTACCGGTCTACGGATACGCTCCGTTTATGGTCGCCGCTTTAGCGCTTGGAGGACCGCGACCTCTTTACGGAGGTGTCTACACGATTGAAGAATTCAGCCAAGGAGTTTATTATCCAACATGGGTAGCTACATAGTCTAAGGATAGCATCTCCTTCGACATGATATGATTGTTTTCTTTACATCTCTATTTAGTGTTGAACTATTTGTGTTTGGATTGTAACGTGGAACGGCTGTGTGCATCCTAGCTATTCAGAGGCCGGGTGTATTACGTCAAACTTTGAGTAATAAAGCGCCCTTCTTCAAAAAAAAAATAAGCACGTACATCCACTCCATCCTATAAAGAATGTCTAATATTCTTTTGACACACATGTTTTAAATTTGTGTAAGCTTAGATGTATCACTATACTATTTAGTCTCTAGAATTTAGATACGTCTAAAATTAAACAAATCTAAGATATATTTTATGGAACGAGAACTAGCAATCAACTAATAGTAACAGTATGATTCAACTCCAAGCAAGCAAAACCATATGACATCGACCTCGCCATCCAAAAACAATACATGAACACCTAGGATCTTCCAAATACACCATCTGTTTCATCCATACAGGTTCCACCGGGAGCATAATTTGTATGTAAACATGATAGAGAAAGAGGGCAGGTCATCTTTGGAGATATTCATCAGCTGGACGGACGTGTGGATGGCTTGGTAGTTGGGCTTCAGTCTCCGTGTGTTCCTCACGTGGGGACTAAGGTGGAGCGGCATATCATCTACCATATACGGCGACGAGTCCTGACGGCATGCTGCAGTGGGGTATCGGCAATGAACGTGGGATGATGGACGCGTGATGTCTACACACGCTTCTATTCTTGTAGACAGTGTTAGGCCTCCAGTAGCAGAGGTTTGTAGAACAGCAGCAAGTTTCTCTTAAGTGGATCACCCAAGGTTTATTGAACTCAGGGAGGTAGAGGTCAAAGATTTCTCTCTCAAGCAACCCTGCAATTAAGATACACTTGTCAGGTGTATAGGTGCACTAGTTCGGCGAAGAGATAGTAAAATGCAAGTGATATGGATGAATATGAATGGTAATAACAATCTGAAATAAATATGGCAGCAAGTAAACATGCGGTAAAACAGTAAATAAACGGTGATTCGATGTTTGGAAACAAGGCCTACGGATCATACTTTCACTAGTGGTCACTCTCAACAATGATACCATAAAGGAATATAAATATAAGCACTTCACTATGCTACTCTGAACTACTCTCTGGTTGGATAACGAACACTAATTCACCGCGTAGGGCTGCAAAAGCAAATCTTTCAAATGTATTCTCAAGTACTAATGAACACCCAGCGCAGCACTTTGAGCATTCATAGGCGGTACTAACACACCACAATTTCATAGAGACATCCAACTCAAATCATAATTCGGTGAACAAGTATTCTGTGAAATATAGCCTAATAGACCCACACGGTGCACACACTCCACCTTTACACACGTGGGACAATGAGTCTCCGGAGATCACATAAGTAAAGTTCACTTGAATAGCATAACAACATCTAGATTACAAAGCTCATGGTCACATAAAGATCATATCATGGGAGAGAGAGATAAACCACATAGCTACCGGTAGAGCCCTCAGCCCCGAGGGAGAACTGCTCCCTACTCATCATGGGAGTCAGCAACGGCGATGGAGATGGCGGTGGAGTCGATGGAGATGGCTCCGGGGGCAATTGCCCGTCCCGGCAGGGTGCCGAAACAGAGACTTATGTCTCATGAATCTTGTCTGCTACGGCGGCGGAGCTACGGAACTTTTCGTGGGAGGAGGCTTGTATATTTAGGGTTTTTGCGTCAGGAGCTTTATATAGGCGGAAGGGCAGGGTCGGTGGAGGCCTGGTGGCCCCAGACCACCCCTAGGTGCGGGCCAGGCTGCGCCTAGGGTAGGTCTGGCCACCCTGTGGCCCCTTCTTCTCTCCTCTGGACTTCGTCTTCGCTCCGGGAAAATAGGAACTTTGGCTTTTGTTTGGTCCAATTCCGAGAATATTTCATGTTCAAATTTTCTGAAATACAAAAACAGCAGAAAACAGGGAACTACCACTGTGGCATCTTGTCAATAGGTTAGTTCCGGAAAATGCATAAAAGTGTCATGAAGTATAAACAAAACATATAGCAATTGGTGTAAAACAAGCATGGAGCATCAAAAATTATAGATACGTTTGCAACGTATCAAATCCCCAAGCTTAACTCCTGCTCGTCCTCAAGTAGGTAAGTGATAACAAAAATAATATTTGAGGTGACATGAAGCCAACACAATCTTGATCAAGTTATTGTAAAGCATTGTAAGATGGGATCAAAGTACAATAAACATAAGCATGATAGATATAATTCAATAGAATTTAGCAACTATGTTATAACATGAAGAGTAACTCAAACAAAGGATCATGAATACTAGTGCATTGAAAGCAACTGTTTGTTTATGAGCATACAGAAAACATAGCAAAGTGGTACTCAGCATGCCCTTTATGGAGTAGAAAAACATAAATGCTAGGACACCTTTAAAGTTCAAATGGTGACTAGATACAAGTAATTTAAGAACAAGCAATAGCACAATCATGAATCAATCAATAATAATTTTGGGACTATGCACATTGCACTAAGAATGACAATTATGCTCTCTTAATTGGTGCATAAAGCAGAAGATGAAGACTCAACATAAAATTAAAAGAGAGACTCTTTGCAGAGTAAGCAAGATAAACAAGTTTTATAAACCTTCCAAAAAGTATGGTACTTATTAGCTTTGAGCTCTCATTGCCCCTATCATAAGTATCTTGAATGGTTAAAGTTAATGTGGGTCAAAAATGAGCTATATGCTTGCAAATCACAAGTTGAAAATCCCATGCCCCTTAAATGTGAGTACCTAAACCTCATGCTACTCAACTTAGATCAAATAAGTTTTTCTCATTGTAAGTATACATGTATCATTGAGAAACGCCAACGGGGTACCTCTTGCTCGATGATATGGAGGTACTCTTGTGAAGCAATCTCATGCCAAAATGACAAGACAAACAGACAGTGAAAACCTCAGCAATTTTTTATTTACTATTGGTATAGCTTTCTATTGTAAATGCTTCATAGAATTCTCACTATGGCTTAGCTGTAAATTTCCACCATGAATGATGCATGGCTTAGATTAGCGGCCTAGGCGTTTCCCTAAATCATATACAAACTCCATGGACTTATAAGTTTCCATTTTATTTCGCACCGCTAGGCATCCATAAACAAAAGAACATGACATCAACTAAATATAAGTGCAATGTCGAAAGTGTTCCCCATGAAAGCATGGTTCTACTAACTCCCAACTCCCAATTTGCAAACATATAAACTTCATAAGATAGGCACAATGATCACATTTATTAAGTACAAGAAAATAAATGTGCAATCAAGTTCGTGAGATCTTTACTGAATAATTTTCTCATGCCAAGATTTAATTTGGAAGATAAATAAAAACATGATGAATTACTTGGAATAGCAATAATGCTACTAGGTAGATATGGTGGACACAATTGGCAAACTTTATTTCATGGTGGTTGGATGCACGAGTAGAGATCATACTCAGTACAGGCGAAGCCTAGCAAAAGGCTAGGAGCGACCAACTAAGAGAGCAATAATGGCCATAATCGTGCATAGCGACAAAACATTATCAATCAAAGCATAAAGTGATATCACAAATCAAAAACTAAATGATCATAGAGGCTTTAGGTGACTGGTATAGTCATAACATGGTATAGCATGCGCCAAGTCAACCCAATAAAGCATCAAAGGAGATACCACAATATCATGCTTTTATGGTAGAAACAACACATGGTTCTTTCAATGACACATTATGCACTCTCAGTTATTTGAGATAATTCATAATACAAAAATAAACACTAAGAATATGACAAGAATAACATCCAGCATGACATGCCACAGTCTAGACAAGCTTCCTTTTGCATCACTATAGTCATGAAATATTTTACTCGTACCCAACACCAATCAACTTATTTGAAATAGCTCTCAGAGATGAAATACATTATAGAACAGAGAGATAATAATACATAAATAAAGAATACTAACGAGCTCCGAACAAAATTAGAATTGAAAACCTAGAGCTAAACGCAATACCAGAAAACTAGAACACTCGCAGAACAATAAGAGCGAAAACTGGACCGTTCTATGCAATTAAAACGGAGTGTGTGTCTCTCCCACACAAGATGCTAAGATGCAACCATATGATACAGCAAACAAAACTAAACTAAACAAAAAAACAAAAATAAAGATGCTCCAAGAACAACACATAGCGTATGAAGCAATAAAAATACAACGCATAGAGAGATGACCTGTTGTTTTGTTGATGAAGAGGGATGCCTTGGGCATCCCAAGCGTTGATGCTTGTACCTATTGGATCTTGGGGTGCAGGGGCATCCCAAAGCTTGAGGTTTTTTCCATACTTCATCTCATCACATCATTCTTCTCTCCTACACTTGAAAACCTCATTCATACAAAACTTCACACAATTCTCCATTAGCAGCATTAGTACAATTAAACAAATCCACTTGGGTTCAGTACTAAAATATATCAAACATATATTAAGGCATTAGCTACTGTATTAACTTTAAAAAAGCTCTTTTATCAAAAGAACTCAAAAAGAAAGAGATTTAAGAGGCAAATGCAAATAGTGCAGAAATCTGTCAAAACAGATCAGCAGGTAAAGATCGATTTTTTTGAAAATCCTATGTTTCTTACCTATAAAAGTGATAAACTAAAGAAACTTATATAATAACCTAGGTCATATGCATAAAAAATAACAGCTCAAAATTCCGCTCTGGCTATTTTTACGAATTTTTATGGTAATAGCACAGAATCTGTTGTCAGGACAACAACTTCCCCAAATCTTACTTTTTTCATATTAGAGACTATTCTTGACACACACAAAAATAAAGATGATAAGGAGAGGTTATTATAGAGGTAACAATTTCCAAGACTCAACAAAATAAAAATTACAGAAATAAAACATGGGTTATCTCCCAAGAGTGCTTTTTTCTTTAACGCCTTTCAGCTAGGCTCAGTAATTTGAGAACATGCTCACATAAGAAATATGAATTGAAGTAAAAAAGAGCAAATATGACGCACATTTAATTCTACCCACTTCCTATGCATAGGAATCTTGTAAGAAAATAAATCAAAGATGCACATAGTAACAAGCATAGGAAAGCAAAACAAGTGCAACTTCAAAATTTTCAGCATATAGAGAGGTGTTTTAGTAACATGAAAACTTCTACAACCATATTTTCCTCTCTCATAATAAATTTCAGTAGCATCATGAATAAACTCAACAATATAACTGTCACATAAAACATTCTTATCATGATGTCTACACATGCATCTATTCTTGTAGACAGTGTTGGACCTCCAAGTGCAGAGGTTTGTAGAACAACAGCAAGTTCCCATTAAGTGGATCACCCAAGGTTTATCGAACTAATGGAGGTAGAGGTCAAATATTTCTCTCTCAAGCAACCCTGCAATTAAGATACACGAAGTCTCTTGTGTCCCCACCACACCCAATACACTTGTCAGGTGTATAGGTGCACTAGTTCGGCGAAGAGATAGTAAAATGCAGGTGATATGGATGAATATGAGTGGTAATAACAATCTGAAATAAACATGGCCGCAAGTAAACATGCAGTAAAACAGTAAATAAACGGTGATTTGATGTTTGGAAACAAGGCATACGGATCATACTTTCACTAGTGGTCACTCTCAACAATGATATCACAAAGGAATATAAATATAAGCACTTCGCTATGCTACTCTGAACTACTCTCTGGTGGATAATGAACACTAATTCACCACGTAAGGGCTGCAAAAACAAACCTTAAAAATGTATTCCCAAGTACTAATGAACACCCCACGCTACACTTTGAGCATTCATAGGCGGTACGAACACACCACAATTTCATAGAGACATCCAACTTCAAATCATAATTCAGTGAACAAGTATTCTGTGAAATATATCCTAAGAGACCCACACGGTGCACACACTCCACCTTTACACACGTGGGACAAGGAGTCTCCGGAGATCACATAAGTAAAGTTCACTTGAATAGCATAACAACATCTAGATTACAAAGCTCATGGTCACATAAAGATCATATCATGGGAGAGAGAGATAAACCACATAGCTACCGGTAGAGCCCTCAGCCCCGAGGGAGAACTACTCCCTACTCATCATG
This sequence comes from Lolium rigidum, assembly GCF_022539505.1. NCBI lineage: Eukaryota > Viridiplantae > Streptophyta > Magnoliopsida > Poales > Poaceae > Lolium > Lolium rigidum. The sequence goes on along the minus strand of NC_061509.1, from coordinate 130,699,721 downwards.
GGAGTCAGCAACGGCGATGGAGATGATGGTGGAGTCGCTGGAGATGGCTACGGGGGCAATTCCCCATCCCGGCAGGTGATGGCGTGTATTTCACACGTTCGTTGGGCAACCCCAAGAGGAAGGTATGATGCGCACAGCAGCAAGTTTTCCCTCAGAAAGAAACCAAGGTTTATCGAACCAGGAGGAGCCAAGAAGCACGTTGAAGGTTGATGGCGGCGGGATGTAGTGCGGCGCAACACCGGAGATTCCGGCGCCAACGTGGAACCTGCACAACACAACCAAAGTACTTTGCCCCAACGAAACAGTGAGGTTGTCAATCTCACCGGCTTGCTGTAACAAAGGATTAACCGTATTGTGTGGAAGATGATTGTTTGCGGAGAAAACGAGTAAAACAAGTATTGCAGCAGATTTGTATTTCGGTATTAAAGAATGGACCGGGGTCCACAGTTCACTAGAGGTGTCTCTCCCATAAGATAAAAGAATGTTGGGTGAACAAATTACAGTCGGGCAATTGACAAATAGAGAGGGCATAACAATGCACATACATGACATGATAAGTATAGTGAGATTTAATTGGGCATTACGACAAAGTACATAGACCGCCATCCAATCGCATCTATGCCTAAAAAGTCCACCTTCGAGTTATCATCCGAACCCCCTCCGGTATTAAGTTGCTAAACAACGGACAATTGCATTAAGTATGGTGCGTAATGTAATCAACAACTACATCCTCGGACATAGCGCCAATGTTTTATCCCTAGTGGCAACAGCACAACACAACCTTAGAACTTTCTGTCACTGTCCCAGGTGTCAATGCAGGCATGAACCCACTATCGAGCATAAGTACTCCCTCTTGGAGTTAAATGTAAAAACTTGGCCAGAGCCTCTACTAGAAACGGAGAGCATGCAAGATCATAAACAACACATATGTAATAACTTGATAATTAACATGACATAGTATTCTCTATCCATCGGATCCCGACAAACACAACATATAGAATTACGGATAGATGATCTTGATCATGTTAGGCAGCTCACAAGATCCAACAATGAAGCACAATGAGGAGAAGACAACCATCTAGCTACTGCTATGGACCCATAGTCCGGGGGTAGACTACTCACTCATCACTCCGGAGGCGACCATGGCGGCGTAGAGTCCTCCGGGAGATGATTCCCCTCTCCGGCGGGGTGCTGGAGGCGATCTCTGGATCCCCGAGATGGGATCGGCGGCGACGGCATCTCTGGAAGGTTTTCCGTATCGTGGCTCTCGGTGCGGGGTTTCGTCACGGAGACTTTTTATAGGCGGAAGGGCAGGTCAAGAGGCGGCACGGGGGCCCCACACCACGGGGCCGCGCGGCCAAGGGGGCCGCGCCGCCTATGGTGTGGCCCCTCCGTGGCCCCTCTTCGTCTCTCCTTCGGACTTCGGAAGCTTCGTGAGAAAATAGGCCCCTGGGCTTTAATTTCGTCCAATTCGAGAATATTTCGTTACTAGGATTTCGAAACCAAAAACGAGCAAGACAAAGCGGCACTTCGGCATCTTGTTAATAGGTTAGTTCCGAGAAAATGCACGAATATGACATAAAGTGTGCATAAAACATGTAGGTATCATCAATAATATGGCATAGAACATAAGAAATTATCGATACGTCGGAGACGTATCAAGCATCCCCAAGCTTAGTTACTGCTCGTCCCGAGCGAGGTAAAACGATAACAAAGATAATTTCTGAAGTGATATGCCATCATAACCTTGATCATACTATTTGTAAACATATGTAGTGGATGCAGCGATCATAACAATGGTGATGACATGAGTAAACAAGTGAATCATAAAGCAAAGACTTTTCATGAATAGTACTTCAAGACAAGCATTAATAAGTCTTGCATAAGAGTTAACTCATAAAGCAATAAATCAAAGTAAAGGTATTGAAGCAACACAAAGGAAGATTAAGTTTCAGCGGTTGCTTTCAACTTGTAACATGTATATCTCATGGATAATTGTCAACATAGAGTAATATAACAAGTACAATATGCAAATATGTAAGAATCAATGCACGGTTCACACAAGTGTTTGCTTCTTGAGGTGGAGAGAGATAGGTGAACTGACTCAACATAAAAGTAAAGAGAATGGTCCTTCAAAGAGGAAAGCATCGATTGCTATATTTGTGCTAGAGCTTTTATTTTGAAAACATGAAACAATTTTGTCAACGGTAGTAATAAAGCATATGAGTTATGTACATTATATCTTACAAGTTGCAAGTCTCATGCATAGTATACTAATAGTGCCCGCACCTTGTCCTAATTAACTTGGACTACCGGATCTTTGCAATGCACATGTTTTGACCAAGTGTCACAATGGGGTACCTCCATGCCGCTCGTACAAAGGTCTAAGGAGAAAGCTCGCATTTTGGATTTCTCGCTTTTGATTATTCTCAACTTAGACATCCATACCGGGACAACATGGACAACAGATAATGGACTCCTCTTTAATGCATAAGCACGTGGCAACAATTTTATTCTCATATGAGATTGAGGATATATGTCCAAACTGAAACTTCCACCATGAATCATGGTTTTAGTTAGCGGCCCAAAGTTCTTCTCTAACAACATGCATGCTCCAACCATGAAGGTGGTAGATCTCTCTTGCTTCGGACAAGACGGACATGCATAGCAACTCACATGATATCCAACAAAGAATAGTTGATGGCGCCCCAGAAACATGGTTATCGCTCAACAAGCAACTTAATAAGAGATAAAGTGCATAAGTACATATTCAATACCACAATAGTTTTTAAGCTATTTGTCCCATGAGCTATATATTGCAAAGGTGAACGATGGAATTTTAAAGGTAGCACTCAAGCAATTTACTTTGGAATGGCGGATAAATACCATGTAGTAGGTAGGTATGGTGGACACAAATGGCATAGTGGTTGGCTCAAGGATTTTGGATGCATGAGAAGTATTCCCTCTCGATACAAGGTTTAGGCTAGCAAGGTTATTTGAAACAAACACAAGGATGAACGGTACAGCAAAACTCACATAAAAGACATATGGTAAACATTATAAGACTCCATACCGTCTTCCTTGTTGTTCAAAACTCAATACTAGATGTTATCTAGACTCTAGAGAAACCAAATATGCAAACCAAATTAGCAAGCTCTAAGTATTTCTTCATTAATGGGTGCAAAGTATATGATGCAAGAGCTTAAACATGAGCACAACAATTGCCAAGTATCAAATTATCCAAGACATTTTAGAGTTACTACATGTATCATTTTCCAATTCCAACCATATAACAATTTAACGAAGAAGAAACTTCGCCATGAATACTATGAGTAGAGCCTAAGGACATATTTGTCCATATGCAACAGCGGAGCGTGTCTCTCTCCCATAAAGTGAATGCTAGGATCCATTTTATTCAAACAAAACAAAAAAAATAAAAACAAACCGACGCTCCAAGCAAAGTACATAAGATGTGGCCGAATAAAAATATAGTTTCAGGGGAGGAACCTGATAATGTTATTGATGAAGAAGGGGATGCCTTGGGCATCCCCAAGCTTAAACAGCTTGAGTCTTCTTAATATATGCAGGGGTGAACCACCGGGCATCCCCAAGCTTAGAGCTTTCACTCTCCTTAATCATATTGCATCATACTCCTCTCTTGATCCTTGAAAACTTCCTCCACACCAAACTCGAAACAACTCATTAGAGGGTTAGTGCATAATAAAAATTCACATGTTCAGAGGTGACACAATCATTCTTAACACTTCTGGACATTGCATAAAGCTACTGGACATTAATGGATCAAAGAAATTCATCCAACATAGCAAAAGAGGCAATGCGAAATAAAAGACAGAATCTGTCAAAACAGAACAGTCCGTAAAGATGGATTTTATTAGGCCGCCAGACTTGCTCAAACGAAAATGCTCAAATTGAATGAAAGTTGCGTACATATCTGAGGATCACTCACGTAAATTGGCATAATTTTCTGAGTTACCTACAGAGAATTAGACCCAGATTCGTGACAGCAAAGAATTCTGGAACTGTGCAGTAATCTAAATCTAGTACTTACTTTTCTATCAAAGACTTTACTTGGCACAACAAAACTCAAAACTAAGATAAGGAGAGGTTGCTACAGTAGTAAACAACTTCCAAGACACAAAATAAAAACAAAGTACTGTAGGTAAAAACATGGGTTGTCTCCCATAAGCGCTTTTCTTTAACGCCTTTCAGCTAGGCGCAGAAAGTGTATATCAAGTAACATCGAAGGATGAAGCATCAACATCATAATTTGTTCTAATGATAGAATCATAAGGTACCTTCATTCTCTTTCTAGGGAAGTGTTCCATACCTTTCTTGAGAGGAAATTGATATTTAATATTACCTTCCTTCATATCAATAGTAGCACCAACGGTTCGAAGAAAAGGTCTTCCCAATATAATGGGGCAAGATGCATTGCATTCAATATCCAAGACAACAAAATCAACGGGGACAAGGTTATTGTTAACCATAATATGAACATTATCAACTTTCCCCAAAGGTTTCTTTTTAGCATTATCAGCGAGATTAACATCCAAATAACAATTCTTCAATGGTGGCAAGTCAAGCATATCATAGACTTTTTTAGGCATAACAGAAATACTTGCACCAAGATCACATAAGGCATTACAATCAAAATCTTTGACTCTCATTTTAATGATGGGCTCCCAACCATCCTCTAGCTTTCTAGGAATAGAAGTTTCAAGTTTTAGTTTCTCTTCTCTAGCTTTTATGAGAGCATTTGTAATATGTTTTGTGAAAGCCAAATTTATAGCGCTAGCATTGGGACTTTTAGCAAGTTTTTGCAAGAACTTTATAACTTCAGAGATATGGCAATCATCAAAATCTAAATCATTACAATCTAAAGCAATGGGATTATCATCCCCAAGGTTGGAAAAGATTTCAGCAGTTTTATCACAAGCAGTTTCGATGGTTTTAGCAGTTTCAGGTAATTTTGCGCGCTTTGCACTAGGAGTAGAAGCATTGCTAACACCAATTATTTTACCATTGATAGTAGGAGGTGCAGCAACATATGAATCATTAGCATTGCTAGTGGTGGTAATAGTCCAAACTTTAGCTACATTTTCTTTTTTAGCTAGTTTTTCATTTTCTTCTCTATCCCACCTAGCACGCAGTTCAGCCATTAATCTTATATTCTCATTAATTCTAACTTGGATGGCATTTGCTGTAGTAACAATTTTATTTTCAATATCCCTATTAGGCATAACTTTCGATTTCAAAAGATCAACATCAGAGGCAAGACCATCAACTCTAGAAACAAGAATATCAATTTTATTGAGCTTTTCCTCAACAGATTTGTTAAAGGCAGTTTGTGTACTAATAAATTCTTTAAGCATGGCTTCAAGTCCAGGGGTGTATTCCTATTATTGTTGTAAGAATTCCCATAAGAATTAGCATAACCGTTACCATTATTATAAGGATATGGCCTATAGTTATTACTAGAATTGTTCAGATAAGCATTGTTGTTGAAATTATTATTTTTAATGAAGTTCACATCAACATGTTCTTCTTGAGCAACCAATGAAGCTAATGGAACATTGTTAGGATCAACATTTGTCCTATCATTCGCAAGCATAGACATAATAGCATCAACTTTATCATTCAAGGAAGAGGATTCTTCAACAGAATTTACCTTCTTACCTTGTGGAGCTCTTTCCGTGTGCCATTCAGAGTAATTAACCATCATATTATCAAGGAGCTTTGTTGCTTCACCAAGAGTGATGGACATAAAGGTACCTCCAGCAGCTGAATCCAATAAATTCCGCGAAGAAAAATTTAGTCCTGCATAGAAGGTTTGGATGATCATCCAAGTAGTCGGTCCATGGGTTGGGCAATTTTTAACCGAGAGATTTCATTCTTTCCCAAGCTTGAGCAACATGTTCATTATCTAATTGTTTAAAATTCATTATGCTACTCCTCAAAGATATAATTTTAGCAGGGGGATAATATCTACCAATAAAAGCATCCTTGCATTTAGTCCATGAATCAATACTATTCTTAGGCAGAGATAGCAACCAATCTTTAGCTCTTCCTCTTAATGAGAAAGGGAACAATTTTAATTTTATAATGTCACCATCTACATCTTTATATTTTTGCATTTCACATAGTTCAACAAAATTATTGAGATGGGCAGCAGCATCATCGGAACTAACACCGGAAAATTGCTCTCTCATGACAAGATTAAGTAAAGCAGAGTTTAATTTCAAAGAATTCTCGCTGTAGTAGCAGGTGGAGCAATAGGTGTGCATAAGAAATCATTATTATTTGTGCTAGTGAAGTCACACAACTTAGTATTTTCAGGGTTGGCCATTTTAGCAATAGTAAATAAAGCAAACTAGATAAAGTAAATGCAAGTAAACTAATTTTTTTTGTGTTTTAGCAAACAAGACAGCAAATAAAGTAAAGCTAGCAACTAATTTTTTTGTGTTTTGATATAATGCAGCAAACAAAGTAGTAAATAAAATAAAGCAAGACAAAAACAAAGTAAAGAGATTGAGAAGTGGAGACTCCCCTTGCAGCGTGTCTTGATCTCCCGAGCAACGGCGCCGGAAATTATGCTTGATGGCGTGTATTTCACACGTTCGTTGGGCAACCCCAAGAGGAAGGTATGATGCGCACAGCAGCAAGTTTTCCCTCGGAAAGAAACCAAGGTTTATCGAACCGGGAGGAGCCAAGAAGCACGTTGAAGGTTGATGGCGGCGGGATGTAGTGCGGCGCAACACCGGAGATTCCGGCGCCAACGTGGAACCTGCACAACACAACCAAAGTACTTTGCCCCAACGAAACGGTGAGGTTGTCAATCTCACCGGCTTGCTGTAACAAAGGATTAACCGTATTGTGTGGAAGATGATTGTTTGCGAGAGAAAACGGTAAAACAAGTATTGCGGCAGATTTGTATTTCGGTATTAAAGAATGGACCGGGGTCCACGGTTCACTAGAGGTGTCTCTCCCATAAGATAAAATAATGTTGGGTGAACAAATTACAGTCGGGCAATTGACAAATAGAGAGGGCATAACAATGCACATACATGACATGATAAGTATAGTGAGATTTAATTGGGCATTACGACAAAGTACATAGACCGCCATCCAACTGCATCTATGCCTAAAAAGTCCACCTTCGAGTTATCATCCGAACCCCTCCGGTATTAAGTTGCTAAACAACAGACAATTGCATTAAGTATGGTGCGTAATGTAATCAACAACTACATCCTCGGACATAGCGCCAATGTTTTATCCCTAGTGGCAACGGCACAACACAACCTTAGAACTTTACATCCTTTGTCCCAGTGTCAATGCGGGCATGAACCCACTATCGAGCATAAGTACCCCCTCTTGGAGTTAAAAGTAAAAACTTGGCCGAGCCTCTACTAGAAACGGAGAGCATGCAAGATCATAAACAACACATATGTAATAACTTGATAATTAACATGACATAGTATTCTCTATCCATCGGATCCCGACAAACACAACATATAGAATTACGGATAGATGATCTTGATCATGTTAGGCAGCTCACAAGATCCAACAATGAAGCACAATGAGGAGAAGACAACCATCTAGCTACTGCTATGGACCCATAGTCCGAGGGGTAGACTACTCACTCATCACTCCGGAGGCGACCATGGCGGCGTAGAGTCCTCCGGGAGATGATTCCCCTCTCCGGCAGGGTGCCGAAGGCGATCTCCTGGATCCCCCGAGATGGGATCGGCGGCGACGGCGTCTCTGGAAGGTTTTCCGTATCGTGGCTCTCGGTACTGGGGGTTTCGTCACGGAGACTTTTTATAGGCGGAAGGGCAGGTCAAGAGGCGGCACGGGGGCCCCACACCACGGGGCCGCGCGGCCAAGGGGGGGCCGCGCCGCCCTATCGTGTGGCCCCTCCGTGGCCCCTCTTCGTCTCTCCTTCGGACTTACGGAAGCTTCGTGAGAAAATAGGCCCCCGGGCTTTAATTTCGTCCAATTCGAGAATATTTCGTTACTAGGATTTCTGAAACCAAAAACAGCAGAAAACGAGCAAGCGGCACTTCGGCATCTTGTTAATAGGTTAGTTCCAGAAAATGCACGAATATGACATAAAGTGTGCATAAAACATGTAGGTATCATCAATAATATGGCATAGAACATAAGAAATTATCGATACGTCGGAGACGTATCAGCAGGGTGCCGGAACAGAGACTTCTGTCCCCCGAATCTTGTCTGCAACGGCGGCGGAGCTATGGAACTTTTCATGGGCGGAGGCTTGTATATTTAGGGTTTTTGCATTGGGAGCTTTATATAGGCAGAAGGGCGAGGTCGGTGGAGGTCTGGTGGCCCCAGACCACCCCTAGGCGCGGGCCAGGGCCAAGCCGTGCCTAGGGCAGGTCTGGCCACCCTGTGGCCCCCCTTCGTCTCTCCTCTGGACTTCGTCTTCGCTCATGGAAAAATAGGAACTTTGGTTGTTGTTTGGTCCAATTCCGAGAATATTTCCTGTACAACTTTTCTGAAATACAAAAACATCAGAAATAGGGAACTGACACCGTGGCATCTTGTCAATAGGTTAGTTCCCGAAAATGCATAAAAGTGCCACGAAGTGTAAACAAAACATATAGCAATTGGTTTAAAACAAGCATGGAGCATCAAAAAAATTTAGATACGTTTGCAACGTATCAACGCGCTTAGGGCGGTGGCGCCGTCTGGCGTCATAGCGGTGTCGACGGCAGGCCTACCAAGGTCTATGCATTGATCCCTCTTGGAGATGGGTTCACGGATGACGGTGGTAGCAACCTCTACGATGTGTGCGCTGGTGAGTGTTGAGGGTATGCTAGACCGGTTGTGCTGCCTACTCGCCAATGGGTGGTTTGGTAAGGCCATCGGTTTTTCAGATGATGTGCGTTGGTGTGATGTTAGGGTACTGGCCCTGTTCATGATCGCCCCTTCTTCATCAGGTGTTGTCGGTTGGTGGCTTCGAGTTGAGTTGTGTATCTCTCTTGTAAGGTTTTGTCGAATAATCTAATAAAAAAATTATGTGCATCTTTTAGATGCAGAGGTTGGGGGTAAAACCTCCATTTCGAAGTAAAAGAAGGGTCGTTGGATGGTTGCGGTTCTTTTTTCCTTCGATTCTACAAAGATCCATGCAGGAACTGGATCCAAAACAAAATCCAACATAGATTTAAGAAACTTTTGAAGAAAAAACATAAGACAACCGGCCAAGCTAGACAACTAAAACACACTGTAGGTACAAGAGTAATGGTTAACTCCAAAGGTATAGCCAGATATACTTATCATTGTATCAACAGTCAGATTGCACAGTCTTATTTTACTCTTTAGCTCAACATTGTTATTATGCAGCTATGCCATAGAAATAGCTTTTTTTCCTATTTTTATATGTTAAGCTTGTAATTCTATTTTCTAAAATACTTGCACCTTCTGTATCAAAATAACATCACCAAAATTGAAATTCTGCAATATTTCTATAGTATAGGCACTTAGTTTTGTAATAACCATGCCAAGTTATAAACCCCTGCCAATCTCTACAATATTACTACAGCAAGGAGTGTGAGCGGGGCTATAGAGCCTCTATCTAGCCTGATCGAACCTTACAAAAGATGCACATCCATTAATCCAGTACACAAGAGCTGAATCAACACAAGATACTCATGTAATAGTTACAAGTTAAAGGTAAACAAGACATGACCGTGATACATCACATCACCATACTATAAGCACATTTGAACAAACACTACACATACCAATGTAGGTTGTGGTGACCCAGCATACCACTGCAAGATGTAGTATGCAAGTTATTGATATGACACTAGTGAAATACTGTTCCGCTAGTATTACATCTTTCATAGTGGTACAGCAGAAAAATTTGCGGGTCTAAGACATATCTATAGAATTACAACATGGACTCTTTACAAAAGTTCAACACAAACTCCTAATTACAATAAGGTAAACTGCAAATAAACTCCAGACAAATAACTCGTAGACTGGACTTATCCTAGCTCCACCTATAGAGATATGTGGCTTACTAAAGAACTATACCTGAGCTCTACCTACTTAGGTTCTATGATTAAGGAATTGGTTTCCTTCTATTCCTAGTCTAGGTTTCTACCATGGTGTATGTAGCAGTCGAATTTGTTAAATCCACTGACATGATCCTGTCCCCGGTAGCAGTTGGCTCCTCCATCTTCGGGTTCCACTATAGATCTCCCTTCGATGCCTCCCGATCTAAGCAGGGGGTTCAAAAGGGAACGGGTGAGTACGAGCGTACTCAGCAAGTTCAATAATAGAAATAGGTGTATCATGCACTATAGCTACACGCATAGACCAGAAAGTCATAGGAAAATTCAAGTGTTCGTAATTATTTCTTCAAAGGTTTCCTTTTATTCTTAAAATCTATGTCCATCAGCCTTCACCGGGTGTCTAGAACTTCATGAAGTAACTTTTCGGCAACGTTCGCAGTTTCAAACCCGGAACAGGGAGGGACAAGCCACTATTCTTTATACTCCACGGAGTTGTGTTACTTTACCCATAAGAGAGCTTATCCTTGTTGCACAACCGTCCACGTGCTCGTTCACACTTCCTTGGTATGGGGCCAGGTATAAGATCCTAGCCAATCATTGTGCTTTCCCGCGAGCTTGCATACCCACCCGTTATTGTAGCCATGCTGAGTTTAGGTACCGATTTCACCTTGGTTGCTTACTCCTCGGCCCGTGACCCTCAGACACACCTGATGCATGTAAAATTCATAGATGAACTTTGCACTTTATTAACATAAATTCCCACATATTTGCAACATATATGATGATAATACCATGCTTTACATTGATTTGTGGGGATTTACCAATAATCCCCTTTATTTGGGTTATAACTCTACAGAACGGGAAAACCCTTTTTTGTGTATTTTTCACTTTTAGAAACCTATACGGAGTCAAATGGAGCTAGGATTTCGGGGACATCATTTTTTCCACTAAAAGAATGACCTGGAGCACTTGAAACTCACTTGGGTACCTTGGAGGCCCAAAAGGGATGAGGTGGCATGCCTAGGAAGGGTGGGCGCGCCACCACCCTCTTTCAGTCATCGGTCGCCCAAATTGCTTGATTCTTACGCAAACTGACATATTTGACCTAAAAACTACTATATATATGACCTCCGAGGGTTCTCTGAAGGGGAGCGCCGCAGAAACACAGAAACACGAAAACGGAGACTACAACAGAGAAGATTAGAGAGGGAAACTCCGTTGGAGCCGCCGCCAGAGGGATCCCCACCTTCTCCAACGTCTTCATCATCATCCCCATGATAAAGAGGGTGTAGTCCCCCTCTAGGCTACAGGTTTGTGGCGGTAGCTTGATATGTTTTTCTCATGTTCTCCATAGCTCTTAATACCGTACACTACTAGGAAAAGGGCTATAGATGTACGACTTAGATGTGGCGCGCCATTTTTTGGTGCGCCACGAATATTACCAATGGCGCACCAAAAACAGGTAGGACAGAACTATGCCCTTACCCGTGGCGCACCCAATAAATTTGTGCGCCACGGGTATGCAAAGCCATAGGCGGCTGGTGCGCGACCACATATTCATGGTGTACTATTTAATTTTTGGTGCGCCACGGCTAACCTACTGCCCATGGGGTATCATTTTTTTGTGTGCCACGGGTACTCGCGGTCACGAGTGCCAAAATTTGGACAATAAATACCCGTGGCGCACCCCATCTTGGTGCGCCACAGGTATGTTTGGGCATATTTTGCTCCACCCACCCCCCGTGTGGATCGCCTTTTTCAGTTTTGGAAAAAATAAAAGGAAATTATAGAAATCTCAAAAAACAAAATCCTTGAAGATGACCATATTTTATGTTATCTAGTTGTAAGGAAAATTAACAAACATTAATTTTGATTTTTTTGCAAAATGTCGGTGTTGTTCGGTAAAATGGGATTTCTGGTTGCATACGACCTCCGATGAAAAACCTTTTTATATCAAAATGTATCTACGCAAAATTCCTATCAGATTTTAACGACCTAGGATTGTTTAGACAATTTTTGGATTCATCAAATTCAAAACAGAAACATGAGTTTTTCCAGCTTTTAGAAAAAAGTTCGAACGAGGGAAAAACTGCTAACTTTCCCTCGTTCGAAATTTGACCACACATTCTCTCCTCCATCCCCTCCTCCTCCTCTCCTACTTCCTCATCCATCGTCTCCTCCTTCCTCCTCCTCTTCTCCTTTCTATCCAATCCTCTCCTCCTTCCTCCATGGACGATGGTGCCCTGCTCCGCCCGCGATGGACGACGGTTCCTGCTCCACCCTGCCATGGACGATGACGCCCTGCTCCGCCCCTACCTTGGATGATGGCGACATTCTCCTCGCCTACCATGGACAACGACGCCCTGCTCCGCCCCTGCCATGGATGACGACGCCCTGCTCCGCTCCTGCCATGGACGATGGCGCCCTGCTCCGCTCCTGCCATGGATGACAACTCCCTGCTTCACCCTGCCATGGACGACAGCGCCCTGCTCTACCCCTACCATGGACGATGGTTCCCTGCTCTGCTCGTCTTCAAACGAACATGTCATGCTCCGCACTTGGTCAGGATCTGATGGCAAAAACATCCGATAGCGCAGGGGGTGCAATCACAAAACTACCATCAGATCTAGATATAGGGTTTGAAAACATATTAATTTTTTTGAAAAAATACCCTATGGCGCACTGTGGATAGTTACCCGTGGCCCAACAGCCTGTGCGCCGCGGGTAGTTCATATACTCGTGGCGCACCAGCCTGTGCGCCACGGGTGAGGGTACACTAGTGGCCTGATATGTCTGGCGCACGACCCTGCGCCACGAGTGGACCATTTTGGTGCGCCACGGGTAGGCCTTTTCCTACTAGTGATATGAGCTGCCCAACATGATTATGGTCATATATGTAATCTCTATATGGTGGATCTTTATTCTATGATATTGTGCTATGAGATTTGACTCTAATTTGTGTAATATGTAGTGATATATGCATATTATGTACCATGTTCTTAAGTATTGGTTCTGATCCAACTTGTATGCAAGAACGGGTGTGGGGTGATGTGAGTGTTAGATGGAATAGCATGGTTTTAGTGATTAGATAGTGACAACAAATTCATGATATATTATGGCTTTGCCTTTTCTTTTGCTATCTCACTAGGGATAAAGTGAATGTATGTGCTATGTTCGTCACGTAAAGTACTTATGGCTATACTCTGTTAATTCTTAATATAAGATTGCATGAAGTTTTTTCTGTCTTGTGGAGTATAAGATAGATGTGTTGCATCATCTATGTGTTAGGACGTGATGTTCATATGAATGCGTATCTTACACATGTTGAAGTTATATTCTTTATATCTCATTGATGAATTATTATTGTCCACTACAACTTAATAGATAGAATAGTCAAGTGAACCCATGAACCCGGTCCAATTTTAATCATAAGAAACACCTTTACATTGCATTTATCTTACTTTTTATTTGCTGCACTATTTTAATCCGAAAATACAAAAAATATTTATCTACCTTATTTGCACACAAAATCCCAAAACAAACAAACCTTTATCACTTTTACTTAGTTTACTTCACTTGTTTAGTTGACTTTACTTTAGTTGCTACTTTATTTTACTTTTACTTACACGAAACCTTGTGCTTGACAACCACACGATGGAGTTGGGTACATAAGGCTTTATTTTATTTTGCAGGATTGCTAGAAGAAGAGAGGGAGAGTTACCTCTTTACTCCATTCCCCGAGAGTTTGATATAAACCCTCGAGTCAACCTTGTGGGGAAAATACTTTGTTGACACAACACTCTGTACTTGGAGTCCCAACGCCATCAACACCCTACAACCCCTCATAGATACACCATACTGTGGAAACAATACGGGGCTCCTCCCGACAGTCTCTGCGGGCCTCCTGTAAATTGTACCCGTTGATATGCGAGAGGGAAAATAACAACTTACTACTCCATCCCATTTTAGATCTTATGGTTAACACGAGTATTACAACACAAGAATCACTGGACAACATTTATCGTTAAGTCCTATATGGATAACCTAGTTGCAATGGAACCTCCACCAAACTCATTCAATGTTTCCATTGCCCATCACACATTCACATTCATACTTGGAAATGTAAAACTTTGCTTTTAAATGCAATAATGCTACAAATACAATTTTTGCGGATAATTTGAGTATACTAATCAAGGTGACATGAGCAAGTGATGAACTTGCCTTTCTTGACTGCAAGATTATGCAGGCAAAAGCTTCAATACAGGATAACTCCAAATTCTAAAATAGCATCATCGTTCGGTAAGGACAATATTTGAAGAACTAACAAAGATGTCATAATGCATAAGTATGAGATGAATTCGTTCTAAGCGTAACCTTACCCCGATGATTTAGTTTTAATGAGTTGTAAGCATTTCTTTAGGGTGTTTTGCACTTTTAGAGTGGTTCTACAAACAAGGTTCTTATTAGGTTTAGTTAAGTTGGTTCCTTTTACCAGTGGTATATAAAGCATAACAATCATGGTAACACATGGTGAACAGTAGTTGGCATATTCTTTGAATATAATGAATATTTTTCAACCCTAAGTCCTATAAGACATGGTTGATGATTACTTCATTACTTCAAAAGAATTACTTTTGAAGAATATGTTCCTTAAGGAATAAGAAATATTTTAAAACAAGGCTTTTGATGTATAGGGTCATTTACTATTGGATTCACTAAGTAAGGCATAGTTGGTTCCTAAACAAGATGTTTCATAACTATGTATAGTAGTACTTGTAGGGTTTAGTTGAGCATGAACATATAAGTGGGTTACTACCTCGGGTTTCCATTATGGATGATCATAATGGTGTTGTATTAAGGAATGGTAATTTAGGGTTAATAGTATGTAAACAACAAAGTAGGTTTATCATTAGTGTGCATACAAGGTCTTATTAAAAATAATTACATAAAATGATAACCTCATTTGTATTTGGGCTTGTACTATTTTAGGAGAACATGAGCATGCATTTAGTTCATAAGTATGAATCTATTGGTAAAGGTTAAGATACTAGTATCACATTTCATGAGTTCCTAGGGTTTTAGGGTTCACATAAAATTATAGAGTAAGGGTTATAATAGAAGCAGGGTTTCATAGGACATGGAGTAAGGGTTTTGTTCATAACTAAACTAGTGTTTCCTCTTTAACCTACTATAATGAAATTGTTGAATATATTTTCCAGCCTGCTCTGAGAGTCTCTCTTCACATAGATGTAAATATGTAAGATGTAAAACTATCTTTTGAGTAATATAGAAAGCAGTAGGAGCCTTTCCTATTGTTAAAGTTTCAAAAAAATTGTTGAATAAAGTTGAACTTAATAAATAACTCTTAAGTACAAGGTAATATTGAGTTTGGGCATTTTTCTTATATTTTTATCATTTAAAGGAAATCATAAATAAGGTAAATGCAATTTAGGGTTTTAAATACCAATAATTATAATATTGATGCTAATATGATAAAAGAAAATTACTTTTAGTGTTTTACTTATTTACTAAATGGTTATTACTTATTTTTGAAATTTAACTAATTATTAATGTTTCTTGTCATTAGGATAAAAGAAAATGCTTATTAATAGGTATTGAACAATTAAATTTTACTTTTTATTAAAAATTTGAGATTATAATTTTAATGTATAGAGTTTATTTTTCTGAACACTTTGATATCTCATTTATATTTTTCTGAGTTGAAATGAATTAGGTATGAATTTGTAAAGTGTAAATCATTTTCTGGAATTTGAATTTAAAGAAAAGCACTAAATGTACCAGGTCTAACCCCAGTTACAGTTACAGAGAGAGGTGAGACCCTTGACATGTTGTTGCACGAGCGACACTGACCAAATCAAACCGGTCAGGTGGTCCCACCGGCCAGGTCACCCCCTACCGGTGACTTGACGCTGGCGGCTGATGAGCGCAGATTGCACACCGTTGGGGAACCCAAAGAGGAAGGTATGATGAGCACAGCAACAAGTTTTTCCTCAGTAAGAAACCAAGGTTTAATCGACCAGTAGGAGAAAGGCGTGACTTCTGAAGGTGTTGCTAGCTGACTATTGGCAGGGCGCACTACCGGCGTCAACAACAACGTGGAACCTGCACACAACACAACCAAAATACTTTGCCCCAACTTACAGTGAGGTTGTCAATCTCACCGGTTTCACTGAACACAAAGTATTAAACGTATTGAGTGGAAGGAGATGTTTGCAGTAATTAAAGAGAACAGTGCTTGCGGAAAGTAAACAAACATGATTGCACTGGTTGAATTTATCAGTGTAAAGGAAAGGACCGGGGTCCACAGTTCACCAGAGGTGTCTCTCCATAAAGATAAATAATATGTTGGGTGAATAAATTACAGCTGGGCAGTTGACATAATACCAACCATACATGACAAGATGATTACTATGAGATTCGTTTGGGCATTACAACATAATACATAGATTGTAATCCAACTGCGTCTATGACTAATAATCCACCTTCCGGTTATCGTCCGAATCCCTTCCAGTATTAACTTGCAGCCAACAGATTATCGCATTAAGTAATGTGTGTAAAGTAAACAATGGAATTACCCTTGGATAAAACATTATTGTTTTCTCCCTAGTAGCAACAACACATCTACAATCTTAGAAGTTATTGTCACTCTTCCAGAAAACAAGAGGCATGAACCTACTATCGAGCATAAATACTCCCTCTTGGAGTCACAAGCATCTACTTGGCCAGAGTATCTACTAGCAACAGAGAGCATGCAAGATCACAAATAACATATGACAATAATATATAATCGATCTCAACATAGTATTCAATATTCATCGGATCCCAGCAAACACAGCATGTAGCATTACATAAGGATGATCTTGATCATGTAGGGCAGCTCACAAGATCTAAACATGAGGCACAAATTGGAGAAGACAACCATCTAGCTACTGCTAAGGACCCATAGTCCAGGGATGAACTACTCATGCATCACTTCGGAGGCAGTTATGGCGATGTAGATGCCTCCAGCGATGATTTCCCTCAGAACCCTCCCGAGCTAGGGTCAGCAATGGCGGCCGCGACGGAACTTTTAGTGGATGGAGGCTCGGTTGTTCAGGGATTTCCCGAGATCATGAATAAATAGGCGGAAGGGCGAGGTTGGTGGAGGCCAGGGGGGGCACACCACGCCTAGGTGCGGGCCAAGGCCAAGCCGCGCCTAGGTGTGGTCTGGCCGCCCTGCTGCCTTTCTTCGACTCCCCTCTCAACTTTGTCTTTGTTACGGTATAATATTGACTTTGGCTTTTGTTTCGTCCAATTTCGAGAATATTTCCCTGTACAACTTTTCTGAAATACAAAACAGCAGAAAACAGGGAACTGACACTGTGGCGTCTTGTTAATAGGTTAGTGCTGGAACATGCATAAAAGTGCAACGAAGCATTCGCAAAACATATACAAATTGGTGTAAAATAAACATGGAGCATCAAAAATTATAGATACGTTTGAGACGTATCAGCGGCCACGCGGCGACTATGCCGCCGATTTGGGCCCCCGGAGTTGCACGACTAGGTTTTAACGGCTCTCCTTGACTCCTTGAGCTTCTCAGAACGATGGTGTTGGGGCTTTTCTGAAAAGACCACATGAGCATCGCCGGCGAGTATGTCCACGGCGACGCAACTCCGGCGAGATTTCAAAACCGAGCTACACATAACCAAATGATGCAAACAAGAGAGCTATGGGTGCGTATTGATACCCTGGAGCTAATGGGGTGGTCAGCATCAACGATTGATGTCGGATTCGAGCTGAAATTCGCCGATTTCGACATGGTCGACGAAAAGGATCGACAATATTCGCTCAGCTCCGGCCTCCCCTTGATGCTCAGCTTTGCTCGGATGATCTCCTCACTGAGAACTTCTCCTCGACCCCACCACGTACGCTGGGGTGGCTCCATCTTCTTACTCGACGCCGGCAGCGGCTACCACGTGATTTTGAGGGATAGAGGTGCATTGGACATGATCAACTTATTCGCAATTCTTCTACTTCGAGTTCTATCAATTTGGCTTCCTAAGGTATTATTAGTGACACATGGTTCTCATCTCTAATATCAAGTATTGGCTTGATCAACTAGGGTGTAGCACTTGTATGGTACCCTCTTAGGTATAGGCATAGCTAAGGTTAGTATCCATGACTTCACTTCATAGGAAATGACTTGAATGATCACCTAGAGTTCTACTCAAGGGATAATGATGTGATCCTCTGGATATATGGATTGTTACCTCCCTTATATGAGGCTTAACTAAGCTAGATTTGAATAAATAAGGATTGAATAAGTGGAAACTTGATGACAAGACTAGTGTTGATCTCCTTGTCATACATTCAAGATTTGAAGTGAAGATATACCATGAAGGTCATGGTAGGAATAGGAATTAGTTAAAGACATGGAAAAGATAAGTCAAGAATAGTTTCTAAGTTCTATTATGTTTCTTTATTTTTTAGTTGAATAGGTAATCATATATTTTATCAAGGAATATCATATTATGATCCCTTGGAAGAACTCATATTTGATCCTCACTTACGTGTTGTTGTTATAGTTCTAGTTCCATTTGATATAACCGGTAGATCAATTCATATCTACCCCAAAACAAGGTTTTACCAAATGTCACATTGAAATTTATAACGCTTGACTTGATGATCTACTTCAATTCCATCAACTCAAGTGAAATTATTGTCAGTGTGACAGGTTTTATTTTTTAAGCGCGAAAATTCCCCGGATATTCTATGCATTATTGCAATGCACACGTCAGTTTCCTCTCTTTTGTAACCTCAGAACCTGAGATGTTACACAGGTACACATGCAACACATATCCAGATGGATCTACCATACCATACAAAGATCTAACCCTACCATACCAAGCTGAAGGTGTGGTTCCTTACAATCATGGGTGGTGGCAAAGACGAACTCAAGGAAGAGGAGGAACTGGTCTTGGCGCCGCCGACCGGAGGTGAGTGCCACGCTTACCTGCTTTGGGACCTGGCAATGGAGCTCGAAGGAGGGAGTGTTTCAAACGGAATGTGAGAGCGGAGGGTAAAAATAGGGGAAGGGTTTCGGGGCCGAGGTGACGGAATCCTTTTCCTTCCCGTTTCGCTGCAGCGCGCACCTGCTCCCGCCATCTCCATGGTCGGTTGAGCTCACGCAGGGAAAGATTACCTTTTGCATCGGCTAAGCGCAAGACGAGGGTGGCTCCGCGGAAACAACTGATTAGGCTATTCCTAGCGGGACGGGCCCGGAGGTGATTCAAGAACCATGCGGGCTACAATACAGAGGGAACCCAGGCATCCAATCAGGCAAACTTTTGCTCCGCCAGGTCTTGCTGGGGACCATGCAGCTGCAAGGATGGGTGGTAGTGAACTGCTACTATTTGATTTCCCAATTTTTGAACGGTCAAAGTGCAAAAGTTGAACCATTATTCCAAGTTAATAATAAATATATTCAGATTGCATTTTCACGATAAAGACCCAGAGTTTATTATTTTTTGGTCTCAGCCTAAGATGTGATATGCGCTAGAAATATTTACTACTACCACCTGATTTTAGTTTACTCCTGTCTGAGGTTTTCTTTTCTCGGTAGGCGAAAAATACCGGTGAAGAACGGTATTTCGGAAATACCGTCCGAGATTTGTCAAACCAGTTTACTATTTCGTTCAAAAGTTTTCAAAAAACGAATTTGAAAAAACTATTTGAATACCGGAAAATTGCGTTTGTTATTATTTTTTCTATGTGGTAACAGATAAAATTGGTTCCCGCCAAAATATCGAAAATACCGGCCAAGAAAAAAAAAACCTACTCCTGTATTAGATCGGGCGTTGTTGTCCGATGTCATATTGGGAAGGATGCTCTTAGGTGGGGATGGGTGGCAGTGGACTGAGGGTTGATCCCAATTTCTGAAGCATCAAAATATATAAGTGATACCATTCCCATTTCAATTTAACAACAAAATATTCAGTTTGTATTTGACGATAATTCATAATGGCCGAGAGTTGTATGTTTTTGGTCTTAGCCTGAGATGGGATATACACCAAAAATATCTAATTTCAGTATAATCTTGTTTGAGATGTTGTGTTTACGTCTTTTTCGTTTAGAACTTATTCAACTCCTAGGCAAGGATTCATGCTAATCAACTGCATCATGGCTGCAACCGATTTTTTTTTTCCATTTGCACAATGCTTGTAGCTGCATATTGGTTGCAATTGAATTTTTCTTAACTAAAAATTTGTAGTTCCATCATGGTAGAGCGCTAGGCCGACCCAGTTTTGTATATAATCAATCTGTATCCACCGGGCATTTGGCGAGGGTGAAAGCAGGAACGAACGAACAGCGAATAAAAGGGACATCCAAGAGAAAGGAAAGAAGCGACATGATCATAAGCTTTGGGAGATGGGACTTGGCAACTTGTTACATATGGTAAAATTAGCGAGGTGGCGATTCAATTTACTGACGAATCACGATGAACTGGCCGGAGCAAGGCTGAGATGGAGGTCCAGCCCCATCGCGGAGGCTTCCTCGGTGCCGTCATCCGCCTCGTATAAACGAGCGAAACTGCTGGCACTGGTGCTGGTGGCACCGTCGCTTGCGTCGTGGAGCCGTGGCTCGGCCGGAAGAGCATGGAAGGGCAGGCCCACCGTCGGCTGGCGTGCGAGGTAGACCCATCTGTGGAGGTCGACACGCGGGTAGGCCGACGGCCCGGCGTGCCCTCCTACGGCGATCACGTGCCCCGGCGGCGGCGGGAAGTAGCCCATGCCAGCGTCGACGTGCAGCCGCGCGCGCTTCAGCTGCTGCCGCTCCTTCTTGTGCGCGTTCTGGTGGCCGCCCAGCGCCTGCGAGTTGGCGAACTCGCGGCAGCAGTAGTGGCACTCGAACCTCCGCCCATCCGCCGCCTGCGGCGTCGGCGGCGCGGACGGCACCTCCGTGACGCTGGTGGCGCCGCCGGCCACGTCGTAGCCGAAGATCCTCAGGGACGACGGACTTGGCGGTGTCACCTTGCGCTGGTCGCACCGTATGTCCGCCATGGATGAGTGAGCTGTCTAGCTAGCTAGCTAGCAGACGTTCGTGTTGAGGTGATGAGGTTGGTTTGTCGTCGTTTTCGCTCAAGTGCTAGTGACGCTTGAGGTTATGTAGCGCGTCGAGGGGTGAGGGAAGTCGCGCCTGCATGGAGAAAACGGACACATGGGATGGGAAGAAATGAAGGGCATCTCTAGCAAGATTGGAGGTTAGGTAGGTGAACATTGAGCAAATGGCCACACGCAACGCAAGCTTCCAAACCAAAGCAGTGTGCGCCGTTCTAGGTTCTAGAACAGGGACTCAAGAGTCAGGACGCAAGTACGTCGGCTTCCGCGCTACGATGGCCTTCCGGGGATGCCATTCTCGGGCCGCTCCATCTCCATGTAAGGCGGGTGTGAATCTAGGTGTGTCACTTCTAGATAGTGACACGGAGGTTCCATGAGTTCCGCGCAAGTAGGACGTGCGGAGTGGAAAGGCCGATCAGCTATGCCCTGCACCTTTCCATTCTTGTCAATACCAACCAAGAAGAAAATTTTCAGTATAGAATATGTTTGTTTCTCTTTTTAGTCTCTGGAGCAACGAAGGGTTCACACAATAATGACATTGTTCACGTATAGAAAATTGCTCACACTCTAATTCCATGATTTCACCACATTTTCAGGCATCAAGCTAGGATGGACTCAACTTCTGGTAAGGGTGTCCAATTACCAGCAGGGATAGCACCCGCATGGTAGGGTGGAGTCACCCAATTTCCTTACCATCCATCTCAAGCTTACCTGTAATCCGTACCCACATTCCTCGATGGGTATAACTTTCTTCCATAACCCCTCACTCCCACCCAACTGGGTAATGGATATCCTGGGTAAAAATGCCCATGTTTACAACATATTAAATTGATTATAAATAGTGGTATATAGCAAAATATGACCATGTTTTATGAATATAATCACATTGTAAACAATGACACACTTATATACCACTATATAGTGTACAAATAGCACATCATATGAACCGTTGGATCTATATATACAATCGGATGGGTCTTATTGTCTCAATCAAATTCCATAATTCGTAGCACCGCATATACCGTTGGATAAAGGCAATCCTATGGTTATTATTTCTGGGATTCGTGTTAGGTCTACCATACGCAGTGTGTGACTCACATTCTAGAACTTTCACCAGAGAACACGGCTCATGCAACGATGGTAGTACTGTGTGTGAGCGAGTTTGGATTGATATAAGTGGATGAACATGCATGTGGTTGCACTCATGGCAACCTACTCATGTACTGTTGTATGCATATAAATATTAAAAAAAAGATACGTTAAGTATGATGATATGGACGAGAATTAGAACGGAGAGAAATCTGCAAATAACCCATAAAAATCACCCTTTTTAATCTTCAAAGATAACACCAGAATGAGAAAAACTAACAAAATGAGAAGATAAAAAAGACTTCTTTTTTCCTTCCACCTAGTATGGGAAACTTCAATTTTTAATTTGATAAGCTCAAAGATTTCACAATACTTCATCAATAAATAAAGTATTTGTGAAAAGGCTATGCTTTGTTGGAAACTCAAAAGGTAGGATGGGCACAATTATTAAAAATAATCATATTACAAAGTTTCAAAAAAGTCTAAAAAACAAATATGTAGTCAAATGATATATACTACAAGCATGCAAAATATCAATGTGAAATACTAAGACATCTTTTTATGAACAGGAATAATACTTAATATTCTAGGATACGCAAAATCTATAGAAGTGTGAATATGAGCACAGTGAAGAGTGCACATTCTCAAAACTCTAAAAAGTTATTAGATTTTTTCCATTTCTTGTGTAGCCTTGAATATCAAGAATTTTGCGTTGAGATTTTGCACGCCTCTAGTATATATAATTGACTACATTTTTTGATTTTCTGGAAATGATTTTCGAATTTTTCAAACTAAAAGGATCACTGGTCTATGCATTGTGCTTGATGCAAACATAAGAAGACACTTAGGCTAGTCATAGTGGGAGTAACTTAGACTAGTCATATGACATGTTACTAGTCTAGGTTACTATCTTCATAGTGGGTAGTAATTTATATGTGGTGACATGCATTGTGTCATTTATTATGTTGTAGACTTATTTTGCCTTGGGGTGTGTGATGTTATGGTAATATAGCTAGTTACCACCTCACTTTCTTTCTTCATTTATTGGCATGCCATGTCACCAAAATGGTTTGAGATGTGTGACAAGGTATTAACTTGTCAATGCCTACGCATTGTAGACTAGGGTTTAGTTGGAAGTAGAGGGCAAGTAGATCTCGAAGGTTCAGCCGGAAAAGTACTCGACTACTAGAAAACTAGGGTTGTGTTGACAATGAAATCGATCCTCTCTTCGTCCCTTGACTCCCCCTTATATAGGAGGCAGAGCCGAGGGCTTCGTGATGTACAAGTTACAAAGTCCGGGAGACTCTTTGAGTTCGTCCCGTGATAGTTTACAAGTCAATATTCCTAATACAACTCTATATTTCCAAACTATTCTATAACTGGGCTTCCAGGCTTCATAAACTTCGGGTCGTGGGCCTTTCATAAAACCCCGGGTATCATCTTTTCCTGACCCATTGGGGATGCCTATGTCAGTAGCCCCCGAGATTTTGCTTGAATCGGAGAATCAGGGAAAATCTCCATCTTTACAATTATCATATGACCTCTTCGAATTAACAAACAATTTTCATAAAACAATCGTATATTGTACAGGGATAATCGATAATTGGGGCTGGTTCGTCTAACGGATCAGGTACCAGTTAACTGCTCTTGTGGCAATCCCGCAAAAACCTACTTCGAGATCACGTCCCTAGACATGATCTCGGGATTCTAGCGTAATTCGACATGTGCCGCTTAAGGTCTTACCAGATGCTGAATTCCAGTTATGTTTTATCGAGTACCTAACGCGTCCGTTCGGATTTTTCTTCGTATCTGTTGATACGGAAAAAGTAGCGAAGCGCTGTCAGAGGCGGTGCCACGCCGCGCAGGACGGATCCTGGGGACTTACCGTCGCAAAGTATTGCGGCATTCAGAGATTAATTCGCGACTAAGGCGCTCTGAGAATATATTATCGAGTGCCTTTTTCGGCTGCTGGAATAGCACATTTATTCGAGTCAACGGGTGACTTATATATTTTTATCTTGTCCTCCCGATCGGAGTATATGAAGAGTTATTTTATAACTCGGAATATGCTCACTATAACTTCTTGAATTTCATCGGGCACGCGAACAACGTTCCTGATGGGAGTAGCCCCCGAGGGTACAGCCAAGTGCTTGTACTTGGTTGTAGGCTCACCTTTTTAGCACCTTTGTCGCTATATTGTCATCTCTTCTTATTCTCCCATCTTTATCGGGTGCGCGACCAGCGCTCCCGATGGGAGTAGCCCCCGAGCATATGAACAAATGACTGTATTTGATCATAGGCTCTCGCATTTTCTTTCTCGCAATACTCGAGATTTCCTTCTTTAAAAAGTAGCCCCCGAGCATTTGCTCAAAAACTTGTATTTGATCAAAGGCTCCCGAAGTTATCATTAATCCTGCTCTGTCGCCAATCCTCAGAATATCGCAGTCGAAGTTTTTCTTTTGGAATGACATCAGTGCTGACGATAGCCACGATCACTGTATTGGGAAAACGCGAGTCATGTCCTGTCACTGACCTGTAGGGCCGAAATTCTGCGGTTTTTGACACGTTACGCAAGTGGGGGACACACGTCCTCCGCTTTTTCTGGCACGCGCACTGTAACGTCTGTCTAGTTCCCTCAAAGTAAAAATACGCTTTTACCCCTGGAACCACGTGTAGAGCATCAAATCCATTCTCACACCATCCAACGGCGCGGCGTTTCGCTTGGCTTGCTATAAATAATCATCTTCTTCCTCCTGCTATCCCCTTCGCTGCGCCGCGCTCATATCCTCTCTGTCAAAAATCTCCACTGCAACCAAAAGCTCCTGCTCTCATCCACATCCTTACTCTCTCCAACGCCATTGTTGATGCCACCGCGGGCGAGACTCACAAGGCACATCACCCCCGAAGCAAGCATGGCGGCGCAAGATCTGGGGGCTTCCGAGTGGGAGAGATCCAAGATCTCAAATCAGGACGCGAACCTGATGAAGAAACTCGGCCTGATGAAGAACAAGGAAGCGCTGATCTTCCCCAGCGAGGAGAGCTTTCCGACGCCCCCCGTCGAATATCGGGTTAGCTTCATTGACCGCCTCATCCGTGGTCTCTCCACTCCTATCCATGAATTTCTTCGTGGATTACTCTTTGTGTATGGGTTGCAGCTGTACCAGCTGACTCCCAATTCCATTCTCCATATTTCTATCTTTATCACCCTCTGCGAATGCTTTCTCGGGACCCAACCGAATTGGGCTCTGTGGAAACGCATTTTCTGCCTTCGCCGCAACAGCTCCCACAACATTGCCTACAACATAGATGGCGTTGTTATCTGTGTCCGCCCTGACGTCGAGTATTTCGATGTGAAATTCCCCGACTCCGTCCAAGGGTGGCACAGAAGATGGCTATACGTCCACGAGGAGTGCTCCGACTCGCTGGAATACAACATCGCCCCCTTTGACGGTAGCGCAAAAATCCTTCGCCGCCGATCCTGGGACGCAGAGGCTACCGAAGAAGAGAAAACAGCGACAGAAGCGCTGATGAAGCGTATCCATGAGCTGCAGAATACCCGAGGCAAAGAATTGTTGGGTATCCAAATCACTGCCTATTTCCTTAGGATTAGGGTGCAGCCTCTACAGGCTCGCAAAAACCCTATGTGGCTGTATGCTGGCGAGAAAGATGTTGACCGACTATCCAAAGACCTCTCTGTGAAGGATTTGGAAAAGCTTGTTCGGCGTGTTTCGTCGTTGAGCAAAAAGGACTCAGTGCCAACCTCCTGCCGCGTGGAACCATATAGTGGTACCCATGCACTTCCCCAAGTAAGTAACCTGCCTCTCGAGTTTTTTAATTCCTATATTGCTTACCCTGCTTTCTCGACTTGGATTCAAACTTCGAATGTTATCTTGTTATTTTGCTGCTGCTTCCATCCTCGACTGTCTTGTTATTGTTTTTCCTTTTTCAGAACCACCAAGTCACTTCTTCTATACCTCCCTTGCCTGAAGGTGGGGAGGTCGATGATCGAGCCATCGTTGATGATGACGCACAGGGTACTTCTCGCCCTGAGAGTGAAATTGCTGGATCTCACAAATCCGCGGGTTCCTCTGAAAGAGAAACTGAATCGGAGGCTTCCGAGTCAGCACATTCTCTCCCTTCCGTTGTTTCCCCCCGGAGCAAGAGGAAGAGGGGTGATGTCGAAGACTCCGGTACCTCCAAAGCCGGCGAATCACCTGCCAAAGAACCTGATCCCGAGGAGGAGGAGGAAACCTTCAATCCTTATGAGGAGGCCCTCGTTAGCTCGTAAGCCACCCTGCCTCCTTTTTCTGTTCTGCCTACTAATTGTGCATTTTCTCATACTATCTTTTGTCGACAGTGACGAAGAAGAAGAAGAGCCTACTGCCAATGTGACTGCTCCCACGAGCACGTCGCAAACTTTGGTTCTTTCGGACACTCGTCGCGCAGCGGAGGAAACTTCTCCTCCCCAACAAAATTTGGAAATGTTGACTCCTACCACCAGCCCCCGAGCCCCTTCACCGAAGAGAGCGAGGGTTGAACTTGGCAAAGACACGAGCCTCGTGGTTGGGAGCTCGACGACTCCTTCTTTTGATGACGTAAGTATCTTTGCAACTATTTTATCATCTGTCGAGTTTTTCTCCGTTTTTGTTTCTGTTTTTAAACTTTTCTCTTTTTTGTTCTCCGACAGCCTCTTATGAAGCAGTTCATCAGCCTCGGTACTCAATTATTGGGTACCGAGATACTGTCGAAGATTTGAAAGGTTGGCCTTTCTATTATCTTTATTTTTCACGCAATGACCTATCTTGATGTAACACTTCTACCATGTTCCCTTTGCCAGAGGCTCTCGCCAAAGCTAACAAGCGAGCCGATGACCTAGCCAGCAAGCTTGAGAAGAGTGAAAAAGCTCGCGAGAAGGCCGAGCAAGATGCTACCTTTGTTGGAGATCTTCGGAAGAGACTCCATCAAGCTGAAACTGCCTTAAGCGAGAATATATCTCAACAAACTGCGCGCAAAGAAGATGTCATTGGCCGCCTAGAGTCGCAGAATCGGCGCTTTGTCCGTAAGTTAACTAAACCCTTTCTTCGGATTCCTTCCAAGATTAGTTCTTCCTTTATTTGTTGATCATCCGAAATTCGTTTCAGCGGGAAAGATGGTTCAAGACTTTGAACTCGCAAGGCCTGAAGGGGACCGTCTTCTCGACGCCCTGTCTCTCCTTGAGATTCACGGGGACCTGGCGCGCTGCAGTATTGCGGATGCGCGAGCTGCATTCATGCGCCTGTTTCCCTATTTCTTTCCGAAGAAAAGCGCACCAGAACCCTTTGCCGATCTTCGAAGCATTACAATCCCGAAGAAGACCTTGGACTGGCTTTCCGGCAAGAGAACCTGAAGATTTGTGTCGAAGGCACCATAGCTTTGGTTGCCGAGAGCCAGCAAAACGTCGACTGGGCAAAAGCTGGCGAGACGAAGAAGATCAGCAAGGAGAGGTGGCAATCATTGATCAAGGCTGCCAAACCTCATTCGAAGAAGATCATCTCCTTCCTCGGATACAAGCCTGCTACTCCTGCTAGTTCTGCCAAGTCGGAGGTCAAGTAGACCATCTTGTCTTTGTTTCTTTTTCTTTTTCTGCTTCTTTTGATGTTGTCGCCTTAGCACTGTCTTGCGGCAGCTTGCCATTGGTTCAATAGGAACCTTTTCCTTGTAATGAACGTGTAAATATCTGAATGATTAAGGAAATGCTATTTTGCGAAGTGATTGATGTCGGAATTTTTCTCTCCAGTTGGTTTTTGACAACTATACCGCGATGCCTCGTTCCTCGGATGCTTTGCCCGCTTCCTCCTACTCGAGAAAAACTTCCGCTGATGATTTCATTGAAGATTCATCAAATGCTGATCCGGTACAAGTATTGAACGAACTTCGACAACAACTCCAGTCGATGAAGAAACAAGCACTCGTGGTAATGGAACAATCTCGAAAATCGTCTGAGAGGGAGAAAATTGCTCTTCAACAGGCCCAGGAAGCCTTAGCTTTAAAAGAGGCTGCGGTTACTGAAGCTGCACAAGCTACTTCACGAGAAAATTATATGCTTCAATTGATGACTGACGCTAGCCTGGATATGGCAGGTATGCTTCGTGAGTTTGAACTTTTCTACTTTATTTTACTTGTTTTCCATCTCTCACTGATGCTTCCGCTGAGTAGGTTCTTTTCTGGATGCTGCCGCCGAAGACCAACGAGTTGAAGCCAGGTCAAATGTGCTTATCAAACTTTCTCTGGAACATGGCTCTAATTTTTGGGCTACGCCTGATCGTACCCGACGAATCGTCAGATTTCAAGACCGCGCAGGTCAAGTCCGTGATTTTCTTGATTTCTGCGCAAGGACGCTAGCCCTGGTTTACAACACCATGTTTCCTCGCAACTCCCAGCCGAAGACTCTTCCAGACCTGATGAATAAATTCCGGGATGCTCCTCGAATCCACGAGTTTGTGATGGCCCAATTGACTGCTCGAGCTAGGTTTGCTACGATCATGTTGCAAGTCTGCTACCCGAAGTTAGATATGACCAAACTTTTTGAAATTTGTCAAGCTAAACTGACGAAAAGGAGGAGGAATATCGACAAATCAACGATGTTGTAACCCTTGTAGCTGAGGAAATGATGGATGAGTTACTTCGACTGGATGTTGAATTCTTCGTGAAGGGTAATTATGCTGAGCATATGAGTGTCACTGCCGACAATGAAAGAGTAGACATAGACGACCTGATAGGACATGACTGAAAGTTTGCTTTTTTATGTCGAAATTTTCTTGATAGTGAAAACCTGTGTATTGTAAGTACTATGTATATTGTGAAACAACTTATACGTTTTTCTTTCCTCTAGCCCCCGAGCTTTTTTGGTGGCCAGTGTTTTTATCTTTATTGGTTTGCGAGGTGTTTGGAACCAAGGAAAATATCTTGTAGACTATATATTGCGAAGATTTATGTATATATATTGTTTTTTGCGGGTTGCAAGCCCCCGAGCTTGTGGATGAAAAAGATGTATATCACCAATATCTTTATTATATTGCAGCACCGCGAGTCCTCCTCATTAAAAACCTTCCAATCCCACTCGGTGCCCTGAAAGGAAAAGAGTGCGTCTGAGAACTCGCGGGTGTTTCAGTACAATGTATGTTTACATGTATGCTATGTTGACTTCTACGCGTAAAAGCGTCGAAGTTGCGCCACGTTCCATGGATTCTTCTCTAGGACTCCTGTCTTCTTGTCCTTTATCCTGTATGCTCCTCCCGCGATTACTTCTGTGACGATGTATGGTCTGACCCATGGCGACTCGAACTTTTCATGGTTGTCCTGGGAGAGCCGAAGAACTAAATCTCCTACTTGAAAAGACCTTGGTCGCAAACGTCGACTGTGGTAGTTTTTCAAATCTTGCTGGTACTTGGTAACTCTTAACAACACCTCGTCTCTAGCTTCATCAAGTGCATCGACATCATCTTCTAGCGCCTTTCTTGAGGTTTCTTCATCATACTCCGCCACTCTCGGGGAGTGGTGTTCTATTTCTATCGGGAGCACTGCCTCGGCGCCACGGACCAGAAGAAACTGGGGTTCTTGTGTTGCTGTGTTGGGTGTTTTTCGTATGCTCCACAAGACACTTGGCAACTCTTCTGGCCAAGTATGTCGAGCTTTCTCCAGAGGTGTTATCAATCGTTTCTTCATACCATTGCATATGATACCGTTTGCTTTCTCGACTTGACCATTGGTTTGCGGATGTGCTACCGACGCAAAGTGTAGTTTGATGCCTACCTCTGCGCAGTATGCTTTGAACTCCTTAGAAGTAAAATTGTTGCCGTTGTCTGTGACAATGCTATTGGGAATGCCGAATCGAAAGACAATGCCTTTGATGAAACTGACCACTGATGCTGCGTCTGGCGAGTTTATTGGTTTTGCCTCAATCAATTTGGTGAACTTGTTGAAATCTACCAACATATACTCATAACCTCCTGGCCATGCCTTATGTAGCTTCCCCACCATATCAAGGCCCCACTGAGCAAAAGGCCATGACAAGGGTATTGGCATCAGTTCTGCTGCCGGAGAATGAGGTTGTGCCGCAAATCTCTGACACGCGTCGCAAGTACGTACTACGTCCTTTGCATCTTCTATTGCTGTCAACCAGTAGAATCTTGCCCTGAAAACCTTGGCTGCTATAGCTCTGCTGCTTGCATGATGTCCGCACACCCCCTCGTGTACATCCTCCAGAATAAGCCTTCCCTCTTCGGATGTGACACATCTCTGTAGTACTCCCGAAATACTTCATTTGTATAGCTCTCCTTTGATCACAGTAAAGGCTTTGGAACGTCTGATAAATCACCTTGCTTCAACTGGATCTTCGGATAGTTCTTTTCTTAGGATATATGCTACGTAAGCCTGCATCCAAGAAATTTGTACCATCATTATTACGTGCGGTTCCTCCTCATCTTCCGATGTGTTTGCTTCTGTTGCTGCTGGAGCCCCCGAGGCTTTCTCAACCTTCTCCTTTTTCTTCTGCTGTTTCTTCGCCTTGGTTGATCTCTCAATTATCTCTTCCCAGAATACGCCGGGTGGTATTGCTAAACACTGCGACCCGATGTTTGCAAGAACATCAGCTTCATCATTGCTGAGCCTGCTAATATGATTTACTTCGCACCCGTCGAACAACTTCTCGAGTTCATTATATACTTCCTTGTATGCTATCATACTGTCATTGACTGTGTCACATTGATTCATCACCTGTTGAGCCACCAGCTGTGAATCACCAAAGATTTTTAATCGGGTTGCTCCGCAGGCTTTCGCCATCTTCATCCCATGTATAAGTGCTTCGTACTCCACCTCTTTATTAGATGCGTTTGGAAACGTCATCCGTAGCACGTATTTCAACTTGTCGCCTTGAGGTGACACTAGTATCACGCCTGCTCCAGCTCCTTCTAGTCTCTTGGACCCGTCGAAGTTCATAGTCCAAGTTCTCGATAAATCTGGAGGTCCCGTATTTTGTAGCTCCATCCATTATGCGACGATTCTGGTAAAATCTGCGACTTTATTGCTTTTCTCTTCTCATATGTGATATCCCGAGGGGAAAGCTCTATTCCCCAAAGGGAAACACGACTCGTAGCTTCTGGGTTGTTCAATATATTGGATAAAGGCGCCTCATTGACCACTATTATTGGATGCGCCGAAAAATAGTGTCGCAGTTTTCTTGCAGTTGTGAACACTCCGTATGCCAACTTCTGGTACTGCGGGTACCGCTGTTTTGAAGGCGATAAAACTTCATTGATGAAGTATACCGGCCGTTGTACTCCATGGAGTTTTCCTTCTTCTTCTCTTTCGACCACAAGTACTGTGCTAACCACTTAAGGCGTGGCTGCGATGTATAGTAGGAGAGGTTCCTTTTCCTTAGGCGCCACCAAGATTGGCGGTGTCGAGATTGTGCGCTTCAGGTCCTCAAAAGCTCTATCTGCTTCTTCGTTCCACTCAAACTTTTCTCCTTCTTTGATCTGGAACACTGGACAGCGGTCAAGAATATCCTGAAGTACTTGAAAAGAACTAAGGATATGTTTCTTTGTTATGGCGGTGACCAAGAGCTCGTTGTAACCAGTTACACTGATGCAAGTTGGAACACTGATCCTGATGACTCTAAGTCTCAGTCCGGGTACGTGTTTATATTGAATGGTGCTGCAGTAGGCTGGTGCAGCTCGAAGCAAGTGCACGGTGGCGAAGTCTTCAACAGTAATCAGAATACATAGCGGCTTCGGAGGCTTCATCGGAAGCGGTATGGATGAAGAGGTTCATTGTTGAGCTTGGTGTGGTTCCTAGTGCATTGGACCCACTAGTCATCTATTGTGACAACATGGGTGCCATCGCCAATGCACAAGAACCAAGGTCACACAAGAAGCTGAAGCATATCAAGCTGCGCTTTCATTCGATTCGCGAGTATATCGAAGATGGAGAAGTAAAGATTTGCAAAGTACACATTGATCTGAATGTAGCAGATCCGTTGACTAAAGCTCTCCCTAGGGCAAAGCATGACCAACACCAAAATGCCATGGGTGTTAGGTACCTTACAATGTAATCTAGATTATTGACTCTAGTGCAAGTGGGAAACTGTTGGAGATATGCCCAAGAGGCAATAATAAAATGGTTATTATATATCTTTGTGTTTATGATAAATGTTTATATACCATGCTATAATTGTATTAACCGAAACATTGATACATGTGTGTTATGTAAACAACAAGGAGTCCCTAGTAAGGCTCTTGTATAACTAGCTTGTTGATTAATAGATGATCATAGTTTCATGATCATGAACATTGGATGTTATTAATAACAAGGTTATGTCATTATGTGAATGATGTAATGGACACACCCAATTAAGCGTAGCATAAGATCACGTCATTAAGTTATTTGCTATAAGCTTTTGATACATAGTTACCTAGTCCTTCGACCATGAGATCATTTAAATCACTTATACTGGAAGGGTACTTTGATTACATCAAACGCCACTGCGTAAATGGGTGGTTATAAAGGTGGGATTAAGTATTCGTAAAGTATGAGTTGAGGCATATGGATCAACAGTGGGATTTGTCCATCCCGATGACGGATAGATATACTCTGGGCCCTCTCGGTGGAATGTCGTCTAATTAGCTTGCAAGCATATGAAAGGTTCATAAGAGACCACATACCACGCTACGAGTAAAGAGTACTTGTCATGAGACGAGGTTGAACAAGGTATAGAGATACCGATGATCAAACCTCGGACAAGTAAAATATCGCGTGACAAAGGGAATCGGTGTCGTATGTAAATGGTTCATTCAATCACTAAGTCATTGTTGAATATGTGGGAGCCATTATGGATCTCCAGATCCCACTATTGGTTATTGGTCGAAGAGAAGTCTCAACCATGTCTACATAGTTCGCGAACCGTAGGGTGACACACTTAAGGTTTGATGTCGTTTGAGTAGATATGGAATATGGAATGGAGTTCGAAGTTTTGTTCGGAGTCTCGGATAGGATCCAGGACATCACGAGGAGTTCCGGAATGGTCCGGAGAATAAGATTCATATATAGGAAGTCATTTTATAAGTTTGAAAATGATCCGATGCATTTATGGAAGGTTCTAGAAGGTTCTAGAAAAGTCCGGAAGAAATCACTATGGAAGGTGGAGTCCCGGAGGGACTCCACTAGCATGGCCGGCCAACCCTAAGTGGGAGGAGTCCCAGGTGGACTCCACCTAAGGTGGCCGGCCACCCCACCTCAAGGAAAGGTGGGAGTCCCACCTTGAGTAGGACTCCCCCCTTGAGTTAAGGGTGTCAAGTGGGATCCCACTTTTGTCCCACTTGTAGTATAATTTGACTTTTTTAGTACAAATTTTGACATCAAAATTTGAACTACATAGTACAAAATGACATCCCACCGGGATCCCACCTTGACACCCTACCTTGAGTAGGTTTCCCACCATATGGAAAGTTTTGGGTTGGGGTCTTATTCGAAGACTTGTAGTCCAACACTTGGGGGTTCCACCTATATAATGAGGAGCAATGGGAGGGGGCCGGCCACTTAAGCCTCCCACCTTGGCCGCACCCCCTTGAGGCCGGCGCCCAAGACCCCCCTCTCCCCAAACCCTAGCGCCCCTCCTCCACATACAACTCCCGCAGCGCATAGGCGAAGCCCTGTCGGAGTTCTCCACCACCACCGTCACCACGCCGTCGTGCTGCCGGGATTCCGAGGAGGATCTACTACTTCCGCTGCCCGCTGGAACGGGGAGGAGGACGTCGTCTTCATCAACACCGTACGTGTGACCGAGTACGGAGGTGCTGCCCGATTATGGCACCGTCAAGATCTTCTACACGCTTTTGAAAGCGGCAAGTGATCATCTTCTGCAACAACGAGATCTAATCTCGTAGGTTTTGGAAATCTTCAAGGGTTATTCTCGTCATCCCCTCGTTGCTACCGTCTTCTAGATTAGATCTTGGCTTGTGTTTTCGTTCTTGCGGTAGGAAAATTTTGTTTTCTATGCTACGAATCCCATTCGTGGTATCAGAGCCGTGTCTATGCATAGATTGGTTGCACGAGTAGAACACAATTGTTTTGTGGGCGTTGATGCTTTGTTGTCTTTAGTTCGAGTACTTCGCATCTTTGTGGCATAGTGGGATGAAGCGGCTCGGGCTAACTTTACATGACCGCGTTCATGAGATTTGCTCCACGCTCGACATGCAACTTGTATTGCATAAGTGGCTTTGCGGGTGTCTGTCTCTCCTACTATAGTGAAGATCCAATTTACTCTTTCTATTGACAACACTTGTATCACCGTTGTGGTTCATGTTCGTAGGTAGATTGGATCTTACTCGAAAACCCTAAACCATGTAAAATATGCAAGCCAAATTAGAGACGTCTAACTTGTTTTTGCAGGGTTTGGTGATGTGATATGGCCATAATGTGATGATGAATATGTATGAGATGATCATTATTGTATTGTGGCAACCGGCGGGAGCCTTATGGTTGTCTTTAAATTTCATGTTGAGTAGTATTTCAAAGAAGTTGTAATAGTTGCTACATGGGAGAACAATCATGAAGACGGCGCCATTGACCTTGACGCTACGCCGACGATGATGGAGATCATGCCCGTTGATGATGGAGATCATGTCCGTGCTTTGGAGATGAAGATCAAAGGCGCAGAGACAAAGGGGCCATATCATATCACATATGAATTGCATGTGATGTTAATCCTTTTATGCATCTTATTTTGCTTAGATCGCGACGGTAGCATTATAAGATGATCCCTCTCACTAAATATCAAGATAATAAAGTGTTCATCCTTAGTAGCACCGTTGCTAAGACTTGTCGTTTCGAAGCATCACGTGATGATCGGGTGTGATAGATTCAACATGTGCATACAACAGGTGCAAGCCAGGTTTGCACACGCGGATACTAAGGTTGCCTTGATGAGCCTAGCATGTACATACATGGTCTCGGAAGACGGGATACCGAAAGGTAGAGCATGAGTCATATGATTGATATGATGAACACTTTGAGTGTTCGCCATTGAAGTTACATCTTGTCTCGTGATGATCGGACTTGGTGTAGTGGATTTGGTTCGTGTGATCACTAAGACAATGCGAGGGATATTGTTTTGAGTGGGAGTTCACCTAGTTTTTTAATTTTGTTGAATTAAAATTTGAACTCAATTTTTCATAAACTTAGTCTAAACTATTGCAAATATATGTTGTAGATCATGGCGTCCCCATCAATCAATTTTAACAAGTTCCTAGAGAAAGAAAAGCTTAAGAGCAACGGTAGCAACTTCACCGACTGGTTCCGTCATGTGAGGATTTTCCTCGCTGGTGGAAACCTGCAATATGTGCTCGATGCACCGCTAGGTGCCCCACTTGCAGAAACTGAATCCCATGAAGTAAATAATGTTTACGAGACTCAGAAAACTCGGTACTCTCAAGTTCAGTGTGCCATCCTATGCAGTCTGGAAGCCGATCTTCAAAAACGTTTTGAGCACCACGATCTGTATGAGTTGGTCAATGAGCTGAAAGCTATCTTTGAAACTCATGCGGCTGTGGAATGCTATGAAGCATCAAAACACTTCTTCAGTTGCATGATGGAAGAGGGCAGCTCCGTTAGTGAGCACATGCTCGCCATGACCGAGCATGCAAAGAAACTTTGTGACTTGGGAATAGTGATTCCTAACAAACTGGGGATTAATCGTGTCCTTCAGTCACTGCCACCTAGTTACAAGAACTTTGTGATGAACTACAATATGCAGAACATGAACAAGGAGTTACCTGAACTCTTCTCCATGCTAAAATCTGCTGAGATTGAGATACAGAAAGAGCACCAAGTGTTGATGGTCAACAAGAACACCAGTTTCAAGAAACAAGGAAAACCTAAGAAGGGCAACTTCAATAAGGGTGGCAAGAAAGCTGCCGCGCCTCCTGAGAAGCCTAAGGGTGGCCCTAAACCTGATACTGAGTGCTATTACTGCAATGGGAAGGGGCACTGGAAGCGTAATTGCCCCAAATATTTGGCTGATCTGAAGAGCGGCCTTGTCAAGAAGAAGAAAGGTATATCTGATATACATGTTATAGATGTTTATCTTACTGATTCTCGTACTAGTGCCTGGGTATTTGATACTGGTTCGGTTGCTCACATTTGTAACTCGAAACAGGAACTACGGAATAAACGAAGCCTATCGAGGGATGAAGTGACGATGCGCGTTGGAAATGGATCCAAGGTCGATGTGATCGTTGTCGGCATGCTCCCTCTACATCTACCTTCGGGATTAGTTTTAAACCTCAATAATTGATATTTAGTGCCTGCGTTGAGCATGAACATTATATCTGGATCTTGTTTAATGCAAGAAGGTTATTCATTCAAGTCTGAGAATAATGGTTGTTCTATTTTTATGAATAATATCTTTTATGGTCAAGCGCCTGAGAAGAATGGTTTATTTCTATTAAATATCGATAGTAGTGATACACATGTTCATAACATTGATGCTAAGCGAATTAAATTGAATGATAATTCTACTTATATATGGCACTGTCGTCTTGGTCATATTGGAGTGAAACGCATGAAGAAACTCCATTCCGATGGACTACTTGAGTCACTTGATAGATGTGAAGCATGTCTAATGGGAAAAATGACTAAGACTCCATTCTCTGGTATTATGGAGCGAGCTACAGACTTATTGGAAATCATACATACCGATGTGTGTGGACCAATGAGTGTAGCCTCGCGCGGTGGTTATCGTTATGTTCTAACCTTCACAGATGATATGAGTAGATATGGGTATATCTATTTCATGAAACATAAATCCGAAACTTTTCAGAAGTTTAAGGAATTCCAAAGTGAAGTAGAAAATCAACGTAACAAAAAGATCAAGTTTCTGCGTTCTGATCGCGGAGGCGAATATCTGAGTTATGAGTTTGGCATGCATTTAAAGAAATGTGGAATACTTTCACAATTGACACCGCCGGGAACACCACAGCGTAATGGTGTGTCCGAACGTCGTAATCGAACTCTCTTAGATATGGTTCGTTCTATGATGTCTCTTACTGATCTGCCGTTATCGTTTTGGGGTTATGCATTAGAGACAGTTGCATTCACTTTAAATAGGGCACCATCTAAATCCGTTGAAACGACACCGTATGAATTATGGTTTAATAAGAAACCTAAGCTATCGTTCCTTAAAGTTTGGGGTTGCGAAGCCTATGTAAAAAAGTTACAACCGGACAAGCTAGAACCCAAAGCGGAGAAATGCGTCTTCATAGGATACCCTAAGGAAACTATTGGATATACTTTCTATCACAGATCCGAAGGCAAAATCTTTGTTGCTAAGAACGGAACCTTTCTTGAGAAAGAATTTCTCACTAAAGAAGTGACTGGAAGAAAACTAGAACTCGACAAGGTTACTGAACCTTCTCTCGTTGATCAGAGTAGCGCAGTACCGGAAGATGTTCATGTACCGTCTGCACCGGTAACAGAGGAAGCTAATGATAATGATCATGAAACTTCGAGCGAGATATCTACTGAACCTCGCAGATCGACAAGGGAACGTGCCACTCCTGACTGGTATGATCCTTGTCTAAATGTCATGATTGTAGACAACAATGATGAGGACCTGATGCGTGCAGTTGACACACGTCCGTTGGGAACCCCAAGAGGAAGGTGTGATGCGTACAGTAGCAAGTTTTCCCTCAGAAAGAAACCAAGGTTTATCGAACCAGTAGGAGCCAAGAAGCACGTTGAAGGTTGATGGCGGCGGAGTGTAGTGCGGCGCAACACCAGGGATTCCGGCGCCAACGTGGAACCCGCACAACACAATCAAAGTACTTTGCCCCAACGTAACGCTGAGGTTGTCAATCTCACCGGCTTGTCGTAAACAAAGGATTAGATGTATAGTGTGGAAGATGATGATTGTTTGCGAAGAACAATGAAAGAACAATTGCAGTAGATTGTATTTCAGATGTAAAGAATTGGACCGGGGTCCACAGTTCACTAGTGGTGTCTCTCCCATAAGATAAACAGATGTTGGGTGAACAAATTACAGCTTGGGCAATTGACAAATAAAGAAGGCATAACAATGCACATACATATATCATGATGAGTACTATGAGATTTAATCAGGGCATTACGACAAAGTACATAGACCGCTATCTAGCATGCATCTATGCCTAAAAAGTCCACCTTCGAGGTTATCATCCGAACCCCTCCGGTATTAAGTTGCAAACAACAGACAATTGCATTAAGTATGGTGCGTAATGTAATCAACACAAATATCCTTAGACAAAGCATCGATGTTTTATCCCTAGTGGCAACATCACATCCACAACCTTAGAGGTTGATGCCACTCCCCCAGATTCAATGGAGGCATGAACCCACTATCGAGCATAAATACTCCCTCTTGGAGTCACAAGTATCAACTTGGCCAGAGCCTCTACTAGCAACGAAGAGCATGCAAGAACATAAACAACATATATGATAGATTGATAATCAACTTGACATAGTATTCAATATTCATCGGATCCCAACAAACACAACATGTAGGATTACAAATAGATGATCTTGATCATGATAGGCAGCTCACAAGATCTAACATGATAGCACAATGAGGAGAAGACAACCATCTAGCTATCGCTATGGACCCATAGTCCAGGGGTGGACTACTCACACATCGATCCGGAGGCGATCATGGCGATGAAGAGACCTCCGGGAGATGATTCCCCTCTCCGGCAGGGTGCCGGAGGCGATCTCCTGAATCCCCCGAGATGGGATTGGCGGCGGCGGCGTCTCTGGAAGGTTTTCCGTATCGTGGCTCTCGGTACTGGGGGTTTCGCGACGAAGGCTTTAAGTAGGCGGAAGGGCAGGTCAAGAGGCGTCACGGGGGCCCCACACGCTAGGGCCGCGCAGGCCCCCTCTAGGCTGCGCCGCCCTAGTGTGGCGGCGCCCCGTAGCCCCACTTCGTGACTCCTTCGGTCTTCTGGAAGCTTCGTGTAAAAATAGGCCCCTGGGCGTTGATTTCGTCCAATTCCGAGAATATTTCCTTACTAGGATTTCTGAAACCAAAAACAGCAGAAAACAACAATCGGCTCTTCGGCATCTCGTCAATAGGTTAGTGCCGGAAAATGCATAATAATGACATATAATGTGTATAAAACATGTGAGTATCATCATAAAAGTAGCATGGAACATAAGAAATTATAGATACGTTTGTGACGGAATAAAAATATAGTTTCACTAGAGAAACCTGATAAGTTGTCGATGAAGAAGGGATGCCTTGGGCATCCTCAAGCTTAGATGCTTGAGTCTTCTTAAAATATGCAGGGATGAACCACGGGGGCATCCCCAAGCTTAGACTTTTCACTCTTCTTGATCATATTGTATCATCCTCCTCTCTTGACCCTTGAAAACTTCCTCCACACCAAACTCAAAACAAACTCATTAGAGGGTCGAGTGCATAATTCATATATTCAGAGGTGACATAATCATTCTTAACACTTCCGGACATTGCACAAAGCTACCGAAAGTTAATGGAACAAAGAAATCCATCAAACATAGCAAAACAGGTAATGCGAAATAAAAGGCAGAATCTGTCAAAACGAATGATCCAGAAAGACGAATTTTTAAGAGGCACCGGACTTGCTCAGATGAAAATTCCCAAATTGAATGAAAATTGCGTACATATCTGAGGATCACGCACGTAAATTGGCAGATTTTTATAAATTTTCTACAGAGACTACTGCTCAAATTCGTGACAGCAAGAAATCTATTCCTGCGCAGTAATTCAAATCTAGTATTGACTTTACTATCAAAGACTTTACTTGGCACAACAATGCAATAAAATAAAGATAAGGAGATGTTGCTACAGTAATAACAACTTCCAAGACTCAAATATAAAATAAAGTGCAAAAGTAAAATAATGGGTTGTCTCCCATAAGCGCTTTTCTTTAACGCCTTTCAGCTAGGCGCAGAAAGTGTGAATCAAGTAACATCAAGAGATGGAGCATCAACATCATAATTTATTCTAATAATAGAATCATAAGGTAACTTCATTCTCTTTCTAGGGAAGTGTTCCATACCTTTCTTGAGAGGAAATTGATATTTAATATTACCTTCCTTCATATCAATGGTGGCACCAACAGATTCGAAGAAAAGATCTTCCCAATATAATGGGACAAGATGCATTGCATTCAATATCCAAGACAACAAAATCAACGGGGACAAGGTTATTGTTAACCATAATACGAACATTATCAATCCTCCCCAAAGGTTTCTTTATAGCATTATCAACAAGATTAACATCCAAATAACAATTCTTCAATGGTGGCAAGTCAAGCATATCATAAATTTTCTTAGGCAATTTTGCACGCTTTGCACTAGGAGTAGAAACATTGCCAACACCAATTATTTTACCATTGATAGTAGGGGGTGTAGCAACATGTGAATAATTAACATTACTAGAGGTGGTAATAGTCCAAACTTTAGCTACATTATTCTCTTTAGCTAGTTTTTTGTTTTCTTCTCTTTCCCACCTAGCATGCAATTCGGCCATCAATCTAATATTCTCATTAATTTGAACTTGGATGGCATTTTCTGTAGTAACAATTTTATTATCAATATCCTTATTAGGCATAACTTTTAATTTTAAAAGATCAACATCAGAGGCAAGTCTATCAACCTTAGAAGCAAGAATATCAATTTTATCAAGCTTTTCCTCAACAGATTTGTTAAAAGAAGTTTGTGTACTAATAAATTCTTTAAGCATGGCTTCAAGACCAGGGGGTACATTCCTATTATTGTTGTAAGAATTCCCATAAGAATTACCATAACTATTACCATTAGCAGAAGGATATGTCCTATAGTTGTTACCAGAATTATTCCTATAAGCATTGTTGTTGAAATTATTACTTT
Source organism: Lolium rigidum (assembly GCF_022539505.1). NCBI lineage: Eukaryota > Viridiplantae > Streptophyta > Magnoliopsida > Poales > Poaceae > Lolium > Lolium rigidum. The sequence goes on along the minus strand of NC_061509.1, from coordinate 130,658,515 downwards.
TAATGAAGTTCACATCAACATGTTATTCTTGGGCAACCAATGAAGCTAAAGGAACATTATTAGGATCACCTTAGATCTACCATTCACAAGCATAGACATAATAGCATCAATCTTATCATTCAAGGAGGAGGTTTCTTCAACAGAATTTACCTTCTTACCTTGTGGAGCTCTTTCCGTGTGCCATTCATAGTAATTTATCATCATATAATCAAGAAGCTTTGTTGCCGCCCCCAAAGTAATGGACATAAAGGTACCTCCAGCAGCTGAATCCAATAGGTTCCGCGAAGAAAAATTCAATCCTGCATAGAAGGTTTGGATGATCATCCAAGTAGTTAGTCCATGGGTAGGGCAATTCTTCACCAAAGATTTCATTCTCTCCCATGCTTGAGCAACATGTTCATTATCTAATTGCTTAAAATTCATTATGCTACTTCTCAAAGATATAATTTTAGCGGGAGGATAATATCTACCAATAAAAGCATCCTTACATTTAGTCCATAAATCAATACTATTTCTAGGCGAGAGATAGCAACCAATATTTAGCTCTTCCTCTTAAGGAGAAAGGAAACAATTTTAATTTTATAATGTCACCATCTACATCCTTATACTTTTGCATTTCACATAGTTCAACAAAATTATTAAGATGGGCAAGCAAGCATCAGAACTAATACCAGAAAATTGCTCTCTCATAACAAGATTCAGTAAAGTAGGTTTAATTTCAACGAATTCTGCTGTAGTAGCAGGTGGAGCAATAGGTGTGCATAAGAAATCATTATTATTTGTGCTACTGAAGTCACACAACTTAGTATTCTCAACAGTACCCATTTTAGCAGTAGTAAATAAAGCAAACTAAATAAAGTAAATGCAAGTAACTAATTTTTTTGTGTTTTCAATATAGAGAACAAGACAGTAAATAAAGTAAAGCTAGCAACTAATTTTTTTTGTGTTTTTGATATAAGAGCAAACAAGCAGTAAATAAAGTAAAGTAAAGCAAGACAAAAACAAAGTAAAGAGATTGGATGTGGGAGACTCCCCTTGCAGCGTGTCTTGATCTCCCCGGCAACGGCGCCAGAAAATATGCTTGATGCGTGCAGTTGACACACGTCCGTTGGGAACCCCAAGAGGAAGGTGTGATGCATACAGTAGCAAGTTTTCCCTCAGAAAGAAACCAAGGTTTATCGAACCAGTAGGAGCCAAGAAGCACGTTGAAGGTTGATGGCGGCGGAGTGTAGTGCAGCGCAACACCAGGGATTCCGGCGCCAACGTGGAACCTGCACAACACAATCAAAGTACTTTGCCCCAACGTAACGGTGAGGTTGTCAATCTCACCGGCTTGTCTGTAAACAAAGGATTAGATGTATAGTGTGGAAGATGGTGATTGTTTGCGAAGAACGAGTAAAGAACAATTGCGTAGATTGTATTTCGGATGTAAAGAATTGGACCGGGGTCCACAGTTCACTAGTGGTGTCTCTCCCATAAGATAAACAGATGTTGGGTGAACAAATTACAGTTGGGAAATTGACAAATAAAGAAGGCATAACAATGCACATACATATATCATGATGAGTACTATGAGATTTAATCAGGGCATTACGACAAAGTACATAGACCGCTATCCAGCATGCATCTATGCCTAAAAAGTCCACCTTCAGGTTATCATCCGAACCCACTCCAGTATTAAGTTGCAAACAACAGACAATTGCATTAAGTATGGTGCGTAATGTAATCAACACAAATATCCTTAGACAAAGCATCGATGTTTTATCCCTAGTGGCAACAGCACATCCACAACCTTAGAGGTTGCTGTCACTCCCAGATTCAATGGAGGCATGAACCCACTATCGAGCATAAATACTCCCTCTTGGAGTCACAAGTATCAACTTGGCCAGAGCCTCTACTAGCAACGGAGAGCATGCAAGAACATAAACAACATATATGATAGATTGATAATCAACTTGACATAGTATTCAATATTCATCGGATCCCAACAAACACAACATGTAGGATTACAAATAGATGATCTTGATCATGATAGGCAGCTCACAAGATCTAACATGATAGCACAATGAGGAGAAGACAACCATCTAGCTACTGCTATGGACCCATAGTCCAGGGGTGGACTACTCACACATCGATCCGGAGGCGATCATGGCGATGAAGAGACCTCCGGGAGATGATTCCCCTCTCCGGCAGGGTGCCGGAGGCGATCTCCTGAATCCCCCGAGATGGGATTGGCGGCGGCGGTGTCTCTGGAAGCTTTTCCGTATCGTGGCTCTCCGTACTGGGGGTTTCGCGACGAAGGCTTTAAGTAGGCGGAAGGGCAGGTCAAGAGGCGTCACGGGGGCCCCACACGCTAGGGCCGCGCGGGCCCCCTCTAGGCCACGCCGCCCTAGTGTGGCGGCGCCCCGTGGCCCCACTTCGTGACTCCTTCGGTCTTCTGGAAGCTTCGTGTAAAAATAGGCCCCTGGGCGTTGATTTCGTCCAATTCCGAGAATATTTCCTTACTAGGATTTCTGAAACCAAAAACGAGCAGAAAACAAAGAATCGGCTCTTCGGCATCTCGTCAATAGGTTAGTGCCGGAAAATGCATAATAATGACATATAATGTGTATAAAACATGTGAGTATCATCATAAAAGTAGCATGGAACATAAGAAATTATAGATACGTTTGAGACGTATCAGGACCCTGCGACGTATGAAGAAGCGATGATGAGCCCAGATTCCAACAAATGGCAAGAAGCCATGAAATCCGAAATGGGATCCATGTATGATAACAAAGTGTGGACTTTGGTAGAATTACCTGATAGCCGTAAGGCTGTCGAGAATAAATGGATCTTCAAGAGAAAAACAGATACTGATGGTAATGTTACTGTCTATAAAGCTCGACTTGTCGCAAAGGGTTTCCGACAAATTCAAGGTGTTGACTGCGATGAGACTTTCTCACCTGTAGCGAAGCTAAAATCTGTGAGGATTTTGTTAGCAATAGCTGCATTTTTCGATTATGAGATTTGGCAGATGGATGTCAAAACGGCATTCCTTAATGGTGACATTGAGGAAGAGTTGTATATGGTACAACCCAAAGGTTTTGTCGGTCCTAAAATGCTGACAAGGTATGCAAACTTCAACGTTCTATTTATGGACTGAAGCAAGCATCCAGGAGTTGGAACCGACGTTTTGATAAGGTGATCAAAGACTTCGGGTTTATACAGTACCATGGAGAGGCCTGTATTTACAAGAAATTGAGTGGGAGCTCTGTAGCATTCCTGATATTATATGTAGATGACATATTATTGATTGGGAATGATATAGAACTATTAAGCAGTGTAAAAGGTTATTTGAATAAGTGTTTTTCAATGAAGGACCTTGGTGAAGCAGCATACATTTTAGGCATCAAGATTTATAGAGATAGATCAAGACGCCTATTAGGGCTTTCACGAGTACATACTCGGACAAGATTCTAAAGAAGTTTAGAATGGATGAAAGTAAGAAAGGATTCTTACCCATGTTGCCAGGTAAGGTCTTGAGTAAGACTCAAGGTCCGGCTACGGCAGAAGAAAGAGAGAGGATGAATCAGATCCCCTATGCCTCGGCAGTAGGCTCTATCATGTATGCCATGCTGTGTACTAGATCAGATATAGCACATGCAATTAGTTTGACTAGCAGATATCAAAGTGATCCAGGAATGGAACACTGGAGAGCGGTCAAGAATATCCTGAAGTACTTGAAAAGAACTAAGGATAACCAAGAGCTCGTTGTAACCAGTTACACTGATGCAAGTTGGAACACTGATCCTGATGACTCTAAGTCTCAGTCTGGGTACGTGTTTATATTGAATGGTGCTGCAGTAAGCTGGTGCGGATCGAAGCAGGTGCACGGTGGCGAAGTCTTCAACGGAATCGGAATACATAGCGGCTTCGGAGGCTTCATCGGAAGCGGTATGGATGAAGAGGTTCATTGTTGAGCTTGGTGTGGTTCCTAGTGCATTGGACCCACTAGTCATCTATTGTGACAACATGGGTGCCATCGCCAATGCACAAGAACCAAGGTCACACAAGAAGCTGAAGCATATCAAGCTGCGCTTTCATTCGATTCGCGAGTACATCGAAGATGGAGAAGTAAAGATTTGCAAAGTACACACTGATCTGAATGTAGCAGATCCATTGACTAAAGCTCTCCCTAGGGCAAAGCATGACCAACACCAAAATGCCATGGGTGTTAGGTACCTTACAATGTAATTTAGATTATTGACTCTAGTGCAAGTGGGAGACTGTTGGACATATGCCCAAGAGGCAATAATAAAATGGTTATTATATATCTTTGTGTTTATGATAAATGTTTATATACCATGCTATAATTGTATTAACCGAAACATTGATACATGTGTGTTATGTAAACAACAAGGAGTCCCTAGTAAGCCTCTTGTACAACTAGCTTGTTGATTAATAGATGATCATAGTTTCATGATCACGAACATTGGATGTTATTAATAACAAGGTTATGTCATTATGTGAATGATGTAATGGACACACCCAATTAAGCGTAGCATAAGATCACGTCATTAAGTTATTTGCTATAAGCTTTCGATACATAGTTACCTAGTCCTTCGACCATGAGATCATGTAAATCACTTATACCGGAAGGGTACTTTGATTACATCAAACGCCACCGCGTAAATGGGTGGTTATAAAGGTGGGATTAAGTATTCGGAAAGTATGAGTTGAGGCATATGGATCAACAGTGGGATTTGTCCATCCCGATGACGGATAGATATACTCTGGGCCCTCTCGGTGGAATGTCGTCTAATTAGCTTGCAAGCATATGAAAGGTTCATAAGAGACCACATACCACGCTACGAGTAAAGAGTACTTGTCATTGTCATGAGACGAGGTTGAACAAGGTATAGAGATATCGATGATCAAACCTCGGACAAGTAAAATATTGCGTGACAAAGGGAATCGACATCGTATATAAATGGTTCATTCGATCACTAAGTCATCGTTGAATATGTGGGAGCCATTATGGATCTCCAGATCCCACTATTGGTTATTGGTCGGAGAGAAGTCTCAACCATGTCTACATAGTTCGCGAACCGTAGGGTGACACACTTAAGGTTTGATGTCGTTTGAGTAGATATGGAATATGGAATGGAGTTCGAAGTTTTGTTCGGAGTCTCGGATAGGATCCAGGACATCACGAGGAGTTCCGGAATGGTCCGGAGAATAAGATTCATATATAGGAAGTCATTTTATAAGTTTGAAAATGATCCGGTGCATTTATGGAAGGTTCTAGAAGGTTCTAGAAAAGTCCGGAAGAAATCACTATGGAAGGTGGAGTCCCGGAGGGACTCCACTAGCATGGCCAGCCAACCCTAAGGGGGAGGAGTCCCAGGTGGACACCACCTAAGGTGGCCGGCCACCCCGGCCACCCCAGGTGGACTCCATTTTATAAGTTTGAAAATGATCTGGTGCATTTATGGAAGGTTCTAGAAGGTTCTAGAAAAGTCCGAAAGAAATCACTATGGAAGGTGCAGTCCCGGAGGGACTCCACTAGCATGGCCAGCCAACCCTAAGGGGGAGGAGTCCCAGGCGGACTCCACCTAAGGTGGCCGGCCACCCCACCTCAAGGAAAGGTGGGAGTCCCACCTTGAGTAGGACTCTCCCCTTGAGTAGGTTTCCCACCATATGGGAAGTTTTGGGTTGGGGTCTTATTCGAAGACTTGTAGTCCAACAGTTGGGGGTTCCACCTATATAATGAGGAGCAAGGGGAGGGGGCCGGCCACTTAAGCCTCCCACCTTGGCCGCACCCCCTTGAGGCCGGCTCCCAAGACCCCCCTTGATGTCTACGCGCACTCCTTTTCCTGTAGACAGTGTTGGGCCTCCAAGAGCAGAGGTTTGTAGAACAGCAGCAAGTTTTCCCTTAAGTGGATCACCCAAGGTTTATCGAACTCGGGGAGGAAGAGGTCAAAGATATCCCTCTCAAGCAACCCTGCAATCACGATACAAGAAGTCTCTTGTGTCCCCAACACACCTAATACACTTGTTAGATGTATAGGTGCACTAGTTAGGCGAAGAGATAGTGAAATACAAGTAGTATGAATGAATATGAGCAGTAGTAACGGCGCCATAAAATAGCTTGCTGGCGTGCAGTTGATGGTAATAATATTGCAGGAAGTAAAGATGCAGTAAAACAGTAAATAAGCGATGATATATTGCAGTATTTGGAAGGCCTAGGGATCATACTTTCACTAGTGGACACTCTCAACATTGATCACATAATAAAACCACTCTACACTCTCTTGTTTGATGATGAACACCATTAATTGTGTAGGGCTACAAGAGCACCTCAATGCCGGAGTTAACAAGCTCCACAACATTCGATGTTCATATTTAAATAACCTTAGAGTGCATGATAGACCAACGCATTTATACCGAGTACTAACATAGCATGCACACTGTCACCATCAAGCTATAAAGGGGGAATAGATCACATCAATACTATCATAGTAATAGTTAACTTCATAATCTACAAGAGATCACAATCATAAACTACGCCAAGTACTACATGATGCACACACTGTCACCATTACATCATGGAGGAGGAATAGACTACTTTAATAACATCACTAGAGTAGCACATAGATGAGTAGTGATACAAAGCACATTGCAATCATAAAGGAATATAAATAAGCACTTCACTATGCTATTCTAAATTACTCTCTGGCAAGATAACGAACACTAATTCATCATGTAGGCATTCCCAAGTACTAATAAACACCCCACGCTGTCACTGTGAGCATTCATAGGAGGTACTAACACACCACAATTTCATAGAGACATCCAACTCAAATCATAACTCAGTGAATAAGTATTCCGTGAAATATAGCCTAAGAGACCCACACGGTGCACACACCTGTCACCTTTACACACGTGGGACAAGGAGTCTTCGGAGATCACATAAGTAAAATCCACTTGAATAGCATAACGACATCTAGATTACAAGCTCATCATATGGATCTCAATCATGTAAAGCAGCTCATGAGATCATTGTATTGAAGTACATAGGAGAGAGAGATGAACCACATAGCTACCGGTACAGCCCTTAGCCTCGATGGAGAACTACTCCCTCCTCATGGGAGACATCAGCGTTGATGAAGATGGCGGTGGTGTCGATGGAGATGCCTTCCGGGGGCACTTCCCCGTCCCGGCAGCGTGCCGGAACAGAGAATCCTGTCCCCCAGATCTTGGCTTCGCGATGGCGGCGGCTCTGGAAGGTTTCTCGTACCGTGGTTTTTCCGTCTCGAAGATTTAGGTTAGGGAGCTTTAAATAGGCGAAGAGGCGGAGTCGGAGGGGGTCTGGGGCCACCACACAGTAGGGGGGCGCGCCTGGCTCCTTGGCCGCGCCAGCCCCATGTGTGGGCCCCCCCAGGGTTCCCCTCTGGTGACTCTCTGGTGTTCTGGAAGCTTCGTGGAATTCTAAGATGCTGGGCGTTGATTTCGTTCGATTCCGAGAATATTTCCTTACTAGGATTTCTGAAACCAAAAACAGCAGAAAACAGCAACTGGCACTTCGGCATTTCGTTAATAGGTTAGTTCCGGAAAACGCATAATAATGACATATAATGTGTATAAAACATATGTGTATCATCATAAAAGTAGCATGGAACATAAGAAATTATAGATACGTTGGATACGTATCAGCATCCCCAAGCTTAGTTCCTACTCGCCCTCGAGTGGGTAAACGATAACAAAGATAATTTCTTAAGTGACATGCTATCATAATCTTGATCAATACTATTGTAAAGCATATGAGATGAATGAAGTGATTGAAAGCAATGGTAAAGACAATGAGTAAACAACTGAACCATATAACAAAGACTTTTCATGAATAATACTTTCAAGACAAGCATCAATAAGACTTGCATAAGAGTTACTCATAAAGCAATAAATTCTTAGTAAAGGCATTGAAGCAACACAAAGGAAGATATAAGTTTCAGCAATTGCTTTCAACTTGTAACATGTATATCTCATGGATAGTTGTCAACATAAAGCAATATAACAAGTGCAATACATAAACATGTAAGAATCAATGCACACAGTTGACACAAGTGTTTGCTTCTAAGATAGAAAGAAGTAGGTAAACTGACTCAACATAAAGTAAAAGAATGGCCCTTCGCAGAGGGAAGCATGGATTACTATTTTTGTGCTAGAGCTTTTTATTTTGAAAACATAGAAACAATTTTGTCAACGGTAGTAATAAATCATATGTGTTATGCATAATACATCTTATAAGTTGCAAGCCTCATGCATAGTATACCAATAGTGCTCGCACCTTATCCTAATTAGCTTGGATTAACATGGATTATCATTGCATAGCATATGTTTCAACCAAGTGTCACAAAGGGGTACCTCTATGCCGCCTGTACAAAGGTCTAAGGAGAAAGTTCGCATTGGATTTCTCGCTTTTGATTATTCTCAACTTAGACATCCATACCGGGACAACATAGACAACAGATAATGGACTCCTCTTTAATGCATAAGCATTCAGCAACAGATAAAATTCTCATAAGAGATTGAGGATTGATTGTCCAAACTGAAACTTCCACCATGATTCATGGCTTTAGTTAGCGGCCCAATGTTCTTCTCTAACAATATGCATACTCAAACCATTTGATCATGAAAATCGCCCTTACTTCAAGACAAGACGAACATGCATAGCAACTCACATGATATTCAACAAAGGTGTAATAGTTGATGGCGTCCCCGTAAACATGGTTACCGCTCAACGAGCAACTTATAAGAAATAAGATACATAGCTACATATTCTTCACCACAATAGTTTTTAAGGCTATTTTCCCATGAGCTATATATTGTAAAGACAAAGGATAGAATTTTTAAAGGTAGCACTCAAGTAATGTACTTTGGAATGGCAGATAAATACCATGTAGTAGGTAGGTATGGTGGACACAAATGGCATGGTTTTTGGCTCAAGGATTTGGATGCACGAGAAGAATTCCTCTCAATACAAGGCTAGGCTAGCAAGGTTGTTTGAAGCAAACTCAAGTATAAAACGGTGCAGCAAAGCTTACATATGAACATATTGAAAGTATTATAAGACTTTACATCGTCTCCTTGTTGTTCAAACACCTTAACCGTGAAAATATCTAGACTCTAGAGAAACTAATTATGCAAACCAAATTTTAACAAGCTCTATGTAGTTCTTCATTAATAGGTGCAAAGCACATGATGCAAGAGCTTAAACATGATCTATATGAGCACAACAATTGCCAAGTATCAAATTATTCAAGACATTATACCATTTACCACATGCAACATTTTCTGTTTCCAACCATATAACAATTAACGAAGCAGTTTCAACCTTCGCCATGAACATTAAGAATAAAGCTAAGAACACATGTGTTCATATGCAACAGCGGAGCGTGTCTCTCTCCCACACAAGCATGAATTTATTCAGAGAATGAAAATAACAAAACGAAAATAAAAGCACACGTACGCTCCAAGTAAAGTACATAAGATGTGACGGAATAAAAATATAGTTTCACTAGAGGTGACCTGATAAGTTGTCGATGAAGAAGGGGATGCCTTGGGCATCCCAAAGCTTAGATGCTTGAGTCTTCTTGGAATATGCAGGGATGAACCACGGGGGCATCCCCAAGCTTAGACTTTTCACTCTTCTTGATCATATTGTATCATCCTCCTCTCTTGACCCTTGAAAACTTCCTCCACACCAAACTCAAAACAAACTCATTAGAGGGTTAGTACATAATGAAAAATTCACATGTTCAGAGGTTACACAATCATTCTTAACACTTATGGACATTGCTCAAAGCTACTGGAAGTTAATGGAACAAAGAAATCCATCCAACACAGCAAAAGATGCAATGCGAAATAAAAGGCAGAATCTGTCAAAACAGAACAGTTTGTAAAGACGAATTTTTTAGAGGCACCAGACTTGCTCAGATGAAAATGCTCAAATTGAATGAAAGTTGCGTACATATCTGTGGATCACTCACGTAAATTGGCAGATTTTTCTGAGTTACCTACAGAGAATCATACCCAAATTCGTGACAGCAAGAAATCTGTTTCTGCGCAGTAATCCAAATCTAGTATGACTTTGCTATCAAAGACTTTACTTGGCACAACAATGCAATAAAATAAAGATAAGGAGAGGTTGGTACAGTAGTAACAACTTCCAAGACACAACAAAACAGTAGCAAAATAAAAGCATGGGTTATCTCCCAAGAAGTGCTTTCTTTATAGCCATTAAGATGGGCTCAGCAGTTTTAATGATGCACTCCCAAGAAATAAGAGTTGAAGCAAAAGAGAGCATCAAGAAACAAGTATGAAACAAATTTAAGCCTAACCCACTTCCTATGAAAATGAATCTTGTAAATAAACAAATTCATGTAGCATAATGCAACAAGCATAGAAAGATAAAACAAGTGTAACTTCAAAAATTTCAGCATATAGAGAGGTGTTTTAGTAACATGAAAATTTCTACAACCATATTTTCCTCTCTCATAATAATATCCAATAGCATCATGAGCAAACTCAACAATATAACTATCAAATGAAACATTCTTATCATGAGTCTCATGCATAAAATTATTACTCTCCACATAAGCATAGTCAATTTTATTAGTAATAGTGGGAGTAAATTCATCAAAGTAGCTATCATTATTATTCTCATCAAGTGTAGGAGGCATAGTATAATCATAATAAAATTTACTCTCCATAGTAGGTGGCACCAAAAGACCACTATCATTATAATCATCATAAATAGGAGGCAAAGTATCATCAAAGAAAATTTTCTCCTCAATGCTTGGGGGACTAAAAATATCATGCTCATCAAAACCAGCTTCCCCAAGCTTAGAACTTTCTATATCATTATCAACAATGGTGTTCAAAGCGTTCATACTAATATTACTACCAGTATGCAAATAAGGTTCCATAGGTTTTTAAATTTCCGCATCAAACAGTCCATGTCTTAACTCAGGAAATAGAATAAAAAGCTCATTGTTTTCCATTATGCCTTACTAGTGTTTAACAAGAAACAAAAAGATGCAATTTAACAAAGGAAATAGCTTCGAGCACTTACAACGGAGCCGGAAGATAGCTTAGTTGCCGAGATCCGGAGTGTGAGTGCCTTTTACCTTTCCTCCCCGGCAACGGCGCCAGAAAATAGCTTGATGTCTACGCACACTCCTTTTCCTGTAGACAGTGTTGGGCCTCCAAGAGCAGAGGTTTGTAGAACGGCGAGCAAGTTTTCCCTTAAGTGGATCACCCAAGGTTTATCGAACTCGGGGAGGAAGAGGTCAAAGATATCCCTCTCAAGCAACCCCGCAATCACGATACAAGAAGTCTCTTGTGTCCCCAACACACCTAATACACTTGTCAGATGTATAGGTGCACTAGTTCGGCGAAGAGATAGTGAAATACAAGTAGTATGAATGAATATGAGCAGTAGTAACGGCGCTAGAAAATAGCTTGCTGGCGTGCAGTTGATGGTAATAATATTGCAGGAAGTAAAGATGCGATAGAAACGATAGAATAAGCGATGATTGCAGTATTTGGAAACAAGGCCTAGGGATCATACTTTCACTAGTGGACACTCTCAACATCGATCACATAATAAAACCACTCTACACTCTCTTGTTGGATGATGAACACCATTAATTGTGTAGGGCTACAAGAGCACCTCAATGCCGGAGTTAACAAGCTCCACAACATTCGATGTTCAAATTTAAATAACCTTAGAGTGCATGATAGACCAACGCAATTATACCGAGTACTAACATAGCATGCACACTGTCACCATCAAGCTATGAAAAGGGGAATAGATCACATCAATACTATCATAGTAATAGTTAACTTCATAATCTACAAGAGATCACAATCATAAACTACGCCAAGTACTACATGATGCACACACTGTCACCATTACATCATGGAGGAGGAATAGACTACTTTAATAACATCACTAGAGTAGCACATAGATTAATAGTGATATAAAGCACATTGCAATCATAAAGGAATATAAATAAGCACTTCACTATGCTATTCTGAATTACTCTCTGGCAAGATAACGAACACTAATTCATCATGTAGGCATTCCCAAGTACTAATAAACACCCCACGCTGTTACTGTGAGCATTCATAGGAGGTACTAACACACCACAATTTCATAGAGACATCCAACTCAAATCATAACTCAGTGAATAAGTATTCTGTGAAATATAGCCTAAGAGACCCACACGGTGCACACACTGTCACCTTTACACACGTGGGACAAGGAGTCTCCGAAGATCACATAAGTAAAATCCACTTGAATAGCATAACGACATCTAGATTACAAGCTCATCATATGGATCTCAATCATGTAAAGCAGCTCATGAGATCATTGTATTGAAGTACATAGGAGAGAGAGATGAACCACATAGCTATCGGTACAGCCCTTAGCCTCGATGGAGAACTACTCCCTCCTCATGGGAGACAGCAGCGTTGATGAAGATGGCGGTGGTGTCGATGGAGATGCCTTCCGGGGCACTTCCCCGTCCCGGCAGCGTGCCGGAACAGAGACTCCTGTCCCCCAGATCTTGGCTTCGCGATGGCGGCGGCTCTGGAAGGTTTCTCGTACCGTGGTTTTTCCGTCTCGAAGATTTAGGTCAGGGAGCTTTAAATAGGCGAAGAGGCGGAGTCGGAGGGGGTCTGGGGCCACCACACAGTAGGGGGGGGCACGCCTGGCTCCTTGGCCGCGCCAGCCCCATGTGTGGGCCCCCCAGGGTTCCCCTCTGGAGACTCTCCGGTGTTCTGGAAGCTTCGTGGAATGCTGGGCGTTGATTTCGTCCGATTCCGAGAATATTTCCTTACTAGGATTTCTGAAACCAAAAACAGCAGAAAACAACAACTGGCACTTCGGCATCTCGTTAATAGGTTAGTTCCGGAAAACGCATAATAATGACATATAATGTGTATAAAACATATGTGTATCATCATAAAAGTAGCATGGAACATAAGAAATTATAGATACGTTGGAGACGTATCACCCCTCTCCCCAAACCCTAGCGCCCCTCCTCCACATACAACTCCCGCAGCGCATAGGCGAAGCCCTGTCGGAGTTCTCCACCACCACCGTCACCACGCCGTCGTGCTGCCGGGATTCCGAGGAGGATCTACTACTTCCGCTGCCCGCCGGAACGGGGAGGAGGACGTCGTCTTCATCAACACCGTACGTGTGACCGAGTACGGAGGTGCTGCCCGATTGTGGCACCGTCAAGATCTTCTACGCGCTTTTGAAAGCGGCAAGTGATCATCTTCTGCAACAACAAGATCTAATCTTGTAGGCTTTGTAAATCTTCAAGGGTTAGTCTCATCATCCCCTCGTTGCTACCGTCTTCTAGATTAGATCTTGGCTTGTGTTTTCGTTCTTGCAGTAGGAATTTTTTTGTTTTCTATGCTACGAATCCCATCAAAAACTTGCCGCGAGGTTACTTTCTAAGATCTGTTAGATGGCCTGCCTTTCCGAGTCATCGAGACCGCACCACTGGTGTCGATATAAGGACCTGGTTGCGGAGCTGCCGCCAACTGCAACTGGTGTCGATTTTCGTCCGTGATTGCGGGTGGAGGTGGAAGGTGAATCTCACTCCTTGGCCCCTGGGGGTTTCTGTTTACTGTGTGCGTGCTGGTATGCCCTGCATATCTATGTAGTGCTAGAAAAGTTCAGCAGTCCTTCTGCAGATGCCTTGTCTGCCTCTTTCCATTGTTGTCGAGGAAAAAGTGCATTTGGCATGGTCCATTTAAGAGATCCTCGGGTGATACATACGGCCTCTGAAACCTTGGTCCATTACTTTGCCTATTGGGACGGGAGCCGTCCTTGTAATCGCTTCGCTGCTCGCCACTTTTTTGACAATCGTCTCGATTGTTTCCCCCGCTGTTTCCTCGAAAACCAGCCGATATTTGGGCGGGAGCATCATAATCTGAGAACTGTCGAGGGAATTGTCGCCTATTTTGAAAGTTTCGGTTGCGCTCATCCTCAGGCGACCTGTGCCGTTTATTATGAACAACATCTTCTCCATCCGCCCAACGATTCACTATTTCCATGAGTGTTGCTATTGTTTTCGGGTTGGTTCTTCCCAAATCCTCGACAAAGTCCCTCCTTCGAATTCCAGCAACAAATGCATCTATTCCTCTCTCGTCAGATATGTTTTCTGCCGAGTTTTTGATGATGTTCCATCTCTGCATATACATCCTCATCGGTTCGTCATATTCCTGTCTGCAAGCCCTCAGCTGCTCCAATGATGCGGGTTTCTTGCACGTGGATCGGAAGTTCTTCACAAATATATCCTCGAAACTTTCCCAGCTGTCGATAGAACCAGGAGGCAGCTTCTTTATCCATGATCGTGCGGCTCCACTCAAGTGTACTTGGATGCTTTGCATGGCTGTTGCTCTAGTTCCACCCATTAGTTTCACCGTCTCCAGGTAGTCGATTAACCAGTCCTCGGGATCTTGCAGGCCATCAATTTTTTGTAATTATCGGGTAGCTTAAACCCTGATGGAACTCGAGTTTTACGGACTCATCTCGTAAAGCACGGGAGCCCAAACATATCCTCTTCGTCAACCTCTGGTGAGTGTCGACGTTCCCTTCTTTCGTGTCGCGCTCTGTCAACCCTTGCTTGTGTCGCTGTATCTCTTGCCCCACTCGTTCTCGCAGGGTCTTGCACCGCTACGGTAGGTCGTGGACTATTTTGCCTTGCAGATCCTTCGGGAGGCGTACTTGCGAACGTTGTTCCCATGGCTCCAACTCCTACCATGGCCATGTTATACAATGCTTATCTTGGATCTCCGGGAGGTGGCCTGGACGCTAGGATGAAAGCTTGTGTCGCCATATATCCAGCTTCTGGTGTCTTGGGAATAATATTCCCCCTCGTATCTATTGACATAAAGGACATGTCGAGGTTTTGAACTAGGTTCTCCCTCTCAGCCTCAGGTATATGCTGCAACCGAGACCTTGCCCTGTTTCGAGCTGCTCTATGACTATCTCCTCCCGAAGTACCTGATTGTCGACTCAACTCAGCTCTTCGCCTGCTTGACTCGGAAGCCGCGGCTTGCCTCCTATCCAGCTCAGCTTTCTGTTTTTCATGCTCTCGCCTACCACGGGCAAGTCTATATTGGTACGCTTGCAACTCTTCAGCTGTGGCGGTTACAGTTATTGGTTCTGTGCCATCAATAGCTCTTGCGACTATATCCCAAACTGCATGCGGAAATTGCACCATCTGTCGTGTTCCAGGTCCGACATGTTTGGTTCCCAAGCCTCGCGTAAGATCAGCGGGATCGATGTACGGATTTCCCGCGTTATCGAAATC
This sequence comes from Lolium rigidum, assembly GCF_022539505.1. Lineage (NCBI taxonomy): Eukaryota > Viridiplantae > Streptophyta > Magnoliopsida > Poales > Poaceae > Lolium > Lolium rigidum. The sequence continues at coordinate 130,643,135 of NC_061509.1, read as the reverse complement.
CTCTGATGTCTCCTCCTGTGGTCGACTTGTATCTCCAATTGCATAGATTTGATGATATTTTGAACTTTGACCTTTGTCGGGATTGGTGACACCGTCGTATAGATCGGCGAAGACCTCTCCAACGGAAGTGGATTTGTCGATGAAGCTGAAGCTGTCGACGCTGTCTGAGTCGCTGCTTATACTGGAGTCCGCAGACGACTCGAAGGACATGTTGTCGAAGATCTTGGCGAGTTTTTCACTTGTCGTAGTTTTGACGAAGCGTGGCGACGAAATCACCCTCATCGCCTGTCTCGAACAATGACGATGATTCCAAAAAATCGGAACCGACCGCCGACGATCCCGACGAAATCGGAACCTTGAGACGATGCGATCCTTCTTTTCCGACGCGGAAGTGGAACCTTCCGAATGTCATCTCCATAGGCTCCTCCAGATATGCATATTCATCCAAACGGGAGGGCGGGTGAGGAACAAAATCGACTAGATCAGTTTCGATCCGTTTACCTCTGTCCATCGCGTTGCTTGCCACCGAAGAAGTCGACGATCTTGAACGTGCCATCGAGATCAGCTCCTTGTCGCCTCTAGTTCCCACAGACGGCGCCAATTGACAAGGTATTAACTTGTCAATGCCTACGGATTGTAGACTAGGGTTTAGTTAGAAGTAGAGGGCAAGTAGATCTCGAAGGTTCACCCGGAAAAGTACTCGACTACTAGAAAACTAGGGTTGTGTTGACAATGAAATCGATCCTCTCTTCGTCCCTCGACCCCCCCTTATATAGGAGGCGGAACCGAGGGTTTCGTGATGTACAAGTTACAAAGTCCGGGAGACTCTTTGAGTTCGTCCCGTGATAGTTTACAAGTCAATATTCCTAATACAACTCTATATTTCCAAACTATTCTATAACTGGGCTTCCAGGCTTCATAAACTTCGAGTCGTGGGCCTTTCATAAAACCCCGAGTATCATCTTCGGCAGGCCCATTGGGGATGCCTATATCAATGTGTGATGTTACTAGCTATGTTACTTCCAATATGAGCAGTCTTACATAAATTTCGCTTCAAATATCACATACTAAGATTCCACACCAAATTCATTGTTCCTTCAGTTTCTGTTCACTAAATCATTATAGTAATTATGAATAACAAGATAACATGCAAAGCAAGTACAATTGACTATTGACTACTGCACGTATGAATAACAACATATAATGTAAAATAAAACATTCTCAATTTCTCACAAATAACAACACGTCATAAATGATAAAGAGCAACACGAAGTTATAAACAACAACACATAGTCATACACTCTAAGTTCACAAACTCACAACAAAGTATAAAAGGAATTTGGCAGCACATAAGGCCACTTGTTAAAGTTTTCGATGGGTAGATGAGTATGTGGGTACGGGTCATATGATCCCATACTCATACCCTCTCTACCCGATGGGGCATGATATTCTCCCATATAGGTACTGATGTTTTTTTGTCCCATACCATTGCCCTAAATAACGTTTTTACATCTCGGATATGCATGTAATTGGTACCGATTGACATCCCTTATTGCCAACGTCCTAGAGACAAAATTTCCGCACCCCCTCCTTGTGTAGGTATTCGGAGCCATGGTGCTGGAGGAAGAAAGAGATCAATGTTGGAGGAGAGGAGATCGAGAAGATTCATGAGGAGTTGGAAATTTGGATGAGGGGGGGGGGGCATAGGTTCTGGTGACCCCAAGTGTCAGGTCGTACCAGCCTATGATGCTCGACAACGTACACCTCCGTTTTGCCTCCTTGGTTTTGTTTTGATTTTTTACAACCTCTGCTTCTTCTTCTCCGGCTTCATGACAAGGAGGACGACCTTCTGGAGAAGTGGTGATCCTCACTAGACATGTGGATCCGAGAATGACTCCTCAGCCAGGGCATGCAAGATTTGTTGCCCCGGCCCATCAGAAGTGGAGGCTTTAGTCCCCCGCTGCGAGCCAATTTTTGTGGCTGATGGGTAGGGCTGTCGGGTCGGCTTCTCACTCAGGTAGGCTGATGCTATTGATGACGTACCCAACCATATTGTCCGCCACACAAGTCGGCCCCTCTGGCGGGCCAACCTCTGGATGAATACGCTAGTGATATCGCTCTCTTATCCCCTGTCAAATGATTTCAGTAGACGAGATTCTTATCTTCCTTGTTTTACAAAGACAACTAGCTTTAGGCAAAAGAAGCTCTACATAAAGCCTCACATACCCGCTTTACTAACATGTTGTATTAAATCTTTGTTGAGTACATGTACTCACCTTGTCACATTTATGTTGCAGACGAAGTCTCTTCGACAAATGGTAGTTTTATAGGTCGACATCGACGATTATCTTGGGGTTCCCAGGTGGCAGCCTGGAATCTATGGGTTGGAACGTCGCCGTTATACCCCTAGCCTCTTAGTCCTTTTGCTATCTTGCTATGTAGAATAGCAGAACTTCGCTTTCGTTGACTGATGTAATGTTAAGTCACTGAACTCTGCTTGTAATACTTTGGTTCTTTGCTCTATTATAAGCTTATATTACTTCTTCGAGTCGTAGAGTCACTATTGTGTTACCGATTCCCTCACTGTAGGCTCTTGAGCTCTAGGTTAAGCTTATGTCACATGGAGATCTGGATTTGTCTAGCCCGATCTCGGGGGACCCCACAGGTTAAGCTTGGGGATGTTGTGCATTTAAATACATACATGAACTTTTAGTTTATTGCCACATATTCATCTATGTTTTGATCATATATAATGTTATATCCATGTTTTATATTGCAGAACAAGAATTCCTTGTTTTGCGTATTTTGGAATTTCAGGGACCTATACAGAGTCCAATGGACCTGTGCTTTTTTGAGGCTTAATATTTCACAAATACAATCAAGATGGAGCTTTGGAACCTAAAAAACGGAGCCCGGGGGCAAAAAAAGAGGGGATGGCACGACCCTTACCCCAGGCCACACCACCTGTATGATTGGGCGGCTCGTTGCTCGGATGTCGTCGATCCCACTGCCATACTCTTTGGTTTGCCCTAAAACCTTCTATAAAAGGAGTCCCCGACGCGATCTTAAAAAAGACGGAGGCGGAGATCAAAAACACTGAAATAGAGTCCGCTGGCCGCCACCCAGTTTGTTCATCTCATCTACTTGTCCATCTCATCACGTGTCCTCTTCAACCAATCAAACTTGTCCTCATTTGTTGCAAATGATGCAAACACCTTTATGTGATCCATGTTGATGACTAACTTGCTCGATGTGAACATGATATTAGTTCCTTCACTCTCTAACCATCCTTAAAAATTCCTTCATAGTTGGGACCTTGTCATCCTTTCTGCCTTCAGTATGCTTTGAAACAAGTGAGTTCAATGCATTGTTGTACACCATGAAAATAGCTTTGAGAGATTTCCTTGTCTCCAGCATCCAACTTACATTTCATTGTTATTTTAGAGGCATCACAATCATCATCCAACAATATTGAACCATCCTTGCCATCTTCTTCTTATCCTGCAATGGCTGCTAATTCTCCCGCGACATCTGCTTTCCTGAACATAACATCTTGCTATTCCAAGTTGGGAGGTGGCCCATTCCTACACTTTGCATGCTCATGGCGAATATTGTAATAAAAATAGTAGATATAAAGGAGGTGGCCCATCCCTACACTTTGCATGCTCAGGGCGAATATTGTAATAAAAATAGTAGATATAAAGACAAGGCAAGTCGTGAATATGATAACTTACACCTAGGTGATTTTTCCACCAATCACCATGTACATTAGTTTTTTGTTTCAGGATCCCAACCTAGCCTGGTTGCATTTTCAATATTAGGATGGACATTAAAAGCACTTAAATTTTTAGTAAGTTAAAAATATGTTTTCCTGTACTACCCCCGTTTCAATGAACAAGACTTATAATTTTTTTAAATTCGAACCATGTAAAATTTGATAAATTTTGTACCAAAATCATGAAATGCAAAATATAAAATCAACATCATTAGAGACATCATAAAATATATATTCATATGATGTCTATAGAATATCATATTTGTTGATAGATTTTATAAAAAGTTGATCAAACTTGGCTTAATTTTTTGGCAAAAGCATAAGCCTCATTCATTAGAATATCATTGTTGCGGATATCTTTCATATGCATGCAGAAAATTCCAGGAAGAAAGACGTACATATGGTGTGGCTCGAGCAAAATTAACAAAAAATGTCTTGAAATGATACTCCAAGTAATTTTTAAAAGCATCATTGTTTTCTTAGTACAACCGTACATGTCACCAAACTTGTCTTTTCTCGAAGAAAATTTACATTTACACATGGAACGTGGTCATGAACTTGTCTAGCAATTCCTGATTTTCCAGTTGACCATTCTCCCTAGGTATTGGCCCCACCAAACTGTTTGATGAGAGATCAAGTGTCAACTGGTTCACCAACGCACCCTGGAGCATATGAATCAAGATTATTCTAACCCTGGAGCATATGAATCAAGCGCGTAATCTTCTTCTTTTTTTGAACGGGAAGATGGGTCGCGAAGGACCCAGATACTTCATTCAGATATCATCGGTGGAGTACAAGTTACAAGAAGGACCTCTAAATAAAAGGAAAATACAGTAAGGTCCTTGGAAATAGCACTGAAGACCCTAGAAGCAAAGTGAAAACGCGATCCAGTCCAGGTCTTCCTCTAGCTCTAGCTTCACCGAGATCTTGGCAAATCTTCAGAACACAGTCTACTGCAGCGCCGCCGGGGACATGACCACTTGGGGAGCTGCAGCGGGAGCATACCGCGTTGAAGACGAAGGGCCTCCATAAGGGCATAACAGCCAGGAGGTTGAGCAGAACCTTGCTCCGGTGAGTGGAGGTCCGAAGACGCTCGCCTGATGCCGGCCAGCAGGGTGGGAGTAGCCGCCTTCCGGCCATCATAGTCGACGGCTGAAGACGATAAGCCGTCGAGAAATCACTCCCCGGATCTAAGTGGAGTGGTCGCCTCACCGGCCCAAGATTGCAGTAGTTCGGTGCTGCGCATGAACTCCACTCCGCAGCCAACAGCTACAAACTGCATCTTCCCCACCACGATCTGGATGCAGAGGTAGGAACTCCAGATCGCATCCTCCCCTCGCCACCGAGGCCGGCCGGAGGATGCCCACTAGCGCCATAGCTCCACACCAAATCATGACACCTGACCACAGCCTTATTGAAAGGAACGACACCTCTCTCCTCCACCTCCAACTCCGATCAGAGAAGCACGAAGGCAAGAAGAAAGAAACCTAGTGAACTCTAGATCTGGCCGCCACGTTCTGAAACAACGCTCCAAGCTACCGGCATAAAGCCAACTACTGGCATACAACCAAGACACCTACTGCTACTCTTTACAGGCCAAGCCATCCAACCTTCTCTCGTCCGAGCGGCTGCGCCGCCGGATTTGAGTCGGAGGAGAGCTCGGCAGAGGATGGCGACTCTCAAAAGAACTGTAGCAAGGAGAGAGAAAGAAAGGGTGGAAATGAGCTCCCGGTTCACTTTTGTTGTGTGACCTAAGGGCATCTCCAGGGGCGCGACGCAAACGGTCGCTCAGCGACCGTTTTCGTCCGCCGTGACCGGAAATGCGTTTGGCACCACCTCCAGCGGAGCGACGCAAAGTGACCGGGCCATCCGCGGAGACGCAAACCTGGCCCAAATATGTGTCTGGGATGCGTCTCTGACGGACGCTCGGCGGACGCAGAAAGTGTCCGCTCGCGTCTGGCGGACGTTTCGTCGGGCCCGCCTGGCAGTGACGCAGCGTTGATGCGTCTTCTCCGCCGCATCGCGGCGAGGCGTCGCTTTGGCAGTCTGCGGCCGCGTAAATGGCGATGCCTCGCGTGGCGCGCAGCCATCGCCTACCTCTGCGCACGTAGTAATGGCGATGCCACGCATGGCGCGGCCGTCGCCCTGCCTCCGACCTATATATACAGGGGCGCGAGCATCTCATCTCCTCCCCACTAAACCCTAGCCGCCGCTGGCGTAGCGCCGCTTCCTCTTAGCCTCCAGCAGATCCACCATGAGCAGCGCCGGACGCGGCCATGCTGCCGCGCCTCCACCTCCACCTTCACCTCCTACTCCACCTCCTCCGGCCTCGAGCTCCTCCGAGGAGTTCGACTCGAAGACGAGCACCGACCTCCTCCACCCGGCCGTGGACGCCGCAGCCCCGGGCCGAAGCGGAGAAGGAAGCACAGGAGGAGCTCGCGGGCCACACGGCGTTGGACGCCGAGCTGGAACAGCGCAGGCTGGCGGCCGCCGCTGCAGCAGAGGACTCCGACTCGGAGATATCTTGATCCTTCGATGACCCTGATGTGCCGTCGCCGGGGGAGAGGGCGTCGGAGCAGAGGGCCATCGTCGAGTCTTTCGAGACGCTCAAGGACGACGCCGCCAACGCGAGGCTGGAGCAGGCACTGAGCCAGGACGCAGCGGCACACCGAGCCATAGCGGCCGCGCGGGAGGCGGCGAAGAAGCAGGCCCGTCGCCGCAACGACGGTGCCGGCCCGTCAGGAAGCAAGTAATCTAGACCTATAGATTTACTTTGTATAGTTTTTATGCATTTTTATGTACTACTTTGAATGTTTTTAACTATGTTGCAATTCAAAAAAATGGGTCATTCCGGTGGGAGCACACCCAGACGCGCGGACAAAATATGTCCGCGAAAACACAAACGGACGCTCGCGACCACTTTTGCGCGTCCGAAATACGTCGCGCCCCTGACTCTAAGCGCGTAATCTCAGATTTCCATTTCCACTTTCCCGGCATGGCCCGCCACCGGAAATCAAAATGTAGCGGCAAGCAAATGGAGCGAAAACCGCATACTGCAGGCTGACAGATGGGACCGCCGATCCTCTCCAGTACCACTGCAGCCAATAGAAACCGAGCAGCCTCCACCCCGCGGATCGCCCTCCCAACCTCATCCCATCTCCACCGTTCACCTCCATCCAACACCTCCGTCCCCCGCGCTCGCCCCCAAAATTTCCCCGCTCCCGCCTGGCCGCCTCCCCCACTCCACACTACAAATACCCACCCAAACCCACCGTCCCAGACCACACTCAAATCAAGCCTCTCCATTCCCAAATCCTCCAAGCAGCAATGGCCCGCACCAAGCAGACCGCCCGCAAGTCCACCGGTGGCAAGGCGCCGCGCAAGCAGCTGGCGACCAAGGCGGCGCGCAAGTCCGCCCCGGCCACCGGCGGCGTCAAGAAGCCGCACCGCTTCAGGCCCGGCACCGTCGCGCTCCGCGAGATCCGCAAGTACCAGAAGAGCACCGAGCTGCTCATCCGCAAGCTCCCCTTCCAGCGCCTCGTCAGGGAGATCGCGCAGGACTTCAAGACCGACCTCCGCTTCCAGAGCTCCGCCGTCTCCGCGCTGCAGGAGGCCGCCGAGGCCTACCTCGTCGGCCTCTTCGAGGACACCAACCTCTGCGCCATCCACGCCAAGCGCGTCACCATCATGCCCAAGGACATCCAGCTCGCGCGCCGCATCAGGGGCGAGAGGGCTTAGACGCCTCCTCCTCACTGGAGCTGCTGCTGCTTCTTCTGCCTTTTAGGATTCGTGTGTCTGTTCCTGTGCTCGTCCCGTGTCTGTTCCGTTTGGTTCCTAGGGCTAGGCGTTGTGTTCTCTGATCTGTTAGATGGGTAACCTACTCGTTATCCTGTGATGCTGTAATGACTTTATCTTTGAACAAATATGATGTTATCTGAAATCTTCTTTCCAATTATTGTACTGTGTGTCATGTTGTCTACAATTCCTGTTCGTCCTTATGATTCCATACCAGTTCCTGTTCGCTCCATCCGATTGGATTCAGATTCAGCTTTGAATGTTTGCCAGTTTCATGTTTTCATCTGATTTTGTGTGGCCTTCAGATCCAGTATTTAAGTTTCATTTTTTTAAGAAACTGCAAAGCTCAAGACTGACAGACAGAATCTGCAGTTGCAGCTTCTTCGCACTTAACAAAGAGATCTACTATTTCTTCGCACTTAACAAAGAGATCTACTATTTCAGTACATGTTAAATTTGAGCTGTACGTGCTGCAATTTCAGTACATGTTAAATTCGGGGTGTACATGACTGCAGTACAGGAAACCATTTTGCACGACAATCGTTTCAAGATACTTTGATTTTTTTTCTCAAGATACCGCTCTTGTACTACATCTCATGGCGTGGACCATTCAAGCTGAGGAGATACATGCCCAAGAATTCATAGTTCATAGCAATGATCATAGTGCAATACAACACCTGCATGGTCAAGATAGATGATTGTATCATCATACCTACAAATACGTGTGTTAAGACAATCTGAGATGCACAAACTTGCACTACATGGTTATGTGCATTCTACGCAAGAGTCTACCCATCCAATTCTGCTTCAGCTGAAAGGAAGGTACACCACAGTTCATTGCAGCATGCAAGCGTTCACATTACTGAGAATGGACTTCTTTCCAAATGTACTGTGAGGATGGGCTTGGCAAGGTGAATGTCAGTCGATAGCATTGTAATCAGCTCTGTCGAGACTTGTCAACACATTCACACACAAATTTGCACTGACTCGTTATGTACAGGCTATAACTATTACTAGGAGCCATGCCAGTATGTCACACAAGAGCCTACCCATCTGGTTCCGCCAATAAGCTGCAAAAAAGCTAGTACCACAATCCATTGCAGTGTGCAATCCCTTGCATCACTGGGAAAGGGAGTGGCGTTCAATGGACATGCAGTGGCGATGGACTTTTGCAAAGGCGAGTGTCAGTCGGTAGCCTTCAAGTTCTCCAGTTGTTGACACAAAAATTGCATATGGAGTTGAGTAATCTGCTCTGTCTGAGACTTGTGAACAAGAGCTATCTCAGTTCGTTGCATCGCGTGTGCTGCTTGGGTTGAACATATGATGTCAGATGTATCCAGACAAATGGATATCATGTCCTCGGTCCCTCTCACTTGAGACAAAGCTACTGATTTTTACAGGCCTGAAAATATGGAAAGCAAATTACTGAAACCCCGGCCAAGAAAGAAGTGATAGGGCCCAAGATTAATGATAGCGTGTCTTCACTTAAAACTAGAAAGTAAGTATAGAAGCACCTGCAAAACTTCATCATAGTGTACCTGCTGATTATGTTGGTTGTTACCTGATGGCAGAGTATGATATGGAACAAACCTTAGTTCCTGAAAAGGCAATGGCAGGTGAGTAAATTTTTTCAAGTACTTAGGTAAGACCGTAAGATGCACATTTTCTTTTTCACAAAAAGAATGAGATGCAAATTGGCCGTACTCTTGATTTCCTTCATAATTCATTTGCCCCATTGGAAATGGCTGCGAAAGGTCAATCCCCTGAACAGAGGAGAAATGAAGAATTAAAGTAAACTAAATATCTGGTGACAAAATGACCACACACATAGGTCAGCAGAAGCAGATGAAGATTTTTTTTTTTTTGAGTTGTAGCAGATGAAGATTATTACTATGGATACTATGCCCCAATTCAGCATAAGAGTTCCTGAATGACACTGGAAACATTCTGAAGTGAAAGGTTCTGGATAGCACATTTAAATCATTACTGATAGATACACATATCGACACACATTTTTTTAATAGTAAATTTAAGATAATTAAGAGTCTGATTTGAACCTACTACTACTGTTATGACCGGTTTATCTTATAGCAGGAAGAAGCCCATTAGTGGGCCTAAATTAGGGGCTTAGCCCATTTATCTTTAGGTCATTAGCCTATATATATCCCTGTAATAGCTACGTGAAAGGACAAGCAATAATCAATCTATTATTGCCAACTCCATGAGGAGTTGGCGTTCCAAACCCTAGCCGCCACCTCTCCTCCGTGCGCCTTCCTCCCTCTCCCTCACGACGGCGGCTGGCTGCCGGCGCCGCCTTCCTCCCCCGCGATCCGTGCACTTCCACCCCTACAACCTACGTCCCCGGCCTGGTAGACCCCGAGTCTCTACCAATTCGGTATCAGATTCCTCGGTTGCGATCATGTCTTCGGGCCAACCCGCCGCCACCATCGCGGCCACCTCCGAGACGCCACCGGCCTCCAACACCGCCGCGCACGTGCCGCCGAGCGCCGAGCCGCCTCCCGTCCTCTCCCCGGCGGAGTTGTCTGCAGCCGTCCGCGACCTCACCATGGCGGTCGCCAACCTGCGGACGTACCTCCAGGGCCACCGCAACCATCGGCCGCCGCCATTGCGCCCGCTGCCACCCTCCCGGCACCACCGCCGGCCTCCACCGGCTACCCGCAGGGGTGCCGATAACTCAAATTCGGTTCCCACCCTTGCCGTCGCAGCGCCCGGCGTGGCTCGACGCGCCCGTCTTCACCACGGCGCTCGCCCAACCCACGGTGCTGCAGCCGCCGGCGTCACCATCGACGACTGCCCTTGGGGGATTCACCGGCTACGCCAACCCCTACGCGGCGGGGTCCCTGATGCAGCACTACACCGCCGGGCCGCCCGCTGCACAGCCGCCTCGTTTCTCCAAACTGGAGTCCGCCACATACGACGGCACCGTCGACCCCCTAAACTGGCTAAACCAGTGCGACCAGTTTTTCCGAGGCCAGCGGACACTGACGTCCGACCGCACCTGGATCGCCTCCTACCACCTCCGCGGCGCCGCACAGACGTGGTACTACGCCCTCGAGCAGGACGAGGGCGGGATGCCTCCGTGGGAGCGCTTCCACGACCTCTGCCTCCTCCGTTTCGGTCCACCGATCCGCGGGAGCCGGCTACAACCTACGTCCCCGGCCTGGTAGACCCCGAGTCTCTACCAACTACATTCCTAGAAGTACTGCTTTAGAATTTGTCCAATTCAGTTTTTAGAAACAGGAGCACCATTATTCTATTTGTCTAGAATAAAACGAGTATATGATTAAAGTCGCGCTGCAACTCTATAAGGGATGCAGAATACAAATACACTACCATAGCGAAAGAAAATGCTGAAATTACCTGAAGGAAAACATTTCCAGGTCGAGTCGGAGCATCCCACACAGTATGCTGTGTTGCAGGTTCTTCAGGCTGCACCTTTTTCTTCTTCTGCAAGCCTTTCCCAATGCAACGACTTGGTGGGCACATCCCTTTATGACCTTTCTTCTTTGGTCTCTTTGCCCTTGTGCTGCTAGAATAGTCCACTGCTCTTTCTGACTCATTGTCAGTGGTGTTTAAGGATATCTGGATATCCTCAACATCAGGCTGGGGGGCAGATGCATCAATGCTGGTTTGTTTTTGCAAGATTTCTTCAACTTTCTTCCGGAGTTCTACTGAACATTGGTCTAGCACTCTGTAGGATTCCTCACATTCTGACGCTCGAGCAACAAGCTCAACAAATACTGGGCACAAGTATTGGTAGCGGCTAGAAAATTCTGATGTGGTATCTGCCTGAACCTTACGACCTTCAACATGCGGTGCAGTCAAACACCTGCCATGTTTGGTCCAACGTTTCAAGAGGTAACAATCTGGCAGATACTTAATATCCATGGTATCTAGAATTTTCAAAGCATGGCTACACAGGAAACCAAGTGTCTCAAACTTCCTACATGAGCATGAAACAGACTGCTCAGAAGGGTTCCCACAAACTTTGTATCGCCTTTCCTTCTCAATAATTGCAACAATATACTCACGGCATGGTCCACTTTCATCACGATTCACAATGTAAGCTGATTGGAACTCTTCGTATTCTTCTTGGAAAAGCTGAAATATCATATCTGTGTAGGCCTCAGAAGCCTGTCTAAGAATAGGAGCTCTAATCTTGAAGCCTGGCAACTTGAGTCTCGAACTAAATTCAACCTCTAATTCTCTGTATCGGATGTCATTGATCACTTTTTGAAGACGCTTCAAGAAAAAAATTATGTCTACATCAGATCTTAGATAATCCAGAACATCCGAATGCAGGCGTTCATTCAATTGAGTGTTCTTCATTCCAGCTGAAAATGTCTGCTTCATGTATGGTCTAGCCCACTTCTCTTTTTCTTCAAATACCTTTTGTAACCACACATTATCATGAAGGTTATACTTACTAATCATAGCTTCCCAAGAAGCAAAAAACTCAATTTCCTCCTCATAATCGTTGATGCACGCTTTGAATTCCTTCATGAAATTGCAGTCCCCTCTGATGAGGTGGCTTAGCTTCTTTTTGCAGCCTGTTTTAGGTGCCCTGTGCAGATAGCATGGCGTGTCTCAGGCATCACAAATGAGATAGCCTTTGCTAAAACTGCATCTTGATGTGAAAAAAAAGTTCTAGGTACTCCTCCAGACATTGCACGCATAAAAGTCTCCAATAGCCACTGGAAAGATTCACCAGTAGCATCATACATAAGTGCCATCCCAAGCAATACAGTCTCCCCATAATTATTAAACCCAACAAAAGAGGCAAATGGTCGAAGGCTAGAGTTGTTTCTGGAGACGATTTCAAAGGAGACAACATCACCAAATTGACGAGAGTCAGTAACCATCTTCCCATCTGCCCAGAAAATGTTCGCAACTTTATCTTCAGCATCCAGCTGTACAGCATGATAAAATGAAGGATCTGACAGAGATTGGTCTTGGAGGAAGTTCAACAGAGCACCAGCTTCCCCATACCTGATTTCACTTTGCCGCCTAATGTGTAACGGGTTTTGAATTTTTTTTCTGGAATCAACAACATTCTCAGCAAGAGTACAATTTCTGCCTTCTGTTTCACTGGTAATTCTAGCATTAACATAGTTACCAGCTTCCAAAGGTTCAACATCACTTAACTTTCTTTGCGAAGGATTAGCACATGACGGAATGAATAAAGGATGATTATGCTGAGGCTCGAAAGCATATACTTTATACTTCGCATTTTCATTTTTGCGCCTAAGAACCAAACTAGCATGACATCCTGTTCTTGTATCGGGCTGTGGAGATCTCGTGTAGTTGGTTCTTTTATCTAGGGCTTTAAACCCTTCCCTTGAACAAGCAAATTTTCTCGAGGATATCTCACCAGTTTTCTTGCTTATGTTTGCATATTCTCTCCGGATACTGAATCCCAGCTTCGAAGCATAATACCGATAAAACTCGTATGCCTCATGATCAGAGGAAAACTCTTGACCCAAGCGTGGTGTATAATCGCCACAGACCTCTTCAAAACTGCCAATGCTTCGACCTGCAGGGGCGGACCAAAGATTTTCACCAGAGGGGGGCGAAGAAGACAATGATAGCTCAAGATAAAAAAAATTGCGGAATACATTGCATATAGCAATACAAAGAAATGGACATCTCTTTTAATTAACTGTAGATCTACGACTATCAAACTCATAAACCAACTGATTATGTATCATTGATGTCTTTTCTTCACTCTTGAAAGATGACAAAGTTGATATATTTTTTTTTTGTTTAGCAAAAGGAATAGCTGAAAAGAGGCATATTAATCTAGAAAAAACAAACCAAATAATAATGACATGGATCAGACCATACAAATAAATAAACTAGATTGATCAGTGATCAAGTAATTTCTTTCCTCTAGCCAGTAATTTACAATTGATCAAACACATAGCTACTAGTATACTTGAATCCTTGATCAGTTGATTAGGCTGGCCAAAGTGGCGGCAGGTCGTGCCTAGCTGAGACGCTGTGGCTACCATAGTGAGCAACATCGACAACAATATATGGTTCAACAGATCGCTATCTTGAGTACCATGAGCGGCACCAGTAGCTCAAAGAAAATAGTTAATCTCTCTCTGGACTAACGTGGACCTTGTTTTTTCAGTGCCGCACATCAACCTGACTAGGTGTCTAGGTGACTGGATGTCTGGATTGGGCTGGTTGTATTGTGGCATGTGGATGTTGGCTTTGTGGGTTATGAGTCACGTATTGGTAGTTTTCTTTGGGATTAGGATGCTAATGAGCCGATCACTAATTTGAACTACATAACCTGCAATACTAGTACTATTAACCAGCAATATCTATTCCCTCAAAAGAGAATGCAGCAATATCTACTGGGGTCCCTCCCCACCCCTTGTATCTGCCCCTGTCGACCTGTGCTGCTTTCTTCCACATACGAGTTCCCTGAAGTGTTTCAACACTGAAAGGTCCAACTAAAGCACCCCAATCTATAGTAAACCTGTCTGCGTCAAACAATTTAATTCAAGAACTAGGTCAAGTACTGCATAATTTAGAAGTGCTGCATAATTTTCGGGCAGAGTTTTTAACTCCTTAAGCAATGGAATGCAACACAAGTAAATGGCAACGATCTAGGGGTACGTACAATGCAAAGTGCTTATCTGTGAGTGCTTAAACAGAGAGAAGACAATCACATATTAAGCACTTGCCTACATTTCGTTTACTCCAGTGCAATTCCTCTTTATTGGTGCTTATATTGTTTGAATTGGATTTTTAGTGTTAGGATTTGAGGAGAGGGACAGCCATGGATAGCGAGCTTGGGGAAAATTCTGGATGGATCCTTATCCATCGCTTTCTCTCTGTTACTTTACTTATCTTTGCTACTTTTTACATCTTAGTCCTCCTACAACTATATATTTGCATAGCACTATATACACCAACACTCCCCCTCAAGATGGGGAAAATACATCATAAAGACCCATCTTGCTACAGAAAATAGAAAAAGATTTCTCAGGTAGCCCTTTCGTAAAAACATCGGCGATTTGGCTAGTCGAACTCACATATGGCATGCAAATTATGCCTTTATCTAGTTTCTCTTTGATGAAATGTCGATCAATTTCCACATGCTTCGTTCGATCGTGTTGTACGGGGTTATTTGCAATATCTATAGCCGCCTTGTTATCACAATACAACATCAGTGGAGTGCCCTGGAATAGTCCAAGCTCTGTGAGGAGAATCCTAAGCCACAACACCTCACATAGACCATGTGCCATGGCTCGAAATTCAGCCTCGGCAGTAGATCTAGCTACAACAGTTTGTTTCTTGCTGCGCCATGATACTATGTTTCCTCCAACAAATGTACAATACCCTGATGTCGACCGTCGATCATCTAATGAGCCTGCCCAATCAGCATCTGTGTAGCATTCAACTTGAAGGCTACTTTGGCGAGTGTACAACAAACCTTTTGCAGGGCAACCCTTTAAATAGCGCAAGATCCGAGTCACAGCGTCCATATGAGAAGATCTTGGATCATGCATAAATTGACTAACTATACTCACAGCAAATGCAATATCGGGTCGAGTATGTGAAAGATATATAAGCTTACCAACGATCCGTTGATAGCACTCACGATCCACTGGTCTCCCTGAGCTAGCCATCAAGCGATGGTTTTGCTCAATTGGAGTGCTAGCAGGTCGACATCCAAGCATACTAGCCTCACGAAGTAAATCTAGGACATACTTTCTTTGTGAAATGAATATACCTTTAGGTCCTCTTGATACCTCTATCCCGAGAAAGTACCTCAAATGTCCTAGATCTTTAACTTCAAATTCTTGCGCAAGATGTTTCTTCAAGTGTGAAATTTCCTCATGATCATCCCCAGTAATAACAATGTCATCCACATACACTATGAGTATAGTAATCTTACCCACACTACGCTTGTAAAATAAAGTGTGGTCAGCATTGCTTTGACAATAGCCTTTTTTCAGTACGGCCTGTCGAAACCTATCAAACCAAGCTCGAGGTGATTGTTTTAGTCCATACAAGGAACGATGCAAGCGTAGCACTTTTCCGATGGTTTGGTTTGTCTCAAATCCTGGGGGTACATGCATATAAACTTCTTCTTGAAGATCACCATGGAGAAATGCATTTTTTATATCCATCTGGTAAATATTCCAATCAAAGTTAACTGCACAAGAAATGAGTGTTCTTACTGAATTCATTTTAGCCACCGGAGCAAAAGTTTCATCATAATCAATTCCATATGTCTGTGTGTATCCCTTTGCCACAAGACGAGCTTTGTATCTGTCCACTTTACCATCTGGTGTATGTTTAACAGTAAAAATCCACTTACAGCCTACAGGCTGCTTACCTAGTGGTAGATCAACAAGCTCCCAAGTTTTGTTCTTTTCCAGGGCTCTCATCTCTTCAAGCATAGCCTCCTTCCACTTTGGATCCTCTTTAGCTGCTTTCCAGTTAGTAGGTATGGATATAGAATCAAGAGAGACAATAAAGCTTTTGAATGATGGACTACAATGGTTATATGACATGAAATGGGCAATGTCATGTTTATATCCAATGTAGTCTTTGAGGTATCGAGGGGCATTTAGAGATCTAGTAGGTTTTCTGAGAGCAATAGGTAGATCATTTTGAGGATTGGGAGTAGCTAGCCGGTTATCATCTTGACCTATTGAGCTAGGAGTAACTGGACTAAAGGAGAGTGAGTTGGTACCTGGGTCCTCATGCATAGGAGTATCTCCATCTTGATAAGACGGTGACGAGTTTTCTGTTGCATCTTGCATGTCCTCTAGACTCGAATTACTATCATTACCACCACTCTCATTATTTGTATCCTCCCCCTGACTACGATTATTATTGTCAATTGATGGCATACCTGAAGTAGGAACAAGAATAGAGCCCACGAGAGTGCCTCCATTACTCTCCCCCTCTTGTTGCACTTCAGGTGGAGAAAGAGTAATTCCAATTTCATTGGCTGGGCCATAATAAGATTCATGTTCACGAAATGTTACATCCATACTCACAAAGAAACGACGCTCAGAGGGACACCAACATCTATAACCCTTTTGAGAAGGAGAATATCCCATAAAAACACACTTTATGGCACGAGGATCTAGTTTCCCAACGGAATTTCTATAATCGTGAACAAAGCAAACACAACCAAAGACCTTGGGTGGAACCACAAAATCATTTGTTTTCAAGAGACACTCGGCAGGAGTCTTATAATCAAGAACACGGAGAGGCATGCGATTTATCAAGTATGTTGCAGTTTTGATTGCCTCTCCCCAAAGAAACTTAGGAACATTCATGGTAAACATAAGTGAACGAGCAACTTCAAGTAAATGACGATTTTTACGTTCTGCAACACCATTCTGTTCAGGGGTGTTAACACATGTTGTCTGGTGTTCAATGCCATTTAATGCAAGGAAATCCCTGAACTCATGGTTAATATATTCAGTACCGTTGTCAGAACGTAAAATCTTTATAGTTGTTCCAAACTGGTTTCTAATAAGAGAAAATAAATCTTTGAAAACTGAAAACACGTCACTTTTATTTTTCAGTAGATAAAGCCAAGTATAACGGCTAAAACAGTCGATAAAGGTTACAAACCACCTATGTCCAGAAACAGAGTGAACCTCGCAGGGTCCCCAAACATCAGAGTGGATAACATCAAATGGTTTGTTGCTTCTTAATGCCCTACTAGGATAGGTACCCCTTGTATGTTTAGCCAACTCACAAGCATCACATACTAGAGATTCCATGTGGCACGAGCTAAATAAAGAAGGATAAATACGAGATAAGGCGGTAAAAGAGAGGTGTCCAAGCCTGCAGTGGTAGAGAAATAATTCTTGACTAGGAGACATGCAGGTTGCAAGGGCAACTTCATCACTACCTTGATCAAGATAGTAGAGACCATCACGCATGGTCCCAGTCCCAAGTAGTCTCCCTGTCCCCAACTCCTGAAAAGCACAACAGGTGGGATCAAACCAAGCTATACAATTAAGAGACTTTGTAGTAGAGCTAACTGATAGAAGATTAACAGGGAAATTTGGAACATGTAGGACTGGTGACAACAACAATGTCTTAGTGCACCAGAGGGATCCACGCCCTATGATAGATGATGTGGATCCATCAGCTACACGCACTTTGTCCTTACCCGGACATGATTTGTAGGAAGAAAATAAATGTGAGGCTCCGGTCATGTGGTTAGTAGCTCCGGTATCAATAATCCAAGGTCTAGACTGGGTTGTGCAAGTGTGAGCCTGAGATTCCATACCTTGGGAAGTGACAAAGAAACTGGAATCAGCTTTAGAGGAACCTTGGGAGGAAGATGAGCCTTCTGAGATTTTGAGCTTGGATTTAAACTCCTCGAGTGCTTGAAGATCTACCACTGGTACCTCTCCTGTACTTGCAGCATGATTAGCATGTTTCCACTTACCACCTACAGCTCCCCCTTGCTGAGATCTCCCTTTTTGCCATCCAGGTGGAAAACCATGCAGCTTGTAGCAATTGTCTTTGATATGCCCTGTTTTCTTGCAGTAGTCACAGAACCATCTGTTATTATCTGCACTCACCCTTTTTCTAGGGGTACGCATTGATTGTAGCATGGCTGCACGAGCATCTAAAACGTTCTGAGTATCCTCATTACCATCAGCAAGTCGTGTTTCCTCCTCCATGACATTAGACACAACGTCTTCTAGGCTGGGCCATTCTGGTTTCGAGAAAATTAATTGACGGCGAAGGTTAAATTTCTGGTCCAGACCATCTAAAAAAATCTTGCTCACAAAAGACTCAAACCATTTGTGATGAATAGCCAAGTCCCTCTTGTCAACAGGTTCAAATGGATGATAGTAATGCAAATCTCTGTATAATTTTTTCATCTCACCGGCATACTCGGTTATAGATTTTGAGTCTTGCTTTAGGTGAGTTAACTCGTGCATGACACGAGTAGCCTGCATCTTGTTTGACTTCCCTGCAAACTGCCTCTCTAGAGCAGTCCAAACTTCTGAGACACTGGCCATAGTTTCAACTTGTTCTCGGACTGTTGGTTCCATGCTTCCCAACATCCACACTAGTACTTTGTCATTGACTTGTTTAGCACTGACATCACTCTGTATATCTACTTCTTCATTAGGAAGTAGCAGATCAATATATCCATGAGAGCTCAAAATCAATTGGGCATGACGAGCCCAACTAATGTAGTTGCCTGGTCCGGACAATTTCACCGGATTAGGTTCAAGTGCATACCTGAAAATTGCAGGGATTGTATTCAGCTGTTGCTGTTCAAACATCTTGCTGAACATCTCGTATAGCTTGTCAGCACTAGATTCCGCTGGCTTTTGTTTGTTGTGATCCCCCATTGTTTCTCAATCTAAGAATCTGGCAAAGGAATGACTCTAGGATGCACCGTACAGGCACACAAGCAACAGACTTGAGGCAGCCAAAGAATCCCAAACTGACACACAATTCTGCAGCAGTATCTTCTATCGTTTGGCTTCAATCAGCAAGCAAACAAGAACAATGGTGCAATCAAAATGCAAACAAGATGCAGATCAAGAGAGCTCAGCTTGGTCCGTGCAGTGGCGTGCACCACTGCACTTGGGCGTGGTGTGTGCAGCTCACCAGCAGTACAGACAACAGGGCAGCTTCGACAGTACTTGGCCACCACGCTCCTCGACGCAGCTTGCCGGAGGCGACGCTCTGTGCGGCAGCTCACGCACCTCCGCCCGCAAATCACGGCGACACAGCACCGTTGCTCCACCAAATCGCGGCGACACGGCACCACCAGGAGCTGGATTGCAGCGAGATCGCACCAGATCTTACTGCTCTGATACCATATTGTTTGAATTGGATTTTTAGTGTTAGGATTTGAGGAGAGGGACAGCCATGGATAGCGAGCTTGGGGAAAATTCTGGATGGATCCTTATCCATCGCTTTCTCTCTGTTACTTTACTTATCTTTGCTACTTTTTACATCTTAGTCCTCCTACAACTATATATTTGCATAGCACTATATACACCAACAGCTTAGATAATTTATTATTATCTGGTAGGGTCATCCTCGCCAAATCGGTGCTCATGGCTACCGGTATCTACCACGCCACGGTCATTCCGCTGCCTAAATGGGCTCGAGACAGGATCAACAAGATTGCAAGGACCTTCGTTTGGGCGGGGGAGGAGGGTGAGCACGCGGCCCAAGGGAAAGCCCTTGTTAATTGGAAAACGGTGTGCAGACCAAAGACCCTTGGAGGCCTTGGTATGCCAGACATTGAGCGTTCTGGACGCGCTCTGAGGCTGCGCTGGCCTTGGCTGCAATGGACCGACCCTGAGCGCACGCGTGGCTGGGCCGAAGCTTCCCTGTGACGCTGCCGACATGGCGCTTTTCAGGGCTTCCACCAAGATCACCGTCGGCAACGGGAAGATGACATCCTTCTGGCATGACAACTGGTGCGGGCGGGGTCCCCTATCTATTTGGGCGCCTGACCTCTTCAAGATTGCCTCCCGGAAAAACCGCTCGGTTGCCAAAGAGCTTAGCGACTACAACTGGATCCGCTCCGTCGCCTCCATTAGCACACCTACCCAGCTGGCACAGTATTTGGAGCTTTGGGACATCATCCACACAGTCACCCTCGTCCCTGAGCAAGCGGACTCCATCTCCTGGACTCTCACCAACGACGGGACTTACACAGCTAGCTCGGCTTACAATGCTCAGTTCTTCGGTGGACATGCCAGATTCATCGCCAAGAAAATCTGGGAGGCCCACGCCGAGCCGAAATGCAAACTTTTTGGATGGCTTGCTCTCCACGGAAGGCTGCTCACTGCAGACATGCTCGCCATTAGGGGATGGCCCCATGACCCTCTTTGCCCTCTTTGCCTTAGTGCTCCTGAGACTGCCGAACATCTTTGCAAAGACTGCCCCTTCACCATGGCCATTTGGAATCAGATAAAGTCCTGGGACAACGATGACAGTACTGACATTCGCCTTCACTACCACTCGATCTCGGAGTGGTGGGACGCCATGATCATCGGAAAGACTAATAAGGAACAGAAACGCATCAGCGGCCGTTTCCTCTATGTTCTTTGGAATGCCTGGAAGGAGCGGAACAGGCGCATCTTCACTGCGCGTCGCCTCACCTACCTCGAGGTGGCTGATATCACTAGGGAAGACATTCTGCAGCGGGACCGCGCCTTCAACGGCTTCGGGCCGGCTTTCCAGGCCGAGCCGGACTAGTTTTCTCTTTTTTTGGTCGGTTTCTAGGGTGGTTTTCTGGGGCATATTCCACCTTCCTCTAAATATGCCCTTCTTTGTACAGTTTGGTTCGTTTTTCCCTCTTGCTTAATGAAAAGGCAGTGCTCCTGCCGGTTGCTCCAAAAAAAAAAAAATTTATTATTATATACATTTGCAGTAGCTGCATAAGCATCTCTGAAGCATTTGTGTCTAGTCAAGCAGTCATGTTTTAAAATAAGTACTAAAACAATCCTACATGTCTCCCTTTGATGTACAACCCTAACAGCCCCATCGGTAGGCATGTGCGACCTTTGTGACTGCACAGGGCCCCCAATTTTTTGGGGCCCCCGAGTCAGCCCAAGCGCATTACAGCTCGCAATTCGATTTGCTAAAAAAAACAATACCACGGTCGGCGGGTCCAAATCCCTTCCCCGCAGGACCAGACCATGCATCTCCCGATCGTCTCCAAGCCAAAGTCCACCGGACAGTGTACCAGAGGCCATCAACTAGCGAAGTGGGAATTACAACACCTTGCTACCTTTTTTCACGGTGCCTTCCTAGATTTTCAGCTGATTGCCTTGCTAGCTTTGATTACCCTTTACCCTTCATCACCACGCATCACGAACACATCTGAGTTTCAGTTGAATAAAATATTGCAAGTTTGTTGTCGAAGAAGGAAAATATTTTGTGCTGTTTGTGGTTCGGCAGTGTACGATTCTGTGCGAGTTATGGATAGTCAAACTTTACACGCTTCAGATGAATTTTCTGATCAACATGTGCCAAGAGGCACAGAAGAAATTTAAGCGCCAGTGTCGCTTAAACATCTTATATTTCACACTGGGGCCCCAAATTTCCTGGAGATGGCCCTGAACCCTAAGTTAAAATGTTAAAGAAAATAGTATGAAATGCACGTATAGAGTGCAGAAGGGAACTACGACTATATTATGCAAACATCAAGTATTGCATCTGCAACTAATGGCACCTATAAAATGGTCCATAATTCCAAATCGAGAATCACTACTTGCTGCGAAGCCATCAACAAGTGCAAAGCCTAGAGAATCAGGTACCGGAAAAGGGGGAAGAGCAGGAAAACCTGAGAAGGCGGGCGGAGGAGGAGGAACGGGTTCCGGGAGAGGCGGAGCTCATCGCCTGCATCGAGCGGGAAGCCTCGGCTCTCGAGGAATCTAGCAGTTCGGCGCAGGCCAGGTCGGGGCTCGCCGCCGCAACAACGGCGGCTGGACTGTGAATTGAGAAGTTCTTCATTCGTTCGTTCTTCGCCTCTTCGTAGGATCCGAGCAAAAAAAAAAGAGTGGGCTGAGAAGCCTCTGATTTACTGGCCCACTACACGCTGCCCAGACTTTAGAGTTTAGAGCATGTCTAGCGGGCGCGGTATGGGCCGGTCTGGTCGTTCCAGTTCGCGTTTTTTACGTTTTTTTATTATTTTTATTATTTTATTGCTTTTTTCATAAGTTTTTTTTGAAAAATGTGCATTTTTTAAAAAATGTTTAAATTTAGCAAATATTTTAATATAAAATGTTCAAACTAAAAATTGTTCAAATTTGAAAAAATAATCAAATTTAGGAAAAAAAAAATCAAAAATATTCAATCCCAAAAAATGTTCAAATTCTGAAAATATTCAAAATTTTAAAATTGTTCAATTTGAAAAAATGTTTATTTTCTAAAAATGGATCAATTTTTTAATTTTGTTTAGATTCAGCATTTTTTTAAAATATTTTCAAATTTTACAAAACTTAAGAAGAACGGGTTGCAATGGATCAATCTCTGGAATGCAAACCCGAACAAAACGCGATCTCACATAACGCATTTTG